>NC_141613.1:18723809-19091309 GCF_047967505.1 Dipteris shenzhenensis
ACTTGAAGACCAATTGAAATTGAGCAAGAACTCAACTTCTCCCTAGTTACCACCTTATTCAACACGCCTGCAAGATTCTGGCTAATGTGTATCTTTTCTAGCTCCAACTGCCCATCCTCCAAAACAAATCGGATGAAATGATATCTGGGATGTATACGTTTGGTGCTTGAATGGAAGGCTGAATTATTTGCGAGATAAATAGCACTGTGGCTGTCACTGAACAAGCTGCAATTTTCTTTCTTCTTCCCATTAGGTGAATAATAGGCAATGCATGTGGTAACTAGCATCTGGCAGTGGTAGATGAGAGTGCTAATAAGCATTGCACTTGAGCTAACAAGGATTGCACATGCTAGCAACCACAAGTGGTGCTAGTAGGAAGTATAGGTGCTAAGCAGCATATGATGAAAGTGCCAATAAGCATTGCAAGCACTAACAAGTATTGCAGGTGCTAGCAAGCAAGGTGCTAGCATCTATAGCTGGCGTTGGAAGAATTGCATGTGCTAACATGCACAAACATTTCTTGCTAGCACATGCTAACAAGCACATGAAATTCTTGTTAGCACATGCATGTTATTGCATGTGCTAACAAGCACTTGCAATTACAAGCGTTGCATGTGCATCTGGTAGTTGCAGATGAAAGTGCTAATAAGAATTTCAAGTGTATGTGCTAAAATCCAAACTAGAAGCATTTCTTGCGAGAACATGCAATAGCAAGTAATGCACGTGCTAACTAGCATCTAGAAGTGGTAGATGAGAGTGCTAATAAGCATTGCACTTGTGCTAAAACAAGGATGGAAGGTTCTAACAAGCATTGCACATGCTAGCAACCACAATTGGTGCTAGCAAGAATTATAGGTGCTAACTAGCTTATGGTAGTGGTAGATGAGACTACTAATAAGCATTGCAACTACTAACAAGGATTGGAGGTGCTAACAAGCATGGTGCTAGCAAGCAGTGCTGGTGCTAGCAAGAATGGCATGTGCTAGCATGCACAAACATTTCTTGCCAGCACATGAAATTCTTGTGAGCACACGCTTGTAATTGCATGTGCTAATAAGCACCTATAACTACAAGCATTGGATGGCTCACTAGCATCTAAGAGTGGTAGATGAAAAAAAAGCATTGCAAGTGCTAATAAGGATTGCAAGTGCTAACAAGTAGTGCAAGTGAGATGAGAGTGCTAATTGCAAGTGCTAGCCAAGATTTATAGTGCTAACAAGCATTGCAAGTGCTGGCAAGCATTGATTGTGGTAGAAAGCATTGTATGTGCCAAGAAGCCTATGACATCGGTAGAAGAGAGTGCTAATCAGAATATGACAATTATAACTAGCATATGGCTCCGCCGACCAAAAGTGAGAGGAAACCATCCCATGATTTCGGTTAATAGCATATGACAATGGAAATCAACATATCATACTATAACTATCATGTCAGGGTAAGTTGCAGAGTAGGCACTATCAATCATGCACTTTAGTAGGGCAATACCTGAGGCTCCTTGAGAAGGTGCACCGGGTGCTTGATGTAAATATTTTTTCCAACTCTTTCTTGGCACATGTCCTTCTTGTTGGCGGAAACATGCATCTCAGCCTCCCAAAATGATTGTAAAAGTTCCTTTATTTCATTCATTGATTGGGCCAGTGTGGTGTTTCTTCCAACATGCAAACAATTTCAGTCCATTACCATCATCAGCCCATGCATAGACTCTGGATCTTGCCTCATACAAGCTAGTGCGGTGTTTCTTCCAACATGCAACCAATGAGAATAGTCCATTACCATCATCAGCCCATGCATAGACTTTGGATCTTGCCTCATACAAGCGACACCTAGGAACTTGAAGTACTCTTGAGAACTTTGCTAGGGGAATGCACTGATTGGACTTCATCAGCATAGTCAATGCACTTTTCTTCAAAAACAAAAAACAACTCATCTTTGGAAGCTGGTTGCTTTACAATGGTCAGTGCATTGTGAACATTGTCAATGAGGCATACTTGAATGTCACCTCTTTCTCTTGATGAAAGGTCACGATGGTATTGGACCCAAGGATGTTGCAATATTGAATTGAAAAGTTCAGTCTCATGAAATCTGCACCTGTCATGCTATCAAAAAATTTCACAGTTTTGTTGACAATCCTCCACTTTTGCAAGTGATCAATTCTAGTAACCCCCCTCCAGCGTTTGTCTCTTGCATGCTACTATCTTTTCTTTCCAGCTTCATAATCCCTTATGACATTGTCTCGTACTATTGGTTCAATGGATCTTCCCATGTTGCCTTGCATTGGCTCACCTTGTTTTGGTAGCTCAAATGTAAACCCAAAACCTACAATTCAGTCCAAGCTAGAAGTAAGAAATGCTCTGAATGGTTAACATGCATATGTTATGTGGAACACTATAACAACATAGTAGACAATTTCAATACACAGAGATGGGGCACAACATGTATGCACTATACAACATTATTTGTGCTATACAAGGCTATACACCCCACAAAATCTGCTACGTAGCACACAGTTTGAGTGCACACACAGATGTGGAGCTATGTATACTATATAGTTCACTGTTTGTGCTACTCAAACCTATATAGCATACAATTTCAACATACATAGATGCGGCACACCACGTATGCTATATAGAACACTATTTGTGCTATTTAGCCCACAAGTCCTACCTCAAAAGGCTTCAACTTTCATCGTTCCCACTATCAATTGCTTAGTCAAGCTAATAGAACAACCTTTCCTACTTGTGACTTTGAATGATGTAGAGATAATTAACTTGGAGAGGGTAGGACTTGAGCAAAATATTTTGATACGACGATTGTTTTCAAGGACTTTGAAAGCAAGTCCCTAGCATCATACTTCAAGTCCAACTAGCATTACTAGCATATGACAATACACATCTTTAGCACATGAAAAGAAACCCACTATATAGCCTTCCATGAAATTATAGATATCTCCCATACACTTAGGAGATGGTAATATTCTTTGTAATCCTTTCTTCCTCTTCATCTTGTTCCACTGACTGTCAAAGTGTACTTGGAAAGATGTATAATTTCATCAAAGGCTAGCACATAGCACAGGCTTCCATGAAATTATAAATGTCATGTACACTTAGGAGATAATAATATTCTTTGTAATCCTCTCTTCCTCTTGATCTTGTTCCCCTGGCTGCTGAAGTGTTCTTGGAATGTTCTTTAATTTCATCAAAGGCTAGCACACAACACAAGAAATTTGCCATTATGGCTAGATTGGGGGTTTCTTTTCATGTGCCATGAGAATTGGGACTCTAAACAACAGGGCAAATGAGGAGACAAAGATGAAGATGCTCAACATAGTGAAGAGGAGACAAAGACTTCAGAACAGTGGGTAATGGAATATGATATGTAGCACACAGACAAAAAAGTGGAACTAAGCAATGCTCTAAACGATGAAAAATATAAACCAAGAATCCATACAGCTTTCTACATCAGCTCCATAATGCGAAGTCTTTTTAAAAAAAGCAAGTGGAAGCAGCAAGATCTGGTGACTATGTGAGCATACTTACCAAAGCTTCAAGAAAGCTTGGTTGCAAGGAGATCCTGACAAGATTATCGTAGCCCCTCAATGTAGTCTGAAATGATTCGTGTCATTGGAGAGAGAGAGAGAGAGTCCACATGAGAGAATACTCTGACTCAACAAGGATTCTTGGTGATGGAGTAGGCTTCCTCATAGGCAATGCATAGCCTATAGGACTCGTCCTTCTAGGGAGCAAGAAGGACACAAATGGGGCTTCACAAGGGAATGAGGAAGGATAAATGTAGCCTAAAAAGAGCTATCCCTCAAGTTACCTTTTAATCTCTTCATTCTCCAAAGGGCTAGACTTGTAGAGAAGTCTATAGGGAAGAGATGATGCCAAGGATGAGATCAATGAAATGCTTAATAGCTCTATGAGGAGGGGGGCCTTTGGGAGCTTACATCAAAAGAGGATACTTGGAGAGGATCTTTGAAACTTGGGAGGGCAGAGGAGGGGATGAAGGTGGGCTACTCTAAGGAAGATGATGGAGAAATCATCAACTCTCTTCATGAACTTTGACATCGATGAGATGAAACCAGACAATATACATTCTTGTTAGCCATATATATGGTTGCTCAATCATATTGATAGGGATTTCCTAGAATTAAGTCCCCACAATCCATTTCAACCACATCAAATAAAGATTTATCTTGAAAAGTTGAGATAGCAAAACTTACCCAACATTGTTTGTTCACCTCCATTGTTGTATCCTTTGATATCCATTCAAGAGTATATGGATGAGGATGAGCTTGTGTTGGAAGTCCCAAATTCTTCACCAAAGTAAAAGAGATCAAGTTCTTTTCACTTTTATTGTCAAAGATGATTCTCACCAATGCTTGTCCTCTAGTGATGAGAACTGTCTCCCTTGAATCTAAATGAAGATTAGATGAAGGAGAGGATCCATTGACAAAATATGAAGAGGGGAGAGGAGAAGAGTGGAGATGAGGAGAGAGGGCACAGCTAGAGAGCACACCACAAATGACTAACTGTACACACTAGAATTAGTTGAAAAAATAGAATATATACAAACCCTTTTAGGGTTAGGGTTAGGGGATCTAACCCTTTCCTTTATAGCACTCTATAAGGTTAGTGCTATGCACATATGATCACGTGATGGTGCTATGCACACATGATCACATGATGTTGAGCGTGAACTCTCAACACCTTCCCTCAAGATCAACATCATGAAGTAGGCCTTCCCTCAAGATGATGATTCTGGGGAATCGAAGAAGGACTGAGCATTACATTCCATCACACCCCTTTAATGGGAATGTCCTTCCTCTGCATCAAACCAAGAGCTAGTCGGTGTTTCTCGAATAGCTCTTTACCGAGTGGTTTGGTAAAGATGTCTGCAACATTTTCTTTGCTATCACAATGCTGCAGTGTGATGTCACCAAGTAACGCTCTTTCTCTGATGAAGTGCTCTCTGACATCAATGTGCTTTGTCCTAGAGTGATATACTGGATTTTTGGCCAATGCTTGAGCCGATTGATTATCACAGTATATTGTTGTTGGCTTTCACTCATCAAAGTAATCTGTTTCTGACAATAGTCTTCTGAGCCATATAGCTTCACATGCACCTGTAGTGAGTGCTCTATATTATGCTTCAGTCGAAGACAAAGAAACAGTTGGCTGTTTGTTTGACAACCATGATATAGCACCTTGACCAAGGAAAAATGCATATCCCTGTGTCGATCTCCTGGTCTCATGATCTCCATCATAGTCACTATCACAGTATCCATGCAACCGTGGATGACTTCCTCTATATTCTATCCCAAATTGTCTTGTACCTCTGATGTATCTCAAGACTCTTTTGGCTGCATTCCAGTGAGACTGTTTTGGATTTGCCATAAACTGTGCTAGTGAGCTTACTGCATAACAAATATCTGGCCGTGTGATTGTCAGATATATAAGAGATCCAATGAGTTGCCTGTAGTATCTGTCATTGACTGTAGGCTTTTCTGAATCTTTAGTAAGTTTCAAACTCTGTTCCATGGGAGTGGCTGCAATCTTGCAATCTGCCATATGAAACTTCTTCAGGAGACTGTCAACATATTTGAGCTGACTCATGAATGTGCTATCTGAATCTCTCCAGAACTCAATTCCAAGACAATAGTGCATAAGTCCAAGATCTTTCATGTCGAACTTTGCAGATAAGTCTTGTTTTAATTGTCTGATGAAGCTATCCTTGCTTCCTGTCACAATCAGATCATCTACGTACAAAAGTGCAATAGTAATATCTTCCCCTTGAACTTTGTAGTAGAGAGTATGATTTGCATTGGATTTCATGTATCCCAGATCAGCAAAATACTTGTCAATTCTGCTGTACCAACTTCTGGGTGCTTGCTTTAAGCCGTAGACACTTTTCTTGAGATGGCAAACCTTGTTCTCTTTTCTTGGTTCAACATAACCGGCTGGTTGTTGCATGTAGACATCCTCGTCTAGATAACCATTGAGAAATGCATTCTTGACATCGAGCTGATACACATTCCATTTATTGAGTGTCGCTAGTGATATCAAGAACCGTATGGAATCCATCTTTGCTACTGGAGCATAAGTCTCATCATAATCTTGGCCATATTGTTGTGCAAATCCTTTTGCAACTAATCTGGCTTTGTATCTCTGAATACTGCCATCTGGATTGTACTTCACTTTGTATACCCATTTGTTGGCTATGGCCTTCTTTCCTGGTGGAAGGTCGCATAATTCCCAAGTGTTATTTTTATACAAAGCATCCATTTCTTCATTCATAGGAGTTTGCCATTCTGGCTTGTCGACTGCGTATTCGAAGTACACTGGCTCTTCTGTAGCCATGATGGTAGTCATAAGAGCATAGTTCGTGGTTTCCACCTGAATTGCTTTGCCTTTCTGAGCATATGTCAATCTGGCTGGTGGTCTGCTTTCCCTAGTAGACCGTCTGAGCTGCTGTGGCACTGCTTGGGGTGTTGCTGGCAATTCTTGCTCTTCTTCATCAACCTGTTCTGTAGATGACTGTGAAGTCGATGCTTCTATCTCCTGTGTAGGTGAGGTTTTCCATTCTGATTCCTCATCGAAGATTACATCTCTGGAGATAATGACTTTGCGGTTGATGGGATCATACAATTTGTATGCTTTACTTTCTTCACTGTAGCCAACCATGATGCATTTGCATGACTTCGCATCCAATTTCCTGCGATGATCATCATGTATGTGGGCATATGCTATGCAACCAAATATGCGGAGATGCCCAATGCGTGGCTTGTGTCCAATGAATGCTTCATAAGGAGTCATACCTTGTATTGGTTCGGTAGGAAGCCGATTAAGCAAGTAGTTAGCTGTAGCTATTGCTTCTGCCCAATACTGATTCGGAAGATGCTTTTCACTAAGCATTGCTCTAGCACTGTGTCTACTAAAGTCCCATTTTTCCTTTCAGCTCTTGCATTTTGCTGAGGAGTATCTGCACATGTGAATTGTCTTCGAATGCCGTGATTTTTGCAAAAGTTCATGAATGCTGAAGACATGTATTCACCTCCTCTGTCTGATCTCATGACCTTGATCTTTCTGCCTGTTTGGTTTTCTACCATGGCTTTGAATTCTTGAAATCTGGTAAACACTTCAGATTTCTCTTTCAGAAAGTAGACCCAACAATATCTGCTGTAGTCGTCGATGAAGGTCAAGTAATAAAGTGAACCATTGATGCTGCGGGTTTGGGCATAACCCCATACATCTGTATGAATCAAATCAAGAATACCTCGTGCACGAGAGGTACTTTTGACAAAGTTGGTTCGCTTTTGTTTGTCGAAGCAGCATGCTTCACAAACCTTTCCAAGAAACTGTAGCTTCGGAATCCCAATTGCCATATTTTGATTCCTTAGATCTAACAAGTACTTGAAGTTGACATGACCATATCTCTTGTGCCATTTTGTGGATAGTGGCATCTGTTGCATTTGAGCTGACATGGCATGCTTATCTGGTATTGTAGCTAGCATCCTGTATAAGCGTCCTTCCTTGACACCTTTTGCTACTAGCTGACCTCTTTTGGATTTGTCTCTGATAGTGCATTCATCACCATCGAAGATGACTTTGTAGTTGTGTTCCGTCATTTGACCTACTGACAAAAGGTTCTTGCTGAGCTTCGGAACATAGAGCACATCTTTGACTAATCCTTTTGTACCAGTGAAATTGTTCATAGGGATAACACCTGTCCCTTGAACCGGATTCGGTGTATTGTCTGCTGTGTAGATGACATTCTTTTGACCTTCTAATGGCTTCATTTCTGTGAACCATTCCTGATGATTTGTCATATGAGATGATGCACCGTTGTCGATGTACCAAGGATCCTGTTCCACTTGGTCGACTTGATAGCTGAAATCCTCTTTGGGATTGAAATCAGTGTCTAGGTGCATTGTATCAGTCTGATGCAATTCCTCACTTGCAAGAAACATATTGCCATGTTCATTTGCAAAATGACTGTGACTAGAATGTCCACCACGATGATTTCCTCTTCCTTGGGAATTCCCTGCTGGATTGACCGCCTTGGTCATACTGCTTCTTGCGGCAATCTCTTTCATAGTGTCCAAACTTGTGACAATAGTTGCATTGAATGTTTGACACATTGGTGGATGCATTCCCTCGTCCTTGGAATCTTCCTCGGTTGGAATGATTTCCTCTTTGCTGATTTTGATGTTGCTGAGAAATCTACCTCTGTTTCTGCCTTTGCCTCTGCTTCTGTCTGAAGCTGTGAATGCCTGATCATTAGAATGACCTTTACGTGCTTGAATGGCCTGAGTCCTGAGTTCTTCACCAAGTAGAACTGACTGAAGTTCTTCAAGTGTTGGAATTTGCCGTTGGATGGCAATACTCTGGACTAGATTCTCATATCCTTCTCCTAGTCCATTCAGGATTACTTGAACCATTTCTGCGGGATTCATAGTCTCTCCTGCTGCTGCAAGTTGATTGTTGTAGTCTTTGATGCGGAGTACATAAGCATGACCGGTTTCACTGCTGTTGCGGAAACTCTGGTTGATCTGGTTTCTCAGGGTGAGAATCCTGGATGTGTTCTTGGACTCGTAGAGAGCTGCGAACATATCCCATGCTTCTTTTGATGTCTTGACTGTGTTGAGCTGTCCTAGCATGACATCTTGCACATTCTGCTTGATCAGGTGATAGGCATACTTGTCTTTCTTATCCCATTCTGCTTGAGCTCGGGCAATGGCAGGATCTGCTACTGGTGTGGAAACTGTTTGTGTAGATGTAGATCCCGATGTAGATCCCGTTGCTGGTGCTGTGACAACAGATGGAGTAGAGCTACTGGTGGCTGGATCGGCCAATGGTCTAGGTATGGATCCATCGACATACTCCCATTTGTCCTGAAGCACAAGAATGGTCTCCATTCGGTATTTCCATGTACCGTAATTGGAGTTGTCTAACTTAGCAGATGCCTCCAGATTGAGGTTGCTGGTTGACATGGTGCAAACAATGTACTCAAAAGTGTCCTGAAAAAACTCTGTATGAATCAACTGCAAATACACTGAAGATGCCAAGTGAAATCTCTGTACCGTCGGTGAAGATAGAGCTGCAGTAAATAAGATCTGACCTGTGTTACAAGGCTTGTGGCAATGATGCTGGGAATAGCCAAGAGGCTTTACAAGGCTGAAAAATGATGTGCACGATGCCGTGAGATAGCAAAATAGGCTTTACAATGGTGGCATGTGTGTGTGAAATCAAGTGCTATCTTCCCACTGAATCAATTTGCAATGCCTCTGAACTCTGAAGTCTACTCACTAAACTGATGAACGTAAGGTTTCAGGTAATGTAATGATGTGAAATCAGATGTGAGCGTATGGACTGACTCCGAGTAGGTACTAGTCGGGAATTTCGGGCATGGCTTAGATTGGCAACTTGGGGAATTCAAAGCGTCCCCTCTATGGCGATCTAGTCTACTCTGATCTAGATCTAAACCAACCGTCGATCGATGAAAGAGCAGCAAATAATTCCTTTTCCTTTGTTCTTTTTAAGTGCTGGGTCAAATGCGTCGATGTAGAGGCAAATGTGCGTGAAGGAAGTGGTTTTGTCGGCGAGGCTCAAATGTGAGTGTAACTTGTGCCGAAATGTGCACGTGATGTAACGAGCGCGTAGAGCACGAAAAATCAAGCGACTTTCCTTTTTGGAGCACCCTCAAATTCTTCCTGGATCAAGAGATATGACTTGATCTAGGTGGAGGGGCAAAAGGAGTGCAAATGGTGCTCAATGATGATGTGTCACTGTGAGTCACATGCAGTGATGATGTGGCACTGTGCTTAGCAAGAGGTGTGCCAGTGAAGCTCTGTGCTGAGGTGGCAGGAGTGTGCACATGCAGTGTGTGCACAGTGTGCCTGGCAAGGGACTGTGCCTGTAGAGGTCAGTGCTGACTGGACTACTGAGGTGGCAGTGCTGAGGTGGCACTGATGATGTGGCACTAATGACATGGCACTGGTGACGTGGCACTGATGACGTGGCACATGTGACATGGCATTGATGACGTGGCACTGGTGACGTGGTAGTGCTGACGTGGCAGTGATGATGTGGCAGTGCTGACGTGGCAGTGATGATGTGGCAGTGATGATGTGGTAGTGATGATGTGGCAGATGACATGGCAGTGCTGACGTGGCACTGTGGATAAGGCTAACCAACCCTGGGAGGATAACCCAACCTCTGGTTATCGTAAGCTAACCCAAGTGAAAGGCTATCTGCCACGTGTCAGCTAGTGGTGAGGTGAGAGAATGTAGAGAGAGAATAGTTATGGCTCTCTGACATCCACGAAGGCAACTCCGTCGGTCGTTCGTAGGAGTCTGTCGTTGCGGAGCTGCAGTCCATTTCTCCGCATGGCTTCAGAACTTCTTCTTCACAACGCGGCTCCTCGAAGCTCTGGGTAGTTCGATGAGAGGGCACGCTTGCAGGAACCAGACCTTTGGAAAGTGGTGGGGCGCAAAGGAAAAAAAAAGATTGCCCAGATGCCAACAACAAGAAGCGCGCCTTGGAAGAGTCGGTTTCGGAGACGGGCTGTTGAAGCCGTTGAAGGAGCGTCGCTTGGAAGACGGGAGCTGCTGGCTAACCGTGAGCCTTCAATGCCAGAGCTTTGATGCAGGGTCGCTTGAAGATGGAGGCGGCTCGTGCTGTTGAGTTGCCTCAGCCATCACAAGCTGCACCTCAGGAGCTTTCGGTCGCCATGCTTTCGGTCGCCATAGCCAGAAGTACGTGGACGAGCAGTCCAAGAAGGGCTGTTTGCCTTAGTGGAGAGGTCGAGGAGCCGTGGAAGGTCGGAGGCGCTACTGCAGTCTTCCTTAGTCATGGCTGTGGACCAAGAGGCGTTATGCAACTTGCTAGCATTTGGAGGTACTGGAGCGGGAAACGGGCTGTTGAAGCCGTTGAAGGAGCGTCGCTTGGAAGACGGGAGCTGCTGGCTAACCGTGAGCCTTCAATGCCAGAGCTTTGATGCAGGGTCGCTTGAAGATGGAGGCGGCTCGTGCTGTTGAGTTGCCTCAGCCATCACAAGCTGCACCTCAGGAGCTTTCGGTCGCCATGCTTTCGGTCGCCATAGCTAGAAGTACGTGGACGAGCAGTCCAAGAAGGGTTGTTTGCCTTAGTGGAGAGGTCGAGGAGCCGTGGAAGGTCGGAGGCGCTACTGCAGTCTTCCTTAGTCATGGCTGTGGACCAAGAGGCGTTATGCAGCTTGCTAGCATTTGGAGGTACTGGAGCGGCCGTTGATGGTGGCAGAAGGCCTTGGCGTTGTCTTTGCTTTAGGCTTGGAGATGGCGTAGGGCGCTCCCACCCACTGCAGTCAACTGCCTCTATGGAGGCGTGCGTTGATAGAGAATTGGCCGTTGTAGCATGAAGAAGAACTCTCTCTCTCTCTCTCCAAAAAACAGATCTCGCAAGGTGCTGAATATCTCAGAATCACTCAAAAGAGATGAACTCTCAAGACTCACAACAACTGAAATCTTTCTCTCTTTCTCTAGAAGAATGAATACTCAATCTCTCAAAGAACTCTCAAGAAAGTTAATGGATGGAATTTTCTCTCAACGGAAGTGAAGGGAAGGATCTCACAATCACTCAAGAGAACTCTCAATCTCACAATCTCTCTCACACTCTCAAGAATCACAATGTCTCAACGGAAGACAAGGGAGCTCTGATACCATGACAAAATATGAAGAGGGGAGAGGAGAAGAGTGGAGATGAGGAGAGAGGGCACAGCTAGAGAGCACACCACAAATGACTAACTGTACACTAGAATTAGTTGAAAAAATAGAATATATACAAACCCTTTTAGGGTTAGGGTTAGGGGATCTAACCCTTTCCTTTATAGCACTCTATAAGGTTAGTGCTATGCACATATGATCACGTGATGGTGCTATGCACACATGATCACATGATGTTGAGCATGAACTCTCAACATCCATGGGCATGAAAATGTTGAGCATTAATTGGAGCTAAGGATTGACTAGAAATCTTACTTCAGTTGTCACATGTACATGAAAATGATTCTTTGCCCTACATTCTTTCTCCAAGTGTCCTGGCTTCTTTGTAGTGAGTGCAAAACTTCTTCTTTAGTTTTTACAAATGCATGAAAATGATTCTCTAGTCTAAATTCTTTCTATGAGTGTCCTGGCTTCTTGCAGTTAGTGCAAATTTGTGCAAATGCAAAACTTCTTTCCTCTTCTCTTTGCATACACTTCAAGTGGTAGCCACTTCTTGGAGTGAAATCCAATTGAAAAAGAGTTTGTTGATATCTTTTTTGGGTTCTTAGAAGAGCTTGATGAGTAGGATAAGTGAATGACTAGATTTAGAGCCCAACTTCTTCTCTACTCTTTCTACTATCAAATAAGCTTCATCCAAAGTCTTAGAGAGAATAAATCCATTTCTTATTGAATGTGAGGAAAGAGACCTCAAATATACTTGATGGTGAGGTTGTCCCTAGAGTCTTCCACCCTTGTCTTTAAAAGAAATTGGTGAAAGCTATCACTATATTGTTGAACTGAGCTACAGACCTTTTGCCTTAAAAACTATCATTGGTGAAGCAACTCCTGTTTATACCCCAAAGGTATATACTTCTTCTTCATAGCTAAACCATTGCTCCCATGTGTTGATAGGATAATAAATACCTCTTTGAATCTTGTTTTGAACATGGTCCCAACATTGAGTGCTCCCTTGGTGAGCTTAATGGAAGAAATGTACAACTTGTCTATCTCAAAAAAAGGTCAAGACTTAAAGTAGAGAGAGATTTGATTCTCACATTGATATACTTTCTCAAGATTTAAAAAACCATGAAATGCAGTAAGGTCCAAAGCTATATCAATCTTGAAGCACTTGGCCAAGCTAGTGACTTGATAATTTAAGTAAGAACCTCCAAGATGCGAGGATCCTCCTTATAGTGAAGAGTTGCATTTCTTGCTCCATTTTATTCTTGCTGAGGAAGGGAAGCATTGATGCTCGAGTACCACTTTAATTCTTGTAGTCCCTCTTGCAATTTATTTTCCAAAGAGTGAGCGAGTTGGTCCACTTGTTCACCTATAGGTTCTTGAGGCTAGAGACTTATTTTGCTAAAGAGCTACATGCCCATCTTCAACTTGAACTTGCATGGATGCTTGAGTAGCCTTGTTTTCCTTTTATCTCTTTTGAGTTCTTAAAGGGGGAGGAAGAGCTAGGACATATGCCCATAGAAGAAAGGAGAAAGAACAAGGGTACCTAGTTGTCATGCATAATCTATAGGAGAAGAGGGAAGAAACAAGGACCTAAGGGCAGAGGCAGTGAACTCGCCATGACATCAAGATTGTGTATGGACCCATACAAAGGCTAGAGCATGGCTTATAGGGTTGGATCTGATCTAGGATAGAGGCAGCCACATGGTGGGATATGCAACTTGGATAGGCACATGTTTGGAGCAAGTTTTTGGCCTATTCCATGGCCCTACATTAGGGCATTTAATAAGAAAGGTGGTGAAGCAAAGGGAGGGGTTGCAATAGGGTAGCACCCTACCCTTATATAGGGCTGCAATAGGGTAGCACCCTACCCTTATATAGGACCAAATAGGTTGGTCAACTAGCCAACCAAGTTGGCTAGTACACAACCCCATTAGGAATGTCCATAGCACCATAAAGGGGGAGTTGGTGGGGTTGATTGATGGGCTAGCAGTAGGCCATTATAGCCCTACTGGTCGGTCAATTTTAGAGCCCCCTTAGGACCTATAAAAGGATGCCCTTGGTAGGGAATTTCACATCCAACAAGCCAATAGTTTAGGAGCATAAGACTCACCCTCAAGCTTACATCCAGGAGGCAGAGGAGTCCTAGAGGTGCTACAAACTAAGCTCAGCTAGGACCTAGGCTATCTTCTAGGGCATGAAGGTGTCTAGTTCTTTGGGTGGAGAGTCTACATATGCTCGAGGTGGAGCATGTGGGCTCAGTCATCTAGAGATATCTGGCAGATAGTAGAAGGACCTTTTGGTAAGGACAAAGGACCACGATCTCGTGGGAATTCGGATCTATCTTTTGTATTGTGTCCAAAGGTTTGGACTGAAATATATTGTTTTAGTAGTCTCTATATCTAGCTTGGATCATTGTCTATTTATTAGTCTACACATCTACGTGAAACACATGAAGTTAAGAAGTTTGTGATTCCACCCACACCATACACATTGTGTGAGCTCGTGGGCTATTCTATCAATCTTTTATTATGCATGCCCTCAATGGGTCAATTTCTAACATGGTATCAGAGCCCAACTAGGAGGCCCACAATTGTGGGAGCTTTAAAACAAGGACCTTGCTCTAAAGGACGGCCCTGATTCAAATGCTCTAGAAAGTTGACTTCCATGACTGGAGGACTATACCCTTGTGGGAAGGAGGGTGACTTTGGTTGTCAGGGTGTGTATACATCTCAGATGGTTGACTTTACTTTTTGATTTTACTATGTGGTTTATTTAGGTGTGTATAGAGTTCCATTCTGGTTCAGTTAGGTGTGTATAGAGTTCTTGTCTATAGATGGTTGAGTTTTCTTTTCAATTTTACTGTGTGATTTTGCTGCAAAGATGTCAATTTTAGAAGCAAAATCCTCCTCAGCCCCTTCTTTCCCTTCCTCCTCCTTAAATTGAGTTCCTTCTTTCACGATCCCTAACTTTGGAGAGTCTAGGAAACTGGATGGGACTAGCTATCCTATCTAGAAGGTGAAGATTCGGAGTCATTTAGTGGCTGGAAAACTGTGGAAGCTAACACTAGGAGTGGAGGTGAAGACGAAGGATATGATAAAAAGGATACTTATACTAGTAGATGGAAAGGAACTCGAAGCATGGGAGGATAGAGATGCCCACGCCTTGGCATGGATCATAGGGACTATGGCGGCGGACTCTGTGATTCCTCACATCTAGATGACTGACACCTCAATAGAGGCATGGGCCATTCTGAAGGATCTGTATGAGATAGATAATACATCCCAGATCTTGACTCTTCATCATCAACTCTACAATATCAATATGGATGAGGTGGATTCGGTACACGACCTCTTAAGGTCAAGGTGGTGAGGGATCAACTAGAATCGGTTGGTCAAAAGGTAGACTAAAGCTAGTCGGACTTGATGGTACTTAGGAGGCCACCTCGGAGTTCTAAGAGTTTCGTTACGATCATGACAGTAGGATAGGGGGCCAAGCCTCTGACTTTTGAGGATTTGGGTCCATTACTACTCCAAGAAGAAGCTAGGGAGAAATTCTCTCAATGATGACAACAATGATATGGCATTGCTTGCAAAGGACAAGGCAAGGCTAACGGTGGCAAGCCCAAATAAGGATGATTTTGGAGATGAAGAGGACACTTCCCAGAAGAGGAAGCACAAGAAGAAGTGCTTCTATTGTGACAATCCATACCATTTTGCAAAGGATTGCAAAAAGAAGAAGGCAAATCAGAAGAACAAGAAGAAGGAGTCCATCGACTTAGATTCAGATGGAGATACAAACTCCAAAGCTAATGTGGTAATTGTGGTGACAAAATCCATTTGTTACTGAGGTTAGATATGCCAACCTAGAAGTCATTGTAAAGATGTTTTACATTGAGATATGGGCCAACAGGGAGTCAAAGACCTTTGTGAAGGTGAAGGACATCATGGAGTGCTTGGACTCTTCAAGGTGGGTGGTTGTTGATACTGAGACAAAAGGGTGGATTCCATGGAGTACCCTATGGTTTCAGGTTCATATGGCTACTGTAACTCAGAAGGGGGCAGTACAAGTTTACACAAGTTGTTGGTATGTGCCTCTAGAAGGTGCATGGTTTGCTTTTAGAACAAGCACACAACAGTACAACATTCTGGTAAGTAGTCAATGTTGTTAATTTATGCCTTTATAGCATTCTTATGGAGAGAGTCTATTGTTCACATGTCTTAGGTAATGCGAGATTGGAAGGAATGGGCCTTCTTTGAACGTAGAAGGGGAAGTTTGGGTGCTTCTTCAAATCTCAGATGCAAATTGCTAGAAGGTGATTATGAACAAAGTGTACTGAAGCTAGAAGAGTACTTGCTTGAGAGCTCAATGAGAGTTTGTGGTCTAGGTTATCTAGAGATATTCTTGGGATGGTTCTTTTATTGTGGACCTTGCCATAGGAAGGACGGGTTGAAATAAAACCTGAGAGCATGGTGCCTAGAAGACTCCAGGTTGTTCACTCACTATGGGGGGACAACTAGAAGATGGTGGCATCTATATTGCTCAAGCTCAAAGGCAAGAACGTGGCTAAAGGTGGTGGTTCCATCAGGTGCTACCTTGGATGGACGTATGTCCAAGATGGTTTTCTTATGCAGGACCAGACCAGAAGGAATAGGAGCAATTGGTTGAAAAGCCAAGAACTGAATTCATCACCAAATTTTTCCAAAGGATTCCATCATGGGAGCTACTAGGGAAGCTTCATGGACATGTTGGTATTGGGCCGAGATGTGTCAGGGAGAGGGGGTGTTGGAACGGCCATCTCCCCATCTATACGCCCACAAATGAGGAGAGATTGGGGGAGGAAGACAAGGGTATCTAGCTATCTAGAAGAATCTACACAGAGCATAAGGCAAAGTAGAGGGCATCAGTAGGGACCTAAGAGAAGAGGTGATGAACTAGCAATGACATCCACCAGATGTATAGATGTGTATGGAGGCTAGATCATAGCATGCATGGTGGCTAGATCAGATCTGGTGGGACAAAGGCAGACACATGGGGGGATATGCAAGATAGATAGGTGCATGTTTAGAGTAGGTTTTGGGCCTGTTCCATGGTCCTAGATTAGGGAATTTAATAAGCAAGGAAGTGTAGCAAAGGGAGGGACTACAAGAGAACATCATCATGCCCTTATATAAGGCCAAATAGGCTGTTGGTCTGCTGGCCAACCAAGTCGGCTAGCACACAACCCCATAAAGGGAAAACTAGTGGGGTCAATTGAAGGGATAGCAATTAGCCAGTGGTCGGTCAGTTTTGGAGCCCCCTTGGTAGGCTTTTCACTTCCAACAACAAGCTAGTAGTTTGGGGAGTAGTAGGACTATACACTTGTCCTCAAGTAACTCCCTGATAAAATGGTACCTGACCTCAATGTGTTTGGTCTTTGCATGAAAGATGGGATTCCATGCTAGCTGAATAGCACTCATGGAATCACTATGCAATGTCGGTACACCTGTATGGAATCCCCAAAAACCCACTAGCTGATCAAGCCATATAGCCTCCTTGCAACCCTTTGTGACTACAACATACTCACTCTCTATGGTAGACAAAGCAATGCACTTATGCATACAAGACATCCATGACATTGCACCACCTACAAAGGTGAACACATAAGCAAAAGTGGATCGCTTGCTATCCACATGCCCTGCATAGTCTATCTGTGTATCCAAGTACATGCATATCTCCTTGACCAAAGTAGATACACATCTCCTTGGTACCCTTCATGTACCTCATGATGCACTTAACTGCCTCCCAATGCCTCTTTCCTAGATTAGCCATATACCGGTTAACAACTCCCACTGCAAATGCAATGTTCGGTCTAATAGCTATCATTGCATACATAAGACTCCCAACCACTGTTGCATAAGAAACCTTGGCCATCATGGCCCTCTCCTCATCTAACTTGGGACTATTTGCATGACTAGGTTTCACATATGGAGGCAATGGAGTACTTACTGCCTTCCTTGCCTCCCTATTAAAACACTGCAATACTTTTTAACATACTCGGGTCACACGTGATGCGTATACCAAGAATATGACCTGCAGGTCCCAAATCCTTCATGTCAAAGGCCTCATGCAATGTGGCCTTACATGCATCCCGCTCATAATTGTTTTTGCTAGCCAATAGTAGCAAATCATCCACATAAAGTGCAAGGAGTAGTAGACTATTATCCTTAACCATTTTAGTGTAGAGGCGGTGATCAATTTCACTCCTTTTGAAACCTTAGGACTAAATGAAAGCATCAAACTTCTGATACCATTCTCTAGGCACTTGCTTATAGCTTGCAAACCAAATGTTCTTTGCCCTTTTCTTCAAGGCCTTCCAAGTGTACCATGTAAATTTCCTCATGTAGATCCCCATGCAAGAAAGCTATCTTGACATCCATCTACATAAGATCCATTTCCTTTGTTGCCACAAGTCCAAGTATGCATCTAAGTCTAGTTATCTCACAACTAGAGAGAAGATCTCATGAAAGTCCACACCCTTCTCTTGCTTGAAACCTATACCAACCAAATGGGCCTTATACTTAGGCACATCATCACCTGTGACCTTCATCTTGTAGACCCATTTACATGGCAATGCTTTCTTTCCATGTGGCAAAGAAACCAAGTCCCAAGTCTTATTCTTCATGAGTGAACTCATCTCTGATTGCATGGCATACTCCCACTTGCTTTGATCCTCATGCATCATAGCCTCTCTATAGTAAGAAAGCTCCCCGCAATCAATAAGCATCACATAGTCTGCCCCTGGAACAAATCTCTCAGATAGTGTAGACGCTCTAGCTAATCTTCTCAAGGGCATTTTAGCTTGCTTCCTTGTTTGCATGTCAGCCACATTTGGCTCATCATTTCCACCAATAGATGATCCATTATCTGTTCTTGATTGTGAACCTATGGGAGTACCTAATGGCACCATTTCTTGCATATTTGATGCATGGAAAGCTTGATGTCTATCAACATATGCGGGTGGATTCACTTCGTGGAAAGTGATTCTCCTCAGTTTCACATCCCTCATGGGTATCTTATGCATCTCTTCTCATTGAAGACCACATCATGGCTTCATATGATATTTTTTGCTTCCGGATCCGAGAGATGATAGCCCATCTCTCCACTTTCACCATAATCCCAAAAGATGCATTTTCTAGACTTAGGATCTAGCTTCTTTCAAAGCTCTTTTGGCACATGTACATATGCCTCACACCTAAATATATGTAAATGAGAGTAAGAGGGCTTCTTGCCACTCCATGCCTCTTTAGGAATACCACCATTTAAACTCTTACAAGGTGATCTATTGATCACATGCACTACAATCTTCATTGCCTTAGCCCAAAAACCACCAAAAAGACTTGCATTGGAAAGCATACATTGCAACCTTTCCTGAATGGTGTGGTTTATTTTTTTGCAACTAGATTTTTCTCTGGAGTTCTCTGGAGTACCAAGGGACATGAGCTCCCTCTTGATCCCACGTGTATCATAGAAATGTTGAAAGTCATGAGAGAAATACTCTCCACCATGGTCAGTCCATAGGCATTTAAGCATTCTATGTGACTGATTTTCAATCAAAGCCAGCCATTTTTGAAATACTTGGAACATGTCGCTCTTCCGAGCTATAGCATAAGCCCATACTTTCCTAGTTGCATCATGAATGAATGTCACATAGTATTCAACCTCACCTAATGACTATGTAGGCATGGGACCACATATATATGAATGCACCAGATTAAGCTTTGTAAGCTCTTTCT
Source organism: Dipteris shenzhenensis (assembly GCF_047967505.1). Taxonomy (NCBI): domain Eukaryota; kingdom Viridiplantae; phylum Streptophyta; class Polypodiopsida; order Gleicheniales; family Dipteridaceae; genus Dipteris; species Dipteris shenzhenensis. The sequence continues at coordinate 18,743,286 of NC_141613.1, forward strand.
TTCCCCTTCTTTTATGGGATGATTTATTCTACTCACAAAATTCAAAAATCTGAAAAACTCAAATGCAGTACATAACCCAAATGGAATAAGAGTTTCATTCCATTCTGGCTCATGTGCTCCAACCGACAATGCCATAAAGAAGTACTTGGCTACTCGGTTATTACAACAACATGATCAAACACCCCTGATACATGTAAGGGATACAATGTACCACACTTGGTACCTCTTGCCAAAACCTTTTGAATTTTCCAACTCTGAAAGCAAAAGGTGGTCTAAAAACCTGCATCATCTAGCTGACCCACTAAAATGAGACTCTTGGTTAGCTTAGGCACATGTCTCACATTTTTCAAAACAAATGTGGACCCATTTGCAAAATAAAACTTTATGTCACCTGCTCCTATTGTGTCACATGCATAGTTATTTCCAAGATGCTTACAACATGTCTTTCCATTGTCATACATGGAGAACCATTCCCTATGAGGAATAACATGGAATGAAGCATCATAATCCAAAATCCCATTCTAAGAATATACATCATCTGAAGTGGTAAGAAACTATGCAAGTAGACTAGACATGAAGAGAATGTCATTGTCACTATTATCAGTGTGACGGCATTGATCTCGTAGATCTTCACTTTTTCTTTGTCCTCCCTTAGACTCTCTTCCTTCTTATTTGCACCCCAATTTGCATTCTTTTTCTTATCTTTTTTCTCTCTTTTCAGCATGTAGCAATCCTTTTGCATGTGTCCCTTCTTGCCACAATAGTAACACTCAATGTTCCATTCCCTCGATTTGCTACAAGACTTCCCTCTTACTTGGGACTTCCCCCTAAACTGTGATCTGGCCCTTTGCACATTTAAGGCTACATCCTACTTGTTTCCATCCATAGACTTCCGTCTAATCTCCTCCACCAACAAGCTACCCACAACATCATCAAACTTCAATACTCCACCAGGTGTAGAGTTATTGACAGATGTATGGAAGGTATCCCATGAGGATGGCAATGAACACGGGAGGAATATTGCCTTAGTCTTCGCATCAAAATTCATCTTCTGAGCATGAAGCTAGCTGAAAATAATATTGAATTCATTCAAGTGAGAAGCAATGGAGACCCCTTCCTTCATCTGTAGCTCAAATAGCCTCTTCTTAAGGTAAACTTTATTAGAGGTAGTTTCCTTCTCATAAGTGGCACATAATTTCTTCCACAAATCTTCCATAGTCCGCTCATTTACTACTATGAAATAAACTGACTCTGCAAGATGAAGTCTAACAATAGGCTTTGCTAATGCTCCCAACTCATTCCAATAATCCTCAGACATATCTGCATGCTTAGCTTCAATCCCTTCCAAGGGTTTAATCTACTTTTTTTGAATAAGCGCATCCCTTATCTGTTCTTTCCACAGAGAAAAGTTTATCCCATCAAACTTTTGAATGCTTAAAAACTCCTTTTTAAAGTTTTGTTGTTCTCTTGGTAGCTCTGAGTGATGAACTAATGGTAACCGATTTTAGCTTGTTATTTCCAATATGGTACAAAGAGTAGTCAACCACAGCCTTATCTACATAGAACTATAGAGTTCAAGGAGGGAATCTATGTTAATTCGTCAATGCTAACGGGGAGGCATTCAAGACAAGGATGGAGGATACCTTCATGTACAAGATGTCACCTTCATTGTAGTCGTTTAATCCAATGAAACATCCTAATCTGTTGTCTTTTGATCATCTTGAAAAGCAAATTAATATGAGCACTGTGTCATTCGAGGAGTTTCTCATTCTATAGAAGAAAAAAGGTAATTAATTCTTGAGTTTCTATCTAGTCATTATTGTAATTATATTGCATATGCTAGTTTGAGTGATGAGGAGGTGATGTTGCTGGCCTTTGGCTACATCAATAATGACTATCATAAGCTGATATCATAGATAGGATGAGTACTTTTTTATTATAATGACTTTTTTGTAGCCATCAAAGATGATTGGGAGAGGATCAGCCTGCCATTAGTCTAGACAATTGTTTGGCTTTGTTAAGTGAGATATTTTGTATCTATAAAGGATCTATCATGGTATATCCTCTAGTTTGTTAGTTACTTTGTCCCAAAAACCATTTTAGTTTGTTAGTGCAAGGAATATTATGCAATTAATTAATACACTAGTCATTGAAGTCATGGCAATACTTCATACCACTAAGAGGATGTAGATGCATCAACAAATATGTGTTCTAGACATTTGATGTCAGCTCTATCATTTCCATAGAAGTAGCTTCTTGTTTCCTCCTCAGCCATACGTTTCACATGCCTCTGGTCACTTCTGTTTAATGCTCAGAAGTTGGAGTGGCTGATTTCCTCAAAGAGCATAGGTAAGGGCATAGAGGCGCACGTTGACAAAATTGTAAAGGAAGTGCCAGTGTTGGATGATTTGCTTCCAATCAAAAGAATAAAATTCAAGAAGATCGGAGTGCCATGCAAACATCTAATATTTTTGAAGATTAGAGAAGTTTACTTTCTTCTAGACAATTTAAGTACTCATTGTTCTTCATGGGATTCATTACTCCGTGGTGAAAAGTAGACTCGCTGATTTGGAAGAATAATGTTGATAGGACCTGAGGACTCGAATAGCGATGCCATGAACTATACTGAGAGAAAAAACCACACATTGTTGCACTGTGCCATCTATATGCAGGGCTTGTAGACATTTTTCAACAACCATTGAGATTACTCATTGAGCTCCGTGGCTGGTGTCCAAGCCAAAGGCCAACAACACGTGGAGACCTGAGTGTGCAAAGCTTTTGAATCTGAATCATCTTCTTCAAAACAAGTGAACCTGTATGTTTCTTGAAGAGTGTCTTGGTCTATTTTTAATGGCCATCTTTGGTCTGCTTTGCTACGATGGAAGCATTATAAGAGAGTTTTATAATCATCCATAGCCTTCTTATATTGATCATATGCCCCATCAAATGACTCTCATAGTGCCATTTATGTTCTTCTCAATCAAGCATGTTAGCTCTAACTATAGAAAACGAATCCATACATGAACTCAACCTAGAATGCTAATGCACATGATAAGAATAATTTCTATAATACGAATAATTTAATGAGATTAAAGGCCTTTAGAATACGTAGATGAATAGTATGGATGAGCAAACAAATGAAGGAATTTGTCTCTATGCAGATTAAGCCTCCCTGTGCTTTATTTCTCTCTCCCTCAGGGGTAAGGGTAGCTCTGCTTATGCTTGTGGAATAGTTTGCGAGACTCCTCGCACTTACGGAAATTAATAGTAGGTAAGTGCTTTTAGGTTGACTAGAGCTCATGTGCTGCATACTCTAGCTCATGATGTTTTTCTTATGCAAAAATTTGGACTATCAAACAAGGAGAATTTGATGAGATATTTTAATGATGATGAAAAAAAAAAGGATAGAAAGTGCAATCATACGAGACTACCAAGGACCTCGTCAGGCATGGTACAATGTTCCCATGCCTATTTTAGCACAATTTGTGTTTAAGGTAACCCGTACATTCTTTCCTTAATGATTTTGGATTTTGAAATGCTAGCCATGCTTTTGCATAGTAAAAGCTCCTTCTTTGCATCCTTGTTTTTAGGAGGGCTTCACAAAGAAGTATGATGAAGAGATTGCAAAAGGTGATAGTCCAACTGAAGGCTCAAAAAATGCAAAAGAGGCCCATACTCATTCCCTAAGGAAAGAAAGCCAGAGGAGAAAGTGAAAGACATAGTTGTGAGGACACAACAGAAGCTGAGAGGGTGAGAGGGAGCTTGAGAGACACAAGTTTTGGTGGGTGCAAAACACCCTAATCTTCTATTTCATCCATATATGTATGTGTTTGAGTATTGTACATAATCGAGGTTAAGGTACAGTGGCCTTTAACCCCCACAACCTCCCACTTAAAGGCCAATGTGCCTTTAAGGGAGAACAACCAATAAGCATACTATCCAATGCCCATCAATACATGACAATACTCAAACCGCTGACTAGATAGACTCTTTGTTAGCATATCTATAGGGTTATCATATGTAAGAACCTTGACAAGCTCTATGCGCTTGTCCTCAAGTACCTCCCTGATAAAATGGTACCTGACCTCAATGTGTTTGGTCTTTGCATGAAAGATCGGATTCCGTGCTAGCTGAATAGCACTCATGGAATCACTATGCAATGTCGGTACACCTGTATGAATCCCCAAATCTCTCACTAGCTAATCAAGCCATATAGCCTCCTTGCAACCCACTGTGGCTGCAACATGCTCGGCCTCTGTGGTAGACAAAGCAATGCACTTCTGTGCATGAGACATCCACGACACTGCACCATCTGCAAAGGTGAACACATAACCAGAAGTGGATCTCCTGCTATCCACATGCCCTATAGAGTCGAAATATGTGTACCCAAATACATGCATCTCTCCTCTGCCAAAGCCGATACACACCTCCTTGGTACCCTCTCATGATGCACTTAACTGCCTCCCAATGCCTCTTTCCTGAATCAGCCATATACCGGCTAACAACCCCCACTGCAAATGCAATGTCCGGTCTAGTAGCTATCATAGCATACATAAGACTCCCAACCGCTCATGCATAAGGAACCTTGGCCATCATGGCCCTCTCCTCATCTGCTTTCGGACTATCTGCCCAACATATGGAGGCAATGGAGTACTTAGTGCCTTCCCCCCTCCATATTGAAATGCTGCAACACTCTTGTAACATACTCTTTCTGTGAAAGCCAAAGGAGTTTCCTACTCTGGTCACGTGTGATGCACATACCAAGAATATGACCTGTAGATCCCAAATCCTTCATGTCAAAGGCCTCATGCAACTTGGCCTTCAATGCATCAAGCTCATAAGTGTTCTTGCTGGCGAAAAGCATATCATCCACATAAAGTGCCAGTAGTATCAGGCTATTATCCTTAGCCCTTTTAGTGTAGAGGTAGGGATTAATCTCAATTCTTCCAAAACCCTGGGATCGAATGAAAGCATCAAACTTGTGATACCATTCTCTAGGCACTTGCTTAAGGCCAAAGAGACTCTTTTTTAGCTTGCAAACCAAATGCTCTTTGCCCTTTTCTTCAAAGCCTTTTGGTTGTATCATGTAAAATTCTTCATGCAAATCCCCATGCAAGAAAGCTGTCTTGACATCCATCTACATAAGGTCCATATCCTCTATTGCCACAAGTCCAAGTACACATCTAAGTGTGGTCATATTCACAACCCGAGAGAATATCTCATCAAATTCCACACCCTTCTCTTGATTGCACCCTTTAGTAAGCAAACGGGCCTTGTACTTAGGCACATCATCACCTATGACCTTCATCTTGTAGACCCATTTACATGGCAATGCTTTCTTTCCATGTGGCAAAGAAACCAAGTCCCAAGTCTTATTCTTTATGAGTGAACTCATCTTTGATTGCATAGCATACTCCCACTTGTGCTGATCCTCGTGCATCATAGCCTCTCTATAGCAAGAAGGATCCCCGCAATTAGAAAGCATCACATAGTCTACCCCTAGAACAAATCTCTCAGGCGGTCTAGACACTCTAGATGTTCTTCTCAAGGGCATTTCAGCTTGCTGTCCTGCCTGCATATCAGCCACATTTGGCTCATCATTGCCACCAATAGATGATCCATCATCTGCCCTTAATTGTGCACCTATGGGAATACCTGGTGGCACCATTTCCTACATATTTGGTGCATGGACAACTTGTTGTCTATCAACATATGCCGGTGGATTCACATCCTGGAAAGTGATTCTCCTCATTTCCACATCCCTCATGGGTGTCTTATGCATCTTTTTCTCATTGAAGACCACATCATGGCTTCATATGATTTTCTTTGCTTTTGGATCCCAGAGATGATAGCCCATCTCTCCACTTTCACCATAACCCAGAAAGATGCATTTCCTAGACTTAGGGTCTAGCTTCTTCCGAAGTTGTTTTGGCACATGTGCATATGCCTCACACCCAAATATACACAAATGAGAGTAAGAGGGCTTCTTTCCACTCCATGCCTCTTCAAGAATACCACCATCCAAACGCCTGCTAGGTGATCACATGCACTGCAGTCGTCATTGCCTCAGCCCAAAAACCACTAGAAAGACTTGCATTGGAAAGCATGCATTGCAACCTTTCCTGAATGGTGCAATTCATCTGTTCTCTGCAAATGGATTCTGCTCTATAGTACGAGGGGACGTGAGCTCCCTCTTAATTTCACATGTATCACAGAAATGCTGAAGTCATGAGAGATATACTCTCCACCATTATTAGTCCGTAGGCATTTAAGCATTCTACCTGACTGATTTTTAGCCAAAGCCAACCATTTTTGAAATACCTAGGGTAGGGTTGTTACTCTATGAACTTTAGGGTGCATGCTAAAACTTATCAAGACTCAAGATTGGTATTCACCTAAATGGCCTGATGTTGCACCTTGAATGCTCCCATTAATCGTGACACCACAACTCGTGTTCTTTACTCCAATGGCAATGATCAAATGTGTGCATCTGCAACAACTACTTCCTACTGCTACTTTGCAAGGATTCTTCTTTCTTCTTATTGTTTCTCCCTTCACAAATATGGTAAAAGGGTCTTCTGCTACCATTTCAATACCATGCCATTGCTTTCCTTGACCTGCAATCTAGACTTGACCAAGCTTTTCAGCTTTCCTATCTCGCAACCTCTGTTTACTTCTATTGCAAGCCATGACGAGCTACATATTGCCATTGATGCCATGTGCATGATCAGTCCAGAATAGACCTAGAGAAGCAAGCTTGTGAGGAGAGTAAAGAATAGCATACAACTTACCCAAAAGAAGACAGTGCCAAACCAAAGTCTACGCAAGGTCACGTCACGGTGTGTGCGGGTTGCAGGGCATTTGCATGGCAGGGGCAGGTTGCAAGCACTTAATATTCAAAGATACGATGGATGAGACGTGTGAAATTTTGAAATTTGCAAGAGTAGCAATATTTTCAGTTGTCGGGTTTTTCCCCTCCGATGATCTTTGCACATGCACAAATTGTACATTTTTAGCTTCTTCCATATATACATAAAATTCCTTAAACCTCACTATAAATGGCTACACCCAAGTAAAAAATGACCCTACCTTCAATATTATCACTACCATGGTCCTTTTCTATCTTCCCAGCTTCATCAGAAGTACCACCTATAAGATCCAATACTTTTCTAGCCTTGCTGCTCTTATCTTATTCCTTTTTAATCTGATTTCCCTCTTCTTTAAGCAAAACCTTGAGAAGGAGCTTGTTGTTTTCTCCAAGTTTGAAACTCTATGACAATAATTTTATCTTAAGTATTTCCTATATCAAAGCACAAAAAGGTCTTAGTATAAAAGATGAGCATTATTATTACCCCTACATAATGGCTCCTCAGATGTATGTCTCCTCTCAATCATCGGGTAGTCAAGCCACTAAGGGAAAAATTTGAGTTCCCACTCTATAATATTGTGGTCATACCATGAATCTAGATACATGGAAGATGGTCCACCCCTAATAGTCTAGTCATGGCATTCCATTGGTATATTTTCCAATTGTCTTGCTCGCAGCAATCTACCTACAAATATAAAACTAGCAAAAACTATTTTGGAAATTGATGACAATGATCCCATTATTCAAAGAGAAAGTATATCACGAGAGATGGGAATGAATTTTTCACAATCTTATCTTACCCAAATACCAATCAATGCATTGTTGTTGGCAATGTGGTTGCTTTTCAGGAGATGAAGATCTTTTCATCTCATGTTCAATGTCATGAAATGCCTGCATGAAGTGAAACTATCGACAACATCTAGAAATGATCAAAACATCACCTAGAATTTGAACCTGAGCATATCCCACAATGTCCAATGATAGATTCATGACCTCTTCTTTTGCAAGATCTATCCTTTGTGTTCAAAAGGTCTCCTTACACATATATTCCCGGCATTCTTTGTTATCTTTCAGCATGCCCAAATTTTCATGTGTCTTGGGATCACCTACAAGTATCTTCAACTTCCTACAATAAAAGAACCATTCATTATATTCAAACCTAAGAATGGAAGCAATTAAAAAAATTAATAAATATAGTAGAATTAATATCTTACTTTTCTACACTAATTTTTCTTGAGCAAAGCATTCCTAGCTTGTCCTTCATTTGTAGAGTTGTCTGCCCTGTTGGACTGCCTGAAACATATGTCTACAAAGCTGCTTGCCATTCCATGAAGAATCAAGGGAGTTGTGATTCTTTGTGTTTTTCCATCGCTCTTTGAAGGAAATTTCTCAAAGTTTCCAAGACCTCATTGATTGCCATGTGGCATTTTGGCCAATGTTGAGTTTCCTAAGGTTCATTTTTGCAAGTAAATGCAAGGGTTGACTGGCTCTTACTTCATCCTTGGATGAGATTTTGGAGTTGTGGCAGACGAGAGATATTTACAAATTGTCTTGTTGAGTTCGATTATGCAGTGACACCCATGTTTTAAGACATCCCAAGTTTTACTTTCATGAGTGGTCATTGCCATAAGGCTGTGATTTCTTTTATATACCTTATGTAGATCACTCTGGTTGCAGTTTGAGCCATGTGCACTCATTTGTGGTTTGCATTGGGTTGCAGTGGATGCTTTATAGGCCATTTGGACGCATTGTAATCCTTGTTGGATGCACTGATAGGCCCAAATTGCCTTGTGGGATGCTTTATTGATGGACATTTAGCACATAGATGCTATTTTATGCTGAGGGACAACTTTGACATATTGCAGTGTGGATGCACAGATTGTGCTATGATCTTTTGGATGAGACATTATTGATGCTTATGCCCATGGATGGTGTTTATGCTTGAGGCATTTGGCTCTTATTGGCATTATATTTGCCATTGTTTTGTCATTGTAGGTTGACATTTTCTTTTGGGCCAGATTTGCTCATATGGATGCATAGTATATGCACATGAGTCAAATGCATTTTGATGCTTTGAGCCTTGAGTTTTGGTGACACTATCCTTCATTAAAGTAGACATATTGGGTGCACCTGGTATTTGGTGTGATTTCTCTTTTGTAGGTACTAGCATTTGGGATTTTGTTTCATTCGCATCATGGCATCCTCTTCCATGTCTGAAAAGGAGATTTCCAGCATTAAAAAGTTTGATGGGACAAACTTTTCTTTATGGAAAGAACAGATAAGGGATGTGCTTATTCAAAAGAATCAAATTAAACCCTTGGCAAGGATTGAAGCTAAGCCTGTAGATATGTCTGAGAATGATTAGAATGAGTTGGATGCATTACCAAAGTCTACTATTAGACTTCATCTTGCAGAGTTAGTTTATTTCACAGTAGTAAATGAGCAGACTACAAAAGATTTGTGGAAGAAATTGTGTGCCACTTATGAGAAGGAAACTACCTCTAATAAAGTTTACCTCATGAAGAGGTTGTTTGAGCTGCAGATGAAGGAAGGGGTCTCCATTGCTTCTCACTTGAATAAATTCAATATTATTTTCAGCCAACTTTAGGCTCAGAAGATGAATTTTGATGCGGAGACTAAGGCAATATTTCTCTTATGTTCATTGCCATCCTCATGGGATACCTTCCATACAACTGTTAGTAACTCTGCACCTGGTGGAGTACTGAAGTTTAATGATGTTGTGGGTAGCTTGTTGGCCGAGGAGATTAGACGAAAGTCTATGGATGGCAACAAGCAGGATGCAGCCTTACATGTGCAAAGGGGCAGATCACAGTTTAGGGGGAAGCCCCAAGAAAGAGGGAAGTCTCATAGCAAATCCGGGGCGCGGAACATTGAGTGTTAGCACTGTGGCAAGAAGGGCCATATGAAAAAGGATTGCTACAAGCTGAAAAGAGAGCAAAAGGATAAGAAAAAGAATGCAAATTGGGGTGCAAATAAGAAGGAAGAGAGTCCAAGGGAGGACAAAGGAAAAATGAAGATCGAGGAGATTAATGCAGTCACTAATGATAGTGACAGGCATCCCCTGATAGTACGAAATCACTTCGTGAGCTTGTTACTTTGTCCTCCACTTCCAAAGCAATTCCAAGCTTCCATTTAGCTTCCAGCTAGCCTGAGAGAAGGAACAAAAGCAAGAAAAACTAGTTGGAGCAAGCATTTCGAAGTTTGGATCCCTTCTTATGATTTGGATGCCCATGGTTTTGCATAGACCACCATTTTTGAATTGTCTATCTTGGTGGATTGGGGACAGGCCAAAACTGCTACCTGCAAAGTCTTGTGCAATTCAATGAAGGATTCTCTGAGTTATAGATCTATGTGTCAATGTTTTTCTTCTCTGTTGCAAATTTCTTCACATTTCTACACAAGTGCCATGTGGATTTTGCTAAGCTACCTAAGGTTTTTTAAATTGTTGGTAAAGTGCAAGGGTCGACTCCCCATTTTGCATTCATTAGTTGGGATTTTAGAGCCTAGCAGAAGAGATATATTTGTAGATTCTCTTATTGAGTCCGTTATGCAGTGACACCCATGTTTTGAGGCATCCCAGGTTCTATTTTCACTAGTAGTCATTGCTGTAGGGCCATGATTTTTCGGACATACCTTATGCAAATTACTCTGGTTGAAGTATCAGCCATGTGCACTCATTTGTGATTTGCATTAGGTTGTAGTGGATGCTTTGCTGGCCATTTGGATGCATTGCGATATTATTGAATGCGTTGAGAGGCCCAGATTGCCTTGTGGGATGCTTTATTGATGGAAGTTTAGCACACAAATGCTACTTTATGCCAAGGGATAGCTTTGACACATTGGAGTTGACGAGCTGATAGTGCTATGCTCTCTTGGATGAGATATTATTGATGCTTATGCCCATGGATGATGTTTATGCTTGAGGCATTTGGTTGTTATTGGCATGGGGTTTGCCATTGTTTTGCCATTCTAGGTTGAAATTTTCTCTTGGGCCCGATTTGCTCATATGGATGATAATATATACACATGAGTCAGTTCCATTTTGATGCTTTGAGCCTTGAGATTTGGTGACACTATCCTCCATTAAGGCAGACATATTTGGGTGCACCTGGTATTTGGTGTGATTCTTTCTTGCAGGCACTAGCATTTGGGATTTTGCTTTATTTGCATCATGGCATTTGTTGTATCGATTTGGGTATCATTCCATGCTAATCTATTGTTATGTGATTAGGAGTAGTGTTAAAGAAGAAGGACCAAACAACTTATGATTGATTGACGTTGATTTCAACTCCAATGACCTTGCAAGTGCCATTTAATTCCTCCACCTACCAATTTTGCCTCTAGGGAAGAGGCAATGAGCTAAGCAAAAGGAACGTAAGAGGAAGAAGATGTGGTGGGGTAGGGGGAGAGGTGAAGGGGGTAATGGAGGGTTAAGTGGTGATGGTGGTTTTCCTTGCCTACTCCAAATTTATTTAGCAGGGCAACCAAAATGAGATCTTTGCCACTTGCTACCCCCAGGGAAGATTTGATTTTTGGCTGCCCTACCCAAAATAATTTGCCTATCCTTCACATGATCCATGAAACGGAGTCATGAAGGAGGAGTTTGAATCATACCTGCCACGATGTAATCGACATCATCATGAAGGAGGAGGTTGATGAAAGCATCAAGAAAGAGGAGGTTGTAGAGGTCGAACACAAGGGGGGGGGGGGGGGGGGGGGGGGGGGCAAGGGGGGGTTTACGCGCCCGACTATTTGAGGGAAAGTTGTCGCATATTTATGCATTTGTTAATTTGAGTGCTTTCATCGATGACGACTCCCTAGAGTAATACACCATTTCTAGTTCCAATGACTGAGAATTTGGATGCCCCTTGTAAGTAGAGGAAAATGGCCACTTCATTTTGGATTCATCCATATCATTTTGGAAGGCATGGAACAATGGTATGATGGACACATATGGACAAAACCTGTATCTACTAGACAAGCATTTGAAGGAGTTGTTCGAGTTGCATATTGTGCAAGGATTTTTGAATGTATCAATACATCTTGCCCCCATTTTCTAAACAATGGCTCTAAGAACAATGCTTTTTTTAAAGGTCTATTGCAAAACAAGTGTGATCTTGACTATTTGGCCATTGCAAAAGGTTGTACGCTCACATGTCATTTTTGTAAGAAGTCTGTTATGTGCATTGGAGCATGTTCCTATGTTGTATACTATGTATTGCCAAAGGATTGGACATTGTCAAGGCTTATGATCCATGTGAGAACACACTTGCATGACATTGAAGTTGGCACATCAAGAAATAGTATCAAAAATGTGAGAGCTCTTGTGGAGAATGCTATAAGGGTAGATTGATATGCAAATCCATGAAAGGTTCAAATGACCATTGCAATGGACCTTATTGATCGAATATATATTAAAGGTGATCAAAAGGAGGATAATATCTTTGGAGATGTGGAGTTGGGACACTTCTTCAAGGAATTGTGTCCACTGGTGTAAACAAAAAGGTAGGGATTCTCATTAAGCTCCTCTTTTGATTTTGATTTTGAAGTTTGGAGGTGACAAGTTTTGAAGTTTCAATGTGAGCTAAATTTGCAATATTTAATAGCTTGCAAAGAATGGTAGGAAGCACAAGGAAGAAGTCTTTGCCTGGACCTGTGAGCCTTGACAGCATTTTGGAGCTGAAGAAGTACTCCATGTATGATTTCTTCCATTATAGTTGTTTTCTTGGGCAAGGATTTGAGGAAGAACGTTGCTTCATATTCAAGATGTCTACAAAAGGACCTACTTCAGGTGTAGACCTTGTAAGGAAAATGAATCATGATGGAAACAAAGACCTTAAAATGCTTGGGTCATGTTTGACCATACAAAGTACTGGATTGACAACACTAGCATGCCATGTATATGATACCAGGTATACTATGATTTTAGAAATGTTCAACACTTGCTTGCCATGCATATATAATCTCAACTTATTTGTTGGATATGTTGAACAATTAATTCATGTTTCCTAATGAAACTTTTCCAAGACTAGCTTGCAAGAATTGTTAACAATATAGATGCCACCATCTTCTAGTTGTCCCCTCATAATGAGTGAATAATTTGGAGTCTTCTAGGCACCATGCTCTCACGTTTTGTTTCAACCCATCCGTCCTATGGCAAGGTCCACAACAAAAGAACCATCTCAAGAAATGAAATCTCTGTGACGTTGAATGAGGTCATGTTGTGCTCTAGGTATGAGAAGGCACATTTTTCTGGTTTCATGGCAGATGAGGCTCAAGCCAATTGGAGAACAGTTCGCCATGTATTTAATGGAGGTGCTGATAATATTATTTTTGGGCACGAGAGATCATGTTTGTTTCATTGGGAGCAAAGCCTCCACCACCACACTATTGCATACGTACAAAAAGAGTACCAGAGAGAGCACAAAAACTTATGTGAATACTGGAGAACTCCAAGGAGAAAAGAGGAAGCCCAAGAAATATACATGGAGCCTCGACAATGGTGGAAGGTGGGGAAGGTCCTAGAAGTCTGAACTTCTGAACATTGATTTAACTTGCATTGAATCTTTTGAGAAACCTTATCATCCTCATTACCTTTTCTTTTTTTTCATAGATTATAAATCTAAGTGCAAATTTAGCCAACACTCCTCATGCAAATCTTTCAAAGAGAAAGAATGGAAGTTGGCTTGTAGTTGAAGGATTCAAGGGAAAGATTAGCCTCTATGATGTTTTTGTTATTGACTTGGCAAATGATGTACTTCAAAGTGCTAAGATGCATGCCTATCAAAGGGGAAAGCACATAGGTCATGGCCATAGTTTGCAAAATTTGGTAGATAGAGCCTCATCAACAAAATCAAGCAGGCCATCTGAAGTGATACGCATAGTGAAGGACTGTGTTGCTGGAAGCCCTATGTATCATGAGAGAACCAATTTGGAGGGTGATAGGGAGACTATGCACCAAAGATGAAGGACGAGAATTGTCATTGATGTTGATGAAGAAAGTAGCCCTCGCCCTTAATACAATTATATAATGAGGGATCCAAAGTTGTACAAGCAAGCCTCCAAGGGTGGTGTCAATGTGACTACACCTAACAATGTGAGTACATCTCATGCTACCATCACTATTAATTATGAGAATCACAACAATATATCTATTATGCAGGATAGGCAGTTGTGGTGGAGTGAGTTATGAACCAAACATTTTGGGCCATTAGGACAATTGTGGGAAACCATGTGAGGTTTCTTGGGTGGACCCCACATAATGGCAAGTGTAACCAACCAATTCGTGATTTTAGGAAGGGATGTGTTTCACCATGCTTCTTTTCCTGGAGAAAACATCCTAATGGTGGCCCAGTAGTCTAGATGATGTGGTTTTGTAACACAAACTGCACACACACTTGGAGAGTGGACACAAATATCTCTCCAATCCCCACACTTCCAGTTATGTGGCCCATTGATAAAGGGACCAACATAACACAAGGAGAGGTTGACATGTTACTTTATTCCCTCCAGTCGTTTGATAACGTTGCTTGATGCTATTGTAGTGTTTCAATTAACATCCGTTTTAATAGGCCTTGTTCATTTATTTTAGTTATTGCATCCCTTGAATTGATAGCTTGTCCTCTTTGTCGCCCCATTGAGCTCCTCAACCAAGCAACTCTCAAAACTTTACCTGCTTTGTCCACCTTACCACCTTGCATAAACCTCAGTCCCTAAACAAGCACCTCAACAGGCTAGCTTTTCACATACAAAGTCATGGAGCAGGGCTCCAATATCCAAACATATTTCTCATGTCTCTGAGAGTTCAACAAATCTATAAGTTTCAAAGCCATTGTAACAAATGAATAATCCAAATTCCATGGTCAAATTGGAGAAAATAACAATGCGATCAAATCCATGACTAGTTATACCAGAAAAACACTATAATAGCATCAAGCAAGGTTCTTACTAGGTACAAGGTGGAAACTTGTTTGAAGGGCAAGAACTAGTTAAAGGCTTGTGCAAATAGGCTTTACCATTGCAATCATCTTCATTCTTATGAGTACATATGTTGCTTGAGATCTCTACGAGCAAATTGGGTATTTCAAGGTGGAGAACACTCCAGTTGTTCTTTAATACGTTCTCTATCTTATTTCCTAATGCAAAAGCCTATTCCTACCTATCATTTCTATCCTGGGAGCTTACCAACGTCAAGAATCCTTTAAAGCTAGCTATCCATATAATTGAAAGACTCAACGCCTTTGTAGCTTGGTGGTGGGTTTGCTCCAAATGATAACACATCAATAATAGCGTTGAATTGAAGCATGCTTATAGAGTTTCTGAGGGGCAATCACTTAGTAGCCATGGGCTTGGATGAGATTGAGTATTTCAATGCTTGTACCCTTCTCAAATCGGCATTGGTAGTTCTATGAGTCAATTACTTTTCTATCCCTTTGGGGCTTTTGCAAGATATACGATGTGGATTTGGATCTCACTAGGAGCTTAACGGGGAGCGTGGTGAAAAAACAGTATGCTTGCTATGATTGCAATGTAGTATTGAGGACCAAGGCATGATGTTTTGGTGCTACTATCAGACCTGTTAGTTGTGCCTTTATTAGACATGGAGGATCCTAGAGCTTGATCTATGCACCAACACGATGATGAGTCTCTTGTATCTTTGGCTCTGGGCCTTGGCTATGTCATCTCCTTGGGCCTATTCGCTCGCTCCATCTTATTGAAAAAACTCTGTAATCACACTCTGAGTGGAATCTAGTTGGAAATTGTGGTCTCATTTATATGCCCTTAATTGTTAATCTTTGTCATACGGCCTCATGAGAATGAAATTTGCCAAACACCTTTGATACGGGTCGACATGAGGTAAGAGAGTGGTCCGAATCCATCGCTAAGAATAGTGATAAATGACTTTGGATATCATAGTACATAGGGCATTTAAAAGCAAAGTGCTCCTCTGATGCAATCTCTTATAGATCATAGAGTGCAGCTGTGACCCTTTGTAGGGATGCTCTTCACTTGATCGTTCTCGATGCATAGTCGGTGTGACGAAACATGGTAGCTGCTTGCACAATACCCTCAAAGAATGGGGGAGGTGGATCCGTCGTTTGTAGTTTGGCGGATCTATGAAGCCCTCCTTTGATATGCATGAGCATCGATCCTTGTAGAGGTTGGTTAGGGGCTAACCAACCCCTAACTCCATGAGGTATGTGATCACTTGGAATGCTACAGTGGGTTTGCATAGTGGGTTTGCATCAAGCTATAGTGGAGATGCCCCGAACATAGCCTGAATGACTTCATGTGGGACTAATGACTTACTGCAGATCATCCATGGCAATAGGAGACCTGGAGCCTCTCTACATGGGCTAATCCACCTCTAATAAATCAAGCCCCCAAGAAGGATGTCATGCATGCCCACTAGTTAAACCAAGGATTGGTTCCGGGATCTTGGAAATGAGAGTGAAAGTATTGCCACTCAAGTCTAGTAACTATGACATATACCATGCGCAGTTGGGCGTGCATCGCTAGTCACACCTTGCAAATCGAGCTTGAGAGAGAACCCCCTAGGAGGTAATATGTCCTTTGTGTGTGTGCGCGTGTGTGCGTGCATGTGTGCGTGTGTGTGTGTGAGAGAGAGAGAGATAGAGAGAGAGAAGGGGGGGGGGGGCAGCATGAGAGCTTTTGACTTTGTAAGCAACAATCCTAGTAGTTATTAAGGTTGAACCGAAGTCGATCCAAGGATCAAACACTCACACACACACAAGCGCGCAAGTCATGAATACACATTATTTCTCCTATAATGTTTTACTTAAATGAGTTTTTCTTTGGTTTTTCACCTATAGAATCATGCATATAGAATCAAGAGGATTGATAATGTATGATTTTTTGCAAAAATTAAGCATAAAAAAAGAAAGATAACGATCAAACAACCATTCATAAGACTCAATAGGGACAATAGTATGAACTCTAGGGTTAATAACTTTAGAGTTATGAAAAACTTTTAGCTAAAATAAATTTAATGTTAATTTGAGATTATAATTCATTAAACCCTTTTTGTGCTATGTGAGATCAACTCAAGGCCATGATTGACATATATAGGTGGAAAGATGAAAAAGAAATTTCTACATACGTGCTTCAAGTAGGAGCAATGATAAGAATAGATATGCATTCTTTCTCCTATGTTTTACTTTAATTAGTTTCTCTTTAGTTTTTGTCTATTGAAAAATAAGTAATCATAAGAAAGATAATGATCACACGACCATTCATAAGATTCAATAGGGACTACAACATATATTAACTCTAGGGTTGATAACTTTAGAGTTTTGAAAATCATTAAGTTCAAATCAATTTAATGTCAATTTGAGATTATAATGCATTGAAACATTTTTGTGCTTAAGTTTGTATGTGAGATCACTCTATATACATTTCAAGATGGTTAAATCTATGGTGTGTTGTATGTGTGATTATAGAAGTGATATTTGTAAGAAGAAAAGGTTCTTATGGACTAACTAATAGGATTGAATATACTCATAGTTTATGTAGATATTGCTTGGTACATATAGTTTTCTTTGATGAATTCAAATGAGAGTTGGAGGTAGATGAAGAAAAGAAAAATTATATGACTCATTCAAATCACATAATGACATCCTTACTAAAAGTAAGAGAGGGAATACATGAATGTTAGCTAGAAATGTAGCTTTTAGTTTCAATAACTTCTTTGTGATGTTGTGAAAAGATGGTTATTGCATTTTCTAGCTACGAGAGAAAATACATCGAGATCATAACTACTACCACATTAAATTAAAATTTGAAGTGTAATTAGACAATATGTGCATATATTCATCTACCAGACATAGATTAATATAACTCACATTATAAGGAAAAGAATTAAAGAATTATGCATTCTATTTGTTATTATTTTGCAATATCATACCAATATGGAACAGTATAGATATTGAGGAATATGACAAATAGAATGTTTGTACTTGTACCAAAGTAACATAAGCAATGAATGGATGCGATAGTGCTTTCTTTTAGTACAAGATAAGCATAAAAATAATCTCTCAAAATTTCTAAATTGGCTAAATTCACTCTCTTGGTTAGTATGAGTTTAAGATCCCTTAAATGTATGTTTTAACCATCTTGATGATGATACTTCACTTGAATGCATTGTTGATCATCAACAAATCACAACCAAGAAGAAAATGTTTGTTGCAAAATATTTTCTCAAGTTTAAGGAGCATCTAAGAGATGATGATCAATGGATGCTTAAACAATTCTTTTGAGCTTCTCCAAACCTCAACAGTTCCTATAATCAAACATGCAATTGAGATTATCACAATCTAAGCAAGAGGAATATGTTGAAATTGTATGTTTGATATTCTTGCTATCGATAAAATTTCATTTTTAGTCATGTCGACTATGGCAAAGCATACCAAGAATCATCACACTGGTGGGGTTCTAAAGGATGCTTTGTGGTGTCTAGATTGGGACACCTAACGAACCCATGTTTGCCATGCTAGATCATCTGTATTGTGGGTGATTCCATGTTAATATTGATGTCGCTAGTAATATTGATGTGTTTGATTATTATACTTTGAGCGCACTTATATTGGGATCGATTGATTCAGTGATTTGTTTAATTGATTGTAATAACTAATATAAATTGAAAGGTGATGGAACGAATGTGACGAGGATTGGAGTTAGTGTGAGAGTATCGATTGAGGTGTCGCATGATGCATACTATATACCATGGAAAAATATTGTAAAAATAATGAATATTAGGCCATGAGCTATTTCATTCATTACTTGTGGGGAAGGGCATATTAAGCCTTGTGATATTTTGAGCTCAAGGAGCCATGTTGAGAAGGTATACATATAGATGTACTATTATTGGCTCTTTTCTTTTTGGATATGCAATTATAAGTACTTATATGGAAAGCAAGAGCCATCAAAGAGCAAGATGGGAATTATGGCCATCAAATGGGTCATCAAAAGGGATGAATGACCTATGAAAACCATCAAAGATTAATCACTCAAAGCAACGAGTATGAAAAATGCTTTCAAATCTTCCTAAATTATGAGATTCATCCATCACCTCCACCATCTACACCACCCCTTTTCCTACTCATCCCTCTCTTGCATTGCCATTCTTTCTGCCCACCCCCTCTCAACTTTTCTAACATGCACTCAAGGGATATTCTCCCCCCTTCTATCTGTCATTCTCCCCCCTTCTATCTATCATTCCGTTCACCTCTCTTCACCTCCACTTTTCTATCAAGCACTCAAGGTATATCCTCCCCTCTTCCCCCCTTCTATCTCTCAATCCCCCCCATGTTTCGACTCCCTCTCTTTCCTTTTTCCCCTCCCTTTTCTCCTTCCTCCTCCCCTATTTGCTCTCATTTTCCATCATCCCCTCTTTTTTGTCTGCTCTCATTTTCCATCCCTCCACTCTCGTCCTCTAATGTCCTTCACACACCCTCCTTTTCTACCTTGGCTGCCACCCCTCCCTCTTTTTTCCATCATCCCCCTTCATTGTATCACCTCCCCTTCACTTCCTCCCCCTATCTCCTTCCTCCATTCATTCCTCCACCCCCTCACTTTTCTTTTTGTCCCCCCTTTCATTCCATCACTCCCCTGTTTTCTCCCCCACCCCTGTTCTTCGTGTTTCCTGCCCATTCCATACCACTATCCCCATTTTTTGTATCCCTCCTCTCTTCCCTTCCTTTCCCCCACCCTCTTTTAATTCATTCCCCCCACCCCCTTACCTTCCCTTCCGCTTTTCCCCTATTTTTGTACCCCTCCTCTCTTCCCTTCCCCCCCGTCCCCCCTTCCCTATTCTCTCCTCCACCCCCTTTCTGTCCATTCCCCCCCACCCTCTAATGTTAATTCCCGGTTCGTTGATGATCGAGTATAACTTCGATGACTCTCAACAAAGAGATCGATGCTGCCAACAAAGGGAAGGTGCTGGCCTTGAGGGTGTCAAAAATTTGCCGGCAATCCACGAAGGTGGTTGCAAACACGCCATGCTCATCGTCAACAGCCCTCTTCCCCGCCCCTCCTCCCCTTACTCCCCTTCGTGCAACTTAGCCAGGTCCCCCCTCTCTCCTCATTGCCACTTAGTGAGCCCCTCTCTTCCCTTGCTCAACCCCCTCCTTGCCACTCAACAAAGCCCCTTGCTCTCCTCTTTGCCACTCACAGCCAACCCTTGCCTTCCCTCGCTCACCCCCCTCCCTGTCAACCAAACCTCCCCTTCCCCACATCATCAAAAATAGGGAAAACCTCCTGCTCTCCATCTCCACGCCCCCCCCCCCCAAAACCGAAACCTCATATTCCCACATCCATTGGGTGGTTCTATGATGGAGATGCCCCACTAACCCCCTCCAGGCTACCCAAACTTGACCTTGGTGCCCCTTAGCCTGCCCAAATCCCTTTCTCCTGCTCTGTAGCCTTGCCTTGCCTCCCTGTTTCCTGCCCTCACGGCCCCCTAGCTCTTGCTGCATTGATCCATGCCACCTTGCCCTCGTCATTGTCGTTGATTCACACTGCCATTGTCAATCCTTGCTACACCCTTTGAAAATTTGGCCCTGCTTGCCCCAACAACCCTTCTCCCTCGCCCATCAAAGTCTATGACCTTTCCCCAAAGAGTGCTGCTCCCCTCTGCCCCAGCCAAGTTTCCTCTGCTTACGCTTGGTTGTGCCTAGTACTCCAGCGTACAGGATTGAAGAAAAGCCATCATTGCCAATTGTTGATAGCCTCCATCCAAGAGTATCCTCCTCCCATAAGGGACATATTTCAATCTACGTCTCCAAGTGTAACAATCGATTGCCATTTGGGAATAAAACAAAATGAAAAGAGCAGGATTCAAAAATCTAGTAAAGGGTACTTAGCCTCGTAGTCATTTTCAAGGAAATAAGGCAGACAAGGCAATGAATAGTAAACATTTTGCTTAAAAGGGTATGTGGTTCCTAAAATAGGTATAACAAACGGCATAGGTATCCCTCGTGCAGTACCCTAAAACTTAATAGATTTGCCAGGCAGGCATCTCCCTGTGTTGGCACCTTAGCCTTTGATCCGAGTAGGAAGAATGCATGCCTCAGGGTTGTCATATGCCTAAAACAACATGATAAACCACCCCCTGTAACTTGTTTCATTAGACAACAGAGAACCCCTAACACTAGATGTGGGTGGCTTCGAAGGGGCTTGTGAGGGCACAAGCTCATGAGGGAGGGTAAAGGGTAATTTCTGAAATCACTACCGATCTTAAGAATGCCTATCTTTCCAAGAAATGGCAAAACCACTCTAAGCACACCAATCGGAACAAAAAGGGAAAGCACATATTGTGACCTGTCAAAGATTAACAAAATTTCAGAACACTTAATGAGTTTGGTTACACGGTTCGATCAAATCCATGACCAGTTATACCAGAAAACCATGCCTTTGGAAAGAAGGCATTTTTGCATTCCTTGTGTTCCAATTAAATTCCAATAGAGCACAGCAAAACCGCTTCAGTTCTTGAACATGCGCTCACTGGTGACTTCCCAGCACCAAACTGGACCACCTAGGATGCACATTCCAGACGAACGCAGACACAAAGAAGTTGACCAACTCATGAACCTGCAAAAGCACCCAGAAAACATTAATCACTCCAGGTTACAATAAGAATAATGTGATCGATGGCATGACGATCATCCTATGCAGAAAACAAGGTAAGGGAGTTGTTTTTAGCTCACATTTTGCAGGCGAAAATCTACCAAAGATCAGTACTTACCAATAGTATTGGATTTCCACGTCCAGTCTTGAATGGGCAGACCCTACAATATATTTGTGTAAGGCAATCAGTCTCACAGGACTACAACATCACCCAACATAGAGGTGTACAAAACGATGTAGAAAAGTGAAGGTTTCAAATTATCTATCCATCTTATTAAAACATGAAAGCCTTCATTATCACTGGGAAGATGCATATCATCAACCCTTCTCGTACATGTCTTCCATCTTGCAGACAACAAATCTTACCTGCTGCAATGTCGGTATTCGTTGTTGTGAACCTCCAGACTGATCCAATATTCCATTTGCAGATGGTACCTGTGAATACACCTTCAGAAGGCAAGTGAAGTTGTGAGTTCCAAATATGAAGTTGAAAGAAAACCATCGCCCTTCAATACAACTAGTCCTCCCATTTAATCTTCAAATTAATCCTTAGATTATGGCTATATCAGGACTAATGTTGTCTGATATCAGTCTTCTTTACATATTCATGGAGGGTTTCTCATATTTAGGTTCCATATCTAAATGCTGAGCCGAGCAATCTTTAAACACCAACCGCCACAATGGAGCTGTGCACTTCAAATCATCAAAACACACTACACCACAAAGACAAAGAAGAGACTTCACGGGAGCGGTGAGGAACTATCTTCTCAGCCCATATGTCAAAAATGGTTTACAAATAAAACTATTTTTTGTCCGACATAGCAGAATGGTGAAAATGGTTTAAATGTCATCTCTGATGATTTTAAGGCTAATTTCCACGTCCAAGATATGGTCTCATCACTAGGAAAATTGCAATATTAGAAAATGAGGAGCCAGGTCTAGAATTTATGCTGACTCCTCCAATCTTCAAGAACTTTTTATGAAATGATAGTAAGCATCTAAAGTGGCAACGAGAGTTAAACAACAGTATTCCTTAACTACAGAGTCAAACCTCCTGTATTAGCAATACATGTGGATAAATCAACTAAAATCTTATTCCTGACCAACTTAAAAAATTTGCAGCAGTTAAGAAAGAAGAAGCACGCTAGATTACTCACTGAAGGAGAAGTATACAAAAAAAAAGAGAGGAAGGCTCATAAACAAATACAAGAGTGGCATTCCACATTGATAGCTTGCCATGAAGAAGCATGACAATAGAATAGAATATCTAAGGGTGGCTGAGAGAGGGCACCAAACATTAGCTTTTTGTACTTAACAGGCTTGTCAATATATCTAGCGTTGTGTTGAAACTTATCCTTTGATAATTGTACTGAGCATGCTTTTTGTCATATTAAGGGTTCTCATGAATATATCTTCTTTCATTGCATGCTTATCAATTGATCACTGTATTGAAGGTATGTGTGAGTATATAGTCAAGTCCTTTCATTATCATGCCTTTATTTCCTGTTTAAACAACTCCAGTAGGATTCAATACATCTTAGACAGGGGTAAAACCATTCTACCAATTAATTTTATGTGAGAAATTGAAACTTGTATATCAGCAATAGGGTAAAAGCAGCAATTTGAACTTCAATTAGGCTAAATCTTTACCTGATGGCCTGTTGGCATGTGCTGATGGACTCTAGCGGCTTCTACAGGTCCATTTGTGGACTGCACCTGTCCATAACTCTGATGTTTCAAGATTCCAATCAGAAGCACTGGGATACCTGAATCAATGTGAAAATAAACAAAACTGGGACAACAGAAGGGATACTTCCAATAATGTACACACCTGAGCAGGTTGGAAAGCTCCAACTCCTAAAGTTGTGAACTGCTGCAATATGTCCAGAATCATTAGCACATACGGAGCTTGGTGCAGCCCACATACTCAGCTTTTAAATTTTTGCTAACAAAAACCTAGCGACTTAGTTGTGAAAACAGGGTCCCATCAAGCAGGCACAAAGAGCACTACACACTAAATATGACAAACACACATCATCCTCAACTCCCCTTACAGACCGGTAAAGCAATCACAGAAGATGGAAGCTGTGCCTCAAACTGCTGTTGTTGTAACTGTTGCAGATGATGCGGTTGCTGCTGATGTTGATACTGTTGTAACTGGTGCGGCTGGACCTGGTGTTGTTGATGCTGAGGCTGAGGCTGTAGAAGAATCTGCTGCTGAGTGTTATAGTTCTGGTGTTGCTGCTGCAACTGTTGAGCTTGACCCTGCTGCAGATGCTGAGCCTGAACCTGTTGTTGCTGCAGTTGTTGCTGTTGCTGAAGAGGCTGCTGCTGCTGCTGCAGAAGTGGTTGTTGTTGCTGCTGCTGCTGCTGAAGTGGTTGCTGCTGCGGTTGCAGCTGCAGCTGCTGCTGCTGCTGCTGCTGCTGTTGAGGCTGCTGCTGCTGCTGCCTTTGCTCAAATGCCGCAAATTCCTCAGGCTTCTCCCACTGGGCAAACCGTTTTAAAAGAAATTTGAGCGCACAAATCAGATAATGGCAAATCTAATAACAGAGAAAGCTTCAATGCCTTACCCTGCTTTCTCCTGTTGAGCTGTTGTAGTAATACTTGTGGCCCTCGGGTGATGTGTGCTCTGTCCACTCACAAGTAAGAACAGTTGGTGCTGCAGTGGCAAGAGCTGCCGCCACGGTAGCTGCTGCCATTGAGGTAGCAACTTGCTGCTGTACAGGGATGGCCCAAGTTGGCTGCAACACAGGCACGGATCCTTCAAAAACATTGTTCAAACCTAAGTAAACAAAAACTTACCGCTTATTTCAAAGAGAGAGCAGATTTGCAGTAAAGATTTCGGAGGAAGATGAAAAGCTCAGCAACGCTGTGACTCATAATCGATATTGTACTAGGGGCTCCTTCATAATGACCGATGGCCCTTAAGAATCCACTTAGGCCAAGTAATCACAACTTTTGCAACAATCAGCACACATGTTTATACCTGTAAAGACACCTGCTGCTGACTGGTTGGTTGAATAGCATGAAAATAGGCCTGCAGGGAAAATATAACCATCAATGTAGAAGAAACCAAAAAAAAAAAAAAAACAGAGAGCTTTTTTCAACATTTCTGCAACATGCACCTGAGGTATCTGGGATGGTTGTATCTGTTGCGATGCTTCCTGTGCTGGGGCTTGCTGGTGCAATTGAGCACCCAATGGTTGCAATGTTGAACGCTGTTGATGCAGTTGCGGATGCATCAGAGTCATCTGCTGACTTGATTGAGACTCCTGCTGTGAAGACTGCAATTGCAGTTGCTGAGTTTGTGATGTTGGCACCGGTTGCTGGATGGCAACTGGAATCTGTTGTTGCACATGATGCTGAGAGACTGAAGTCTGCCCTAGCGATTGTAAAGAAGACTGTGCAGTGGAATAGTGCCCAAATGGAATTTGCTGCTGTAACCTTGCATCTGCGGACTGCATTGATACAAACCCCTCCAAAGACTGAATTGGCTGTGACTGCACCTGAGATGGTTGTTGCTGATGTTGATGAGGTGTACTTTGCATTGAAATCCCTTGAAGTGACTGTAAAGGCTGAGATTGCACCTGCGAAGGTTGCTGTTGCTGTTGCTGATGAAGAGGTGTCCCTTGATACAGTTGTTGCTGCTGCTGATGCAAAGGAACTTGATAACCAAAGGCATGAGCTGGTTTTTGAAGAAGTGATTCACCATATCCCTGAAACCTCACAATCCAATTGTATTGGCAAGTGAACCACATAAACAGATAGATATGCATATCGATACACACACACACACACACACACACACACACACAGAAATGATTTATTACCGTCTTCAGGAGGCATTGCGGGCCTACGAGGCAAAAGTACAATCTAATGGTAACTCATACAAGCCAATGTGGGCTGAAGCAAAGGGCTCACTAAGGCCCTTTCTGAGTGCTATGCTGTGAGGTCAAAGCCTAGTTTTCAAAGCTAATACTCAAAACCACAGAAAGAAAGAAAGAAAGATGTATAACCGTCTTTGGGAGGCCTCACGGACCTATGAGATAGTACCATCACCAAAGTAACTCATACAAGCCACTGTGGGCTGAAGCAGAGGGCTAACTAACGCCTTTGCTGAGTACTATGCTAAACTAAAACTCAAATCTTAATAGACAAAACTCGTACTCAATGTAAGAGTCAAACTACGTAGCCAGGTGCCATGGTGGCTCTCCTATGAGCTACGAAAATATCTCGTCTCTGTGTCTGCCGGGTCGTCTCTCTCTGTGGCGAGGGGCACGGTCTCCGTAATCTCTGTATCCACTGGGCCAAGTCGGGTGATCCCCTCCAAGTAGAGCTGTGATGGGCTGAACAGCCATCGTGTGTGTCCTGGTCCATCTCTGCATCTTTTGCTGCATCTCTTCTCACCATTCTCTCATCCCACTGACCGAAGCAGCCCTCAAAAGTGCAAAAATATGTGACATGTCGCTGAGCTCAATCTATCACAATCTCATGTGTCAGTGTCTCCTACTCTCTAATCCGGCGCAACAAGATCATTCTATGTCGTCGCATCTCCATAAACATAGAGACCGCGACGCAAACTTGGACCAGCTGGGCCCCTCTTGAAGTAGGCAATGGCGTCGTCTTCGAATCTCATAGAAAACTGGGCAAGTACACAAGAAGTGCTCCTCCGTCTCCACCTCCTCCAACGTGCATAGTCTACAAATCCGCTGCTCTTTGGGTGTACTAGTGGCTCTCCCTGCCTCAATCCTCAACCGATGGCATTCCTCAAGGCATGTGAGACTCATCTGCCCTCTAGATACTAGGGTCTGATAATCACTCCGTCTGTTGATACTCATGAAGTCATCACAGTAGAATCGAAACTTGGTAGGAAACTCTTGCCCCCCCCCCTTCCCCACCCAGTCCTTGATGCATGGAATTGGAGCAAGTCCAACCGTACAATACAGTTGATCTCATCCCATGAAGTAGATGATTAGGGTCATCTAAGCCCTGATTGAGAAACCATTTGTTTATCTGTGCATACCAAGCCATGCTAGCCCCACTCTGAGCTAGTCGCATAGATGACAATAGCGCCAATCACGAAAATCTTCCTCTGAGTAAGGTCCCAACCCTATGAAGATAAGTGACCATCTAGACGATGGCATGAACGTGGAGTGATGTCATGCCGAACTTCGCCTGTATGATCTGGTGGGGGATTGAGGGCTTGGTCCGAATCATCATGAATCCCATAGTCACTTGCAACCTCTCGAAGCACCTCCACTCAATCACTAATAGATCACCCTCTCATAATGATGCTACAAACAAGGCTCTCGGTCTCACTAGTATGTCAAATAGCCATCCTTTCATGGGGCGGAAATGTGCCTGAATCTAGATGGGTCATAGCTCCTTGCCCTATGTAAGTCGTGCTCTAGCTATGTGGATCATCGTGAAGATGGGGATTACAAAGACTGCCCCCTGGTAAGTGTACGACTATAGAATCTTCACTAGCTCCCCTCGATATGTGAAGCTATGTCGGTGGAACTCTGACCGTGAGGTCTTGCCAAGGTTGACTCTCAAGTCCCTCTCTCGACAAAACACTTCTTGGGCCTCTGGGGGTCTCTATAGGCCTGATGTTAGGAAAGATAGAAGGACTATGTCATCTACAAACAGCACTATTAGTATCATCAAATCGGCCAACTATGACCCCTCACCTCCTAGGCAGTCAATGAAAGTCATAATCTCATCAATGTATAGCCCACATAGTGTCGATGAGAGAGGGCGTCTCTGCTCCACCCTTATCGTGTTCTCCATCCAATCTTACAGACCTCCAAGGGCACGTACTCTCCCTCTGACTAACTCGTATAAACTCATCCCCCCCTAAAATCATGACTCTAGGAATCTGCATCTCTCGAAGTAGCCTAATCATATGAAATTATGGCATAGTGTCGAAGGCTTTCCGAAAGTCCACAAAACAAGCATAGACTTTCCAGGATCTCGATCTTGCCTCCTCGATGATTGGCCGCAATGTGAAGATGTGATCAAGGGTGGAATGTTGTGTCCAAAACCCAACCTGCCCCAGTGCTCGTTGTCCTTATAGGAGTTGATCTCCCTCTCCAAAACTGACCCATAGATTTTGGCCAGCGTAGGATTAGTCATGGGTGTGTGGTAGTTTCAAGTATCCATGAGATCCCCTGTGTCTCAGAACAATGGTGGTGGTACTCTAAGCAAGGGAGGAGCCATGGCACACATCGTGATTGAACATCTATGCTAGGATCGGCACCAAGATCTAATGTCCATGAGTGAAGTGTGAAGTGCATAGCCCCTCATGGTCCAAGGCTCTCCGATTGTGGAGCCGACGTAATGCAGCTCGCAGATTCTATGCTGTGAACAACCTGCAAGTGTTGTGTCTGGGGAGGGCGGACATATCAAGTGGTGTATGCATCGAGGCAAAGGGATGTCGCATAAGTGTGCCACACATCACGGTCTGTGATGGGAATAGGTGACTTTCCCTCAGAGAGTACTCCCCAGGAGAGTCTTATAGAGAGAGACAGACAGACAGAGAGACAGAGAAACAGAGACAGAGTTTCTGTCAAAAGTCTTCAAAAGACCAGAGGGTCTATGAGACTAACAGAAACCTAATACAATGAGCTGAGTGGTGGAGCCTCTAAACAAGCATCAACACACTAAGCATGGAACTAGATCAATCGAGAAGAGTGGTCCGAATCCACGCGCCTCTTGGTAGAAGCAGTGATAGTGTCCTTGGATCTCATCCAAGGCAAATGCATAAGTGCTCCTCTATTTCCACTACTACCAGTGTGCATAACTTGCAAATCCATTGCTCTTAGGTGTGCCTGCAATCCTCCCTGCCTCAATCCTCAACAAGTGCGACGAGACTCGCATCTGTCGGGTGACTCGCTTGTCCTACAAATACTGAGGCCTGATGATCAGCCCATCATCTGCTATCCTCAGAAAGTGGTCCCGGTAAAAATTGATCTTGGTAGGAAACTTGTGGTCCCCTCCTTAAGTCCTTGGAAGGCCTTACGGGCCTATGGGATAAAGTACATCAAAAGAAGAAAATCATGCAAGCCTATGTGGGCTAAAGCAAAGGGCATACTAGGCCCCTTACTGAATGCTATGCTAAGCTAAGAGCTCAAGAGCTCAAACTCAGAGAGAGAGAGAGAGAGAGAGAGAGAGAGAGAGAGAGAGAGAGATTAACGTCTGCAAGACGCCTCGCGGGCCTATGAGACAAAGTACAAGCCAAAAAGTAACTCATACAAGCCAAAGAGGGCTGAAGCAAAGGGTTCACTAAGACCCTTGCTGAAAGCTAAAATGCTACAATGCTAAACTAGTGAAGCAAGTGTCCAAGTACTAGAGTAGCACAAGCAAAATAACAGAGAAAGTATCAGGTGCTCCGAGCTAGCACTCCTAGTACATGCTCAAGTTCCGTATATCCAAGTAGCCTAGTAGCTCTTTGATGAGAAGTGAGGAGCTCTCGTATCTGTGTCTGTCGAGCTGTCTCTCGACATGGGGAAGGACGTGGTCTCCTTGATCGCTAGATCCGGTGGGCTACGTCGTGGGTAATACCTTGTCTTTGGTGCTCACCTTTAAGGAGGGCTGAGATAGACAGAACCTCGATCGTGCATGCTCAAATCCCTCTCCGTGTCGCATGTGGAGTGTCCCTCGTCTAGCAGCATCGTGGTAGACACTCCCACTGCTAATCCATGATGCTCTCATCTCATCTATCTCATCTCATCAAGCTCCTCCCTCTTAGTCTCACCAACAACTGGCTCAGATGCATAGAAGTATGTAACAAAAGTCTCAGATCTATCGATCTTGGTGACCTGTGGCATCAGTTCCTGATGCTCCCTAGTCTATCGCATCAATCTGTCTCTCCATCGTCGCATCTCAATCATATAGACACCAACACAAACCTCATCGTGAAAATGGATCAGCCGTCTAAATAGACCAAAGCCATGTCCCTCCTCAAAGAGGCAACGATATCGTCCTCGGATCTCATAATAGAATGGGCATACACATAGAAAATGCTCTTCCGTCTCGATCTCCTCCATGTGGCATAGTGTGCAAGCCCTCTGCTCTCTGGGTATGCCTGCAGCTCTCCCTGTGTCACCACAATGTAAATATCCTAAGTCAAAGTACAGTTGACCATTTATTTGATCATAATTAAAGAGTTTTCCATCTGGGTTAATTATGGTCAAAAGAGTTTTTCTATTGGTCAAAGAATTGACTACGGTCAAAGATACTTGACTTCAAGCAAGCCTCGTCCCTCTCTATATCCTGTGCACAAGGTTCTTCCTCACCGTCCTCTCTACAACGTGTTGGGCTTCCTAGAACTCACACGCACTGGTGCTAGCATGAAAAGCAGCAAGCATCAACCTCAGCTCAGAGCTGAGTCCGGTCCTGTTTCGGTACCGCTGTAAAACCGACCCCCCTCAACGCTCTCAAGCCTGCCTCCTGTTCTTTACAGGCCTCAAACGGCTCCTTCACTGTACTATAATGAGTTTTATCTTTCAGTATTCTGTAGCGTCCGTCCAAACCATTTCACGAGAAGCTCCAGTCATGTGCTTCTAACCTGATTTTCGGTCAAGAAGACTTGGTTTATACTAAGAAGGTTAACTGCGGTTAACCAAGATGTGCCAACTTCAGTTGGAGAGTTGTGCCAACTTCGGTTGGAGAGACTTGACTATAATTAAGGTGCCTCGACCCTGGGTCAAAGCCCCTTAATTATAATCAAGAGTGTTGACTCCGGTCAACCAAAGAATAAATATATTTATATATTTGTTATGTGTGCACGTGTGTTCAGTGGGGACGCCCACCGTGACTAGAATTAGTCCACAGTGTGTTATTTGCATGCAAAGCGCTAACAATTAATGGGTGCCATGGTGGTGCGCTTGAATTAATTGTTGCAGGTACTAGGAAGAGTTATTTTCCTAAGCGCAATGGAGCCTAACAAGAGTCTAGGAGGCGGTTCGTGTGACCAAGTGCTTCGAAGACTCCAGAGTTGCCCTTAGTGGCATGTAATTAGGAAAGTAATGTAGAATTTGACAAGTGGCCTAAGAGCTCATGTAATTATTCATTCAAGTTTGAAATTTTATATGAGCATCTTTACGTTGAACTCTCTCTGTACTCAGAATTTTTCAATGAATAAAATACCTTCGAGGGGAGCCAGCCCCACAAGTTGTCCTGGGCCCTAGTTGAGAGAGAGAGAGAGAGAGAGAGAGAGAGAGAGAGAGAGATGAAGAAGCGTAAGAGAAAAATGTTTTGCGCAGGAAATGGTTTCATTGGTATCAGAGCATAAGGATATCATTTCCTACCTTGGAAATGACGATCAGGATATCATTTCCTACCTTGGAAATGACGATCTAAGTCAGCAATTTAATCACCAGCAAGTAAATAACCAGTTCTGCCAGCCACGCCAAACTTCCCACCCGCATCAACGACTCATCGCTTTGGATAATCACGACGCTTCTAAATGCAAAAAGGGGAATTTTTTTTAGTCAAGACGAGATAAGTAGCAGGTGCTATTGTCCTCTCTGCTACAAGGGACCCTTAGCTGTAGATGACTGAGGAAGGACCCTACGTATGGTAAGGCAACCAGCCAGACGGGGGTGCACAGAGTTCCAAATACTTCCGCCTCCAATCATTCGACGGGAGACGTGAACATAAATCAGTTGGGCTAGTATTCTGTCACGCTCCCCATGTGGTGACGACACCTTCAAGCATAGCGATCCCTTCACGCGCAGGTTCACGTTTGACAGAGGTTCTTACGTGACGCGCGACGCTGACCAGCAGCCAAGGTCTGAAACCTTAGGCTGATGTGGCAGCCAGCGTGGCAGCCAAGGTGACGTGGCAGACAAGGCACCAGCTGACATGGCACACACGTGGCAGAGGCAGTCTTGCCAAGTCAGCAGACATGTGGCACACACGTGACATGGCGGCCACATGTGCGAGCTGACATGGCAGCCAGGTGGCATGTATGTGCAGGTGCTGATGTGGCACACGTGTGGATGACATAGCAATACATGTGGCAGACAGCTCAGCAGATGATGTAGCTAACCTGTTGTTAGTGTAACTCTGGTTAGCTAGACTCTAGTCAAAGGTCCAGTTAGTTGACCCAACCAGACTAGTCTGGTCACCAGTCCAGTTAGTCTAGTTGCAGACTAACCAAACCAAAACCAGTCAGTCTGGTTAGAGTGACCAGCAGTTACCCATCTGGTTACTGTCCCCCAAAAAAAAAAAGGGACAGTTGCAGAGACTGTTTCTGCTAGCAGTTTTCACCTACCTGAGAGAGTATTTACTGTCAGGAAAAAGCAGAAACACAGTAAAATCAGAGATTTGCAGAAAAGAGAAAATACATGCCTTTGTGCACAGGAAAGATGAACCAAATGCATTCTGAGTGCTCTTTGCAGCAACCAGGAAAGGGGCAACACAGTTATTGATGCTTTGGCCACTTTGTGGGTATATGCTTTGAATTGACAGCCCATTACTGGCACAAGTTGTGAATGCAAGACACCTCTTGTTGAGCTCATTTTTCTCTTTGAAAAGCAAAGGCAGCGTGCATCAGTTGCATACACAGTGTGTGGAGAAACTTGCAGATGTCAGACAAGTTGTAGGAGAATGGCTCAATCACCTATCCACTGGGATTCACAAGATAGGGATGCACATCCAAGACAAAGAAGTGTGCAGCAAACTCAGCAAGAATTTAAACAGATGGTACGCATTCGTATGTAGGAGATGGAAAATCTCAGAAGGGATCGAAGAGCTCAGCATTTGTTTCAAGCAAAAACTATGCCTAATGCAGCTTATGATGTGCCAATGCCAAAGGCACACTCTCGTGTACAGCCCGAGAGAGAGAGAGAGAGAGAGAGATCTCATAGGGGACGGTCTCATAGCAGGAAGAGATCGAGGCGTCATCACCAATCTCCAAGCCCTTCACCGTCTACCTCGAGCTCGACTTCTGTATCTTCTTCTTTATCAGATAAACCATCCAGGAAAAGAAGGAAACACAAGAAGTCTAGGAAGAGCAAGTCTTCCAGAGAGACCAAGGAATTCAAAGATGGAGGTAAATCTGTCAAGTTTATGACCTATAACGGACAATATGGTCATACAGAAAAAGCACTGCAGTTCATTAGACAGTTTGATGCTGCATTCGACACAAAAAAGTTTTCAGAATCCTCCAAGTTGAGAATGGTCAGTTTGCAACTTGACAACGACAGCTATTGCATGGTGGAGTGCACAGACCACAAATGGGTCAATCCCAAAGAGATGGAAGGGCTTCAAGAAAGCCTTCTACCAACAGTTCATGCCTAAACAGTTTAGAGATCATGTACTTCAAGATTGGGACAGTTTGCATATGGATGCAGGAGATACAGTGGATGTGTACAACCAAAAGTTTTGGGATGCTTGTTTGCAGGTTGCA
Organism: Dipteris shenzhenensis; assembly: GCF_047967505.1. Classification (NCBI taxonomy): domain Eukaryota; kingdom Viridiplantae; phylum Streptophyta; class Polypodiopsida; order Gleicheniales; family Dipteridaceae; genus Dipteris; species Dipteris shenzhenensis. The sequence goes on from NC_141613.1 coordinate 18,776,235, forward strand.
CCTTTCAAAAAGATCTCCAAAAGAACCCAAATGAGAAAGTACAGAGCAGGTCTCAGTCTAAAAATTCAAGCAATGGTGAATGCTTTGGGGGCAAAGAACATTCAAGACATTATGCATTCAACTTCAGTACCTAGTCTCGTGCCGTTACAAGATCCATCCACAGTGCTATCCTTGCATGCAGGAGGCGCTGAAAGAAAGAAAACTGATTTTTCAAAATCAAAAAAAAAAGAGTATCCCAGGGTTGAAAAGAAAGGGTTTCAGTCTCAGAAGCCGAGGGGTACTCAGCTTTCAAAGTCATATAAAGGCAAATCCCCATTCACTCCTGAACAGATAGCTGAATTCCGCAGAGATGGGAAATGCTTTAGATGTGGGAAAGAGGGGCATATGACTGCCCAGTGCCCTGAGAAGCCTTCGGGTTCTAAGGAGCAAAAAAAGCCACAAGTAACACCGAGGCCAATGGTGGGAGCAGTCCCAGATGTTTTGGGTAGTACCTCAGACCCAAAGGAAAAAGAGCTTTTGCTATCATGGGGAAAAATAAGAGATCAACAAGCATTAATCCTATTTGATCCAAGGTCTACAGACAATTTCATATCTGAAGATTTAGCCCTGAGATTAGGGATAAAAAATGAAGAGCTAGGCAGAGCTCTTGATGCTGATCAAATGTTCCACGGGAATCCAATGCAAGTTACTCCGTTGATTGGAAAGCTTCATGTCCATGTGCAGAGTTACTTAGATCAAGAGGACTTCTTAATTTCTCCTCTCAAGCAGCATGATGTTGTACTTGGTACACCGTGGTTCCATCGAAAGCGTGCTGAGTTTTATCCATGGGGGGAAAAACCAGCGTTTAGTTGCGAGAAATAAAGGGGAAACTATCCCCATTGTATCTGATGTTACATGTGGTAAAGCAATAAAGTCTGCAATTTCCGCATACATGGTTTTTGTAAAAGAAAAAGAGAATGATATGCATGCTGAAATGAATGATGCAGACAAAGACAAATTTCAGTTTCTTGTAAACTTTAAAGATTGTTTTTCAAATGCTTTGCTAGGGGAGTTACCCCCAGAGTGACCAGAGGATCATCAGATCGAGTTAATGCTTGATAGTGAGCCACCAAATAAACCACCTTATAGAGTCAGTGCGACTCAAAGAGAGGAGATTATGGCTCAGGTGCAGAACTTGCTATCCAAAGGTTTGATTCAGCCCATTTCTTCTCCTTTTTGTTCCCCTGTACTGCTAGTACAGAAGAAAGATGGCTCATTCCGTATGTGCATCAATTACCGTGCACTGAACAAAATGACCATCAAGAATAGATTCCCTATTCCACGCATTGATGATGTGCTGGATCAGTTAAATGGAGCTTCAATTTTCAGCAAGATAGACTTAAAGAGTGGCTATCACCAAGTGAGGATACAGCCTCAGGATGTGCACAAGACAGCGTTCCGCACTACTTTTGGGTTGTATGAGTATCTGGTGATGCCTTTTGGATTGACAAATGCCCCAACTACTTTCAATAGGATGATGGATCGTATCTTCCAAAAGTAAAGATCCGAGCCATCCAAAAATAGCCTGAGCTGAAAACTGTGCATTGAGGTCCATAGTTTTTTGGGACTCTGCTGCTACTACAGGAGATTCATCAGGCATTTTGCTTATATCGCAGCTCCACTACATGACCTTACTAGGAAAAATGCAGCTTTCACATGGGGAGTGCCACAAAAGAAAGAATTCAATACACTCAAGGAGAAGTTCACTACAGAGCCTATTCTTGTAGTCTCGGATCTTTATCAACCTTTTGATGTTGATTGAGATGCCTGTGGAGAGTGTGTTGGGGATGCATTGCATCAGAATGGACATGTAGTAGCATATGAAAGCCAAAGATTGTGTGATGCTGAAAGATACCTGGGAATCTATGAAAAAAGAATTGTTGGCTGTAGTTCATGCTATGAATACATGGAAGCATTATCTTTCGGGTGTAGATTTTACTGTTAAAACAAATCACCAAAGTTTGAGATATTTTCTAACTCAGACAAAACTCTCCGAGAAGCATATGAAATGGGTAAATATGATGTCAATGTATCAATTTCAGATTGTCCATACTCCAGGAATTCAGAATAGAGTGGCAGATGCCTTGTCCCGAAGACCCCAGCTCAACAATGTGACCATTGCTTATCATCAGGACCAGGAAGGCATGAGGGAGCAATTTGCTAATGATGCAGATTTTGGTGAGATTTTACAGCAAATGCAAGAGGGGCAGTCTACCAGCCACTATTCCCTGAAAGATGGGTATCTAATGAAAGATGGCTGCCTATGCATCACCCAGGAGATGAGGAAAAGGATTTTGGAGGAATGCCATGCACCTCCCTATGCTGGACATAGAGGAATTACAGCAACAATTCTAGCACTAGAGAGGCATTTCTTTTGGCCAGGGATGCGGAAAGATATAGATCAGTTTGTTACTGAATGCCTTACGTGTCAGAAAGTGAAGTATGATAGACGGAAGGCACCTGGCCTACTTATGCCTCTTCCCGTGCCTCAGGCACCGTGTAAAGTATTACAATGGACTTCATTTTTTATTTGCCAAGATCAAAGTTAGGGGATGATGGGATTTGGACTATCATTGATATATTCGGCAAGCAAGCTCATTTCATTCCGATTCGAAAAACCATAAAGGCAGATCATATGACTAAGCTTTTCATGGCACAGATCTTTAAGCACCATGGTATACCTAAGTCCATTGTCAGTGATCAAGATCCCAGAATGACCAGTCTATTCTGGAGAGCTTTATTTGATAATATGGCAATGAATCTGAATTTTTCTTCTTCTTTCCATCCCTAGACAGATGGTCAAAGTGAAGTAGCAAATTCTACAGCATTGGATATGCTGAAATGCTAGGTGAGTGACCAAGGTTCAAAGTGGGAAAGGTACCTACCATTGGTGGAGTTTGCTTACAATAATACAGTACACAACTCTACAAGGAAAGCCCCGTTTGAGGTCATCTATGGGAAGGTGATTCTACCACCTATCCTGAGGACCAAAAAGATGAATTTTTGCAGCTGATCAGTTTGTGAGAGACCTCCACACAGCTTACAGCCAAGTCCAGACAGCAATTGAAAGGTCTCAAGAGAACCATAAAAGAGCTGCAGATAAGCATAGGAGACAGTTGGATCTCAAGGAAGGGGATTGGGTACTTTTAAAGTTCGAGAAAGCTAGGCTCCGCAAGTTTAAAGGCAAGCAGAAAGTGTATGCAAAGTTATCTCCCAGGTACTATGGCCATTGCAGGGTTACAGAAAGAATAAATGAGGTTGCATACCGATTAGCATTGCCAAAACATTGGAGGATTCACAATGCATTCCATGTGAATCTTCTAAAGACCATTCAGGGACGAGAGCCTACAGAGTCAATATCAGAGGATCCACCAGAAGTGGATGAGCTGGAGGAAGTCCTTCAGCCAGAGCAAATTGTGTACCATACTGTACGCAAAGGCCCTCAAGGCAAGGAATTTTACAAATACCTTGTAAAATTCAAGAATTATATGGCATTGGATGCCAAGTGGATGAATGAAGACATGTTGTCCGATCATCCACAGCTTTTGGATGTTTACAAGAAAGCTTTTCAGTTGAGGTCAACTGAATAGAAGCCGAGGGGAATGTCACAAGAAGACTTGGTTTATACCAAGAAGGTTAACAGCGGTTAACCAAGATGTGCCAACTTCGGTTGGAGAGTTGTGCCAACTTCGATTGGAGAGACTTGACTATAATTAAGGAGCCTCGACCCTTGGTCAAAGCCCTTAATTATAATCAAGAGTGTTGACTCCGGTCAACCAGAGAATAAATATATTTATATATTTGTTATGTGTGCACATGTGTTCAATGGGGACGCCCATCGTGACTAGAATTAGTCCACAGTGTGTTATTTGCATGCAAAGCGCTAACAATTAATGGGTGCCATGGTGGTGCGCTTGAATTAATTGTTGCAGGTACTAGGAAGAGTTATTTTCCTAAGCGCAATGGAGCCTAACAAGAGTCTAGGAGGCAATTCGTGTGACCAAGTGCTTCGAAGACTCCAGAGTTGCCCTTAGTGGCATGTAATTAGGAAAGTAAAAGTGGCTTGTTGCCAAGAAAGAGAGTCTAAGAGCTCATGTAATTATTCATTCACGTTTGAAATTTTGTTTATGCTGAACTCTCTCTGTACTCAGAAGTTGTCATGGGCGCTAGTTGCTTGCAAAGTGAGAGAGAGAGAGAGAGAGAGAGAGAGAGAGAGAGAGAGAGAGAGAAAGAAGAGAGGTAAAAGAAGCGCAAGAGAAAAATGATTTGCGCAGGAAATGGTTTCACCCTGCCTGAATCCACGGCTTATGTGATGAGACTCGCAGCTGACCGATGGCGATCCTAAATACATGTGAGAGTCTCATGACAAGACCGAGCTCTGAGACCCTCAGGAAGTAGTCATCCCCCCAAGCCCTAGATGTATGGAGCTGGACCATATGATACAGTTGATCTCATCTCGTGGGATCATCTTGGGCAGTGAATCCAGTCTGTACTAAAGGGGCGGAAGTCTGTCCATCTGAATGCCGTGACTACCAAACCACGCGGATATCCGTGCATACCATGCCGTATCAACACCGCTCTTTGCAAGTCGCCCGAAGAACTCTAATACTAACCTCGATAATCTCCAATGGGATAAGGCCCAGACTCGGTGGAGGAACATCATTGTCTGAAAGATGGCATCAAAATCGAGACGAGTCTTGGTGAACTCTGACTGTATGATCTGACGGGGAACTGAGGGTTTACTCTGAATCATCCTAGATCCCAATCACCTGCAACACTGCAATGAAGATCGACCGTGCATCTGTTAACTGAACACAAATCCACATGAGCTGTGCATGCTCCTCCCTTCGTATCACAGAGAGGAGTGGCCTTAGCTGTGATCTGAAGACAACAGCCACAGCTCCAAATCCTCGTACCCTACTATCCCTCCTTAGTTCCCTCCTATGAGCAGACTCTCTGTGAGCCCCCAAATGAGGAGTGCATCGGGAAGTGTATCTTGTCACTGTAGGTAGCCCTCTCTGGACTCTTATGTGTCTCCATGTAGAAGGTCGTATCTCTGTTACTGTATGTCTCCAAGAACCCGCCTAGGTCAGACCAGAGGATACCATTACAATTTCACACTGCCATCCTCAATTTGTTTTGCATACTCGTCCCATTATTCAGACACCATCATGTGCTGTCCAATTCTCCTGTATCTCATATTTCTTTTTCTGCCCTCTCTCAAATGATCACCTTGCCATCTCTATAAACTGCCCATTTCCCCTCTTGTCTTGCAGCCATTACCCACAGCATTACTTCCCTTCTATGCTCCTGCTGTAGGAGTGTGAGATCTTCATCCAAAAAGATCTTGGTCCCTTTCAGCGTTGCTCGTGCACTCATGAGGGTTGATCTATATATGGCTGTTCGTAGCTTTACCCACTCTCCAAGCTGATTCACAAATAAGATTGACTCCCACCTTGTCAAAAAGGGTTTTGGCATCTGACATGGGGCTGTCACCTACTGTTAGACCTCTGACCAAAACATTCAAAGTCTTGCTGCCCCGTCGTTTTTCTTCTTCAAGTGTTTCAGAGATAAGCTCCCTTTTCTTTGGTGTTGTGCCTTTCTTTATTACATCTTTCCATGCAAGCATATCTGCCTTCCCCTTCGTGATTTGCCGTGTGAACTCAGCATGTTTCCCTTGTACCGTTGTTTGCGAAGCTGCCATTTCCGAAAGAGAGAGAGAGAGAGAGAGAGAGATTATTAAAAGTCTTCGAAAGACCGAAGAGAAATGGCTAGCATGTACCATGCTTGATCTTTATATTGATTCACTACTTGGACAGCATGTACATTTGATTAATTCCATAAAAGAATTGCTTCCGCTACAGTGGGCTTTAAAATTGATGCATGCAAAAGTAGCAACCTAAAGTGCATCATGGCTTTCACCAGTGGGTGACTCCATCACATAAATTCTTTTTACAAAGCAGTGTTACAATTATTATCATATTCTAGGCAGTGGCCAATGTAGTGTAATAAGTAGGTTAAGGGCACTTTTCCCTCAATGATGTTTTTCCCCCTAACCACAGTCTAATCCCTAACAACAGTTACGAGGATGCAAAAAATTGGGGCTTTTGCAAGCAGAGTGCAAATTTTGCAACATTTGGGCCTTTCAGTCTATTTTCCCGTCTTCGCCCCTCAATCATATTGCAATTTCCAATGATGTTACTTTGTGTTTAAGCTGTATAAGTCTTAATTCCAGCTTAATTGCAATCTCTTAAGTTCAAGTATATGTGTTTGGCAACTCGCAATCATTTCATTCAAACGCCTCTGCAAATTCCGTTGTCTAAATTAATAGAAAGCACCAAGCAGTTTACAGACTATGATATCAGGCAGTCCACTAGGGGTAATTGTTTCTTTTTGGGCAAAGCTTGCATTTCTTCGCTGAGCAAGAAGCAATCTACAGTGGCTACTTCCTCATGTGAAGCTCAATACAGGGCAGCTTTCACAACGACAATTAAATGTGTTTGGCTGCGACATTTGTTCGCTGATCTTCGTCTCTTATTGGAGGGTCCTTCTCCAATTCTCACTGATAGTCAGAGTGCTATAGCAGTAGCAAAGAATCCTGTGTTTCATGCTCGCACGAAGCACATTGAGGTTCATTATCATTATGTCAGAGAGAAGCTACATGCAGGGGAGATCAGTATGATCTCAACACATGACAATGTTGCATACATCTTCACCAAAGCACTTCCACGTGAAAAGTTTTAGGCATTTCACAGTGCCCTAAACTTATCTCCTTTTGGTGATTGAGCACTACCTTGTACACCACATTGGCACTGCAGGGGGGTGTTAGAATTATTATCATATTCTAGGCAATGGTATAATAAGTAGGTTAGGGGAACTTTTCCCTCAATGAGGTTTTTTCCCCTAACCAAAGTCTAATCCCTAACTACGGTTAGAGGATAAGATAGGATTTTGTCACTTAGACAAAACCCCTCACTTCTTTTTTGTACTTACTTCTTTTCAATCCACTATTGAAAGTACTTACATTCAGCTCACACTCTCTTGCTCTCTTGCTTCTTGCTCCCTCCATTTCCATCAAGCAGTCACACACTTAAAAAAATGCGAAAAATAAAGATCTCTCTCTCTCTCTCTCTCTCTCTCTCTCTCTCTCTCTCTGCGCGTGTGCGTGTCATCTTTGGAGGTGTTTTCCCACTGCTTTTGATTTTCAGAATAGTCTTTTCTTTAGACTATTCTCATTCTAAAAACTTTTTCTTGATATAAATATAGTGGTTTCACCCTAAAAAATATGGTATTCATAAAGAGACTAAGGCAGCAAGAGCAAGACTCAACTTGGCCGGCAAACAAATATGAGTGTGCTCACTAGACCCTACAAGAGACGGCAACCAAAGAGACTATAGGCACAGCACATGTGCCATTCATTGTGGGTATTTTTTTCAGATTACGGATCCCCATTAAATGGGAGCACAGCTTCATTGGTGGAGAGATGAGGGGAGGTAGCTCCACTCTGACTCAGGAGGTCCTAGAGATTGCATCACTTTCTCTCGCCAACTTTATAGGCGAACGAGAAAGAAAGAAAGAACTTTTATTAGAGTCTTCGAAAGACCGATGGGTCTATGAGACTGAAAGAAAACCTATACCTAGATGAATCCAAGAACATTCCCAAACTCATCCTCTAAAAACACAACATAGTGCAATTTCAATCTCACGATAGTCACTCATAAGATTGAAAACCTTAAACTCCATCACGCATAGCAAGGACTAGCTACTATGACATCCCCACTCACGTCATCAGCGCCCAACAGTGGGTGTAGACCATAGTATAAAAGTATGCTCTCACACATACAAATCCACACACCCACACATACTTATGCATCCTTTTATACAAAGTCTTCGTACTAAGTTTCTGTCGGCACTCCGGAGGTGAAGGGCAAACTCAGCCATGACGAAGGCCAGCACTAAAGGAGAAGGCTAATCAAAAAGTAGTCCAAATCTCTTCATTCAAGCTACAGCTGCTTGTGAAGTCTAAAAGATTTCATTTTAGTATCTCCCAAACGAGCATCTAAATCTAAATCTAGCTGATAGGGCAACGCACCATTTAAGATAGAAAGAATTATCACAATACCAGCACACCGCAACTTGGACGAAAACTTCACAAGGTGAAATTTGCATGTCCGCTAATACGGCAGAAGCATATACCTAGATGAATCCAAGAACATTCCCAAACTCATCCTCTAAAAACACAACATAGTGCAATTTCAATCTCACGATAGTCACTCATAAGATTGAAAACCATAAACTCCATCGCGCATAGCACGGACTAGCTACTATGGCATCCCCACTGACGTCATCAACGCCCAACAGTGGGTGTAGACCATAGTATAAAAGTATGCTCTCACACATACAAATCCACACACACACACATACTTGAGCATCCATTTATACAAAGTCTTCGTACTAAGTTTCTGTCGGCACTCCGGAGGTAAAGGGCAAACTCAACCACGACGAAGGCTAGCACTAAAGGAGAAGGGCTAATCAAAAAGTAGTCCAAATCTCTTCATTCATGCTACAGCTGCTTGTGAAGTCTAAAAGATTTCATTTTAGTCTCTCCCAGACGAGCATCTAAAACCTAATACAAATCACAGTAAGGGTCGAGCTAGTGAAACGAGCATCATCACCCGTGTTGAATCCTAAGTCTGATCATACATAATCAAATACATATGGATGTAACAATAAAAAGAAAAGGACTGGAGCAGATCGGATTCCTCCGTATGTCATGTCGCCCTGGCTGGTGCATAGCCGGTGATGGGACGCTAGTGCCCGTCAAGGGGTGCCGTGCGTCTCGGTCTCCTGGACGAGGCTCGACGCAAGACCAGAGCCACCGTGACTCCCGTGGGACATATCCCAGGTCTAAACAATGACAGGAGGTTCCCCAGGGTGATCTGTGTGTCCCCTTGATGTCTCGTGTATCGTGCTGCGATCATCGGGTTGAGGTCTCTGCCACGTCTACAGCTAGAGACTGGACGATCAATGTCACTCGATCGAAAGAACTCTGTGATCCTGCTCTGAGAGGTGTCTGATGATGTGGCCAAGCCCCGTCGCCTGAGTAAGTACTCTCTTTGTCGGACCCCTTCGTGAATGAAAGCCGCAAGGCATCTCTGATCTGGGTAGGCGACGAATCTGGAAAGGAGCCCGAAGCTATCTCTGAAGAGACAGTGGTAGCGACCTCGGATCTCGTAGTACACTGGGCACCTGAAAATAAAATACCCCTCCGACTCAACCTCATGACAGTCGCACGATATGCATAAGCGATGCTCCCTAAGAATCCCCTTTGCTCTACCGCTCTCTATGCGGAGGCAGTGTGATGATACCAGAAACTGTCCAATGGAGATCCGTAGTGAGTGAGGCATATGAAGCTCAGTGTACCTCGGTGGTGTGATAAATCCCTCCTCCGAAATACGAAGACAGTAATCTCTGTAGAAACTCAACTTCACTGGAAGCTCCCTCCGCTCCAACCACGTCCTAAAGGTGTGTAGCTGCAGGAGATCCTCTCGAATGACCTGGTTGGTGTGTGGCCCGATCGGGATGGTGGGTGGGAGTACCAGAGGGGCATCTAAACTATACTGAAAAGGAGGTATTCTATCGATGTGGAACCCTAGTCTCACAAACCATCTGTGAGTCCGTGCATACCAGCATCGCTCGTCTCCCCCTGCTGTCAACCTCATGGAGGAATCGAGAGCCAACCATGGCAACCTCTGTCTCCCTGATGTGCAGTCCCCATAATATCTAACCCGGTGTAGATATGTGATGGTCTGAAAGGTTGCATCTAGTTAGAGTGGAGAAGCACCAAACTCAGCTTGCATGATGTGATGTGCTACAGAGGGTTTCCCCCGGATCATCCATGAGAGCATGAGGATATGCAGGCGCTCCACCCGTGTCCACTCTATCTCTAACATGTCAGGCCCCCAACAAGGGTTGCCATACATACGGACTAGTCGGACTAAGGAGTCGAAGAGAAGAGCCTTGGTCCGAGGGTCCTGGAAGTGGGAGTGGAAGCATTGTCTCACTAGCCGAGCCAGTGAGGCGTATCCCCTGCTCAGTGTGGCCTGCATTGCTTATCTCATCGTGAAGATCGGGCTGGAGAAAATGACCCCCAAGTGTATGAGGATACGATCTCCACTGGTGACCCACCGAAAGTAAAAGTAAACTGCTTCCGTTGCATGTTTGCTCGAGAGGTGTTAAAGATCATGACCTTGGTCTTGCCAAGGTTGACCTCCAAATCATGGGATAAACAAAAAGCCTGCAGTGCATCCAAGTGTCGCTGGAGCCCCTCAAGTATGGATGACAGGAGTCCCGTGTCATCTGCATAAAGAAGAATCCGCATAAAGAAGAATCCTAATGATGATCCCGGCAAGTGAGCAACCGGTCCCTCCGAACGTCCCCATGAAAGTCTCAAGCTCATCGATGTAGAGGCCAAACAAGGTCGGTGATAAGGGACAAACCTATTTAACCCCTATGGTACTCAAGATCTCATCTGTCCAAACTATGCCTTTCCGAACTCGGCCTGAGACTCTCTCATACAGTGCCATGACTGCCCAGATGACCTCCTGATCAAATCCCAGTGTCTGTAGGTGTGATGAGACGAGAGCTCGAAGTACTGTAGGTGTGTGATGAGACGAGAGCTCGAAGTACTGTGTCAAAGGCTTTGCGAAAATCCACAAAGCAGTAATATACCCTCTTCTTCCATGATCTGACCTCCTCAATGACACTCTTGAGTGTGAGTATGTGATCCATACTCCCATGGTCTCGCCTGAAATCGGCCTAACTCTCTGCTCTGAGCCCTCTCATCTCTGCGAACAAGCTGACCGACGCATCCAAGACAGCTGCATAGATCTTGGACATCACAAGTCTAATCATGATAGTCCTATAGTTACTCGGGTCCATGGGATCCCCTGCCTTGTGGATGGGGGTGATGGTGTTGAGTGTCCAAGCGTGAGGGAAGCCAAGGCAAACAGTGTCATTATTAAATAGCTTTGCTAGGATCAGGACTAACGTGTCGATCACATATTCGATAAACTCAGTGCATAGCCCCTCGTGATCCTTAGCTTGACCATTGTGCAGTTTCAATGTCGCGTCCTTGACTCCCCCTCTGGTGAACAACGTATAAGTGGTGGGGCAAGGTGTGTGTATGAGATCTGGAGTGGGCTGGTGTGGGACATCATAAAGATGGTGTGCATACGTGTGCCAGACTCTCATGTCGGTCACGGGTGATGGAGACCTATGCTCAAGGAATCTCTACCAAAAATCCTTAGAGTTGTTGCTGTACAAGATGTGCAGCAACTGCTCCTCATTTCGACGAAGAAATGCATGCTTCTTACGACGTACGAGATGTCGGTACTTGCGTACCGTGTCTGGTGTGCTCGGGAGGTGACATTTGGTTTCAAGTCGGAGCTGTCGGCGATAAGCCTTGCACTCCGCATCGTACCAATTGTTGCAAGGTACAGAACCAAGAGGTGGTGGTCTAGTGCACCGTGTGGTGTGAGGAAAGATTTGGAGGACAGCCTCGTGGAGTGTGCGACTAATCAGGGCAGCACAGTCCTCTATGAGTGGTATGTGATCAATGTAGGTTATGAGTCTGTTTAGGTGTCCAGAGTAGGCCGGTGAAAGGCTGTGATCAAAGTGTATGTCGTGGTAGGTGTCGTGCTTCCTATGTGGTGTGTGTGGTGTGGCTAAGCGTGGGGTGGCGATAGTGAGAAGTCCCAAACAAGGAGAACTTCCCCGCGGGCTGAAAGGTCTGGGATATTCTGATGTACGGGTGCATATGGCGATGTCTCACCCTCCTCTCGTGCCACTTTGGCGAAGTGGGATGTGTCTCGCGGGAAGTAGCATATTGCTATGAAAAGGTTACGGGTGTCTGTGCGTCGAATCCGGATCCACATGAATCAGGAGTGTGTGTCCTTCCTCTCAATGGAGATGGCTCCAACGAGGAAAGACCTGTACAATAGTGCGACCCCGCCTGAACCTCGGACTCCTCCTTTATCCCTTGTCTCATCCCTAAAGGCTGACTCCCATGTGTAGCCACTGACTATCGGTAGTGGACGCTCTGGGCTCTGGTGTGTCTCCGTGTAAAAGACTATGTCTCATCCTGTATAAGACTCCGAGAAGTTCCCTGGGTCTGACCATAAGGTACCATTACAGTTCCAAATGGTGCAGTCTAATTCCCCTAAAGAGCTACGGGTGGGAGCTTGACGAGGAGAATCTGCAAGTGATTGCGGCTACGAAGAAGGTGTGGGCCCACATCCCCTGTGCAGTTTCTCCACGTATGATGAGCCAAGTGGGAGTGCAAATGCAGCCAGAAGAATGCCATGAAACACAAAATGAATGCCAGTCTCAATATTAGCACTTGGAAACTTATTGACCTTCCATTTGTTCGAAAAGAGTTTGACTAGTTGCTAGTAGGCACTCCTAAGAAACGGCGGTAGACTTTATAGAAACGTTTGTGCCAGCTACAAAGTCACCCAATCTAAGAAAACTGTCCCCCTTCACGTACCGTCAAGACCCTCCCGCTGCAGAGATACACTCGAGAGAAAGGTCTCTCCCCACTGTTCTTCCACACATTTTGGGAGCATCTGGTCACCCCATTTCGACAGTCCTTGTAGGGCTTTTCTAAGAAAAGACAATTGCTTAGAGTCTCACTCGTGGATGGATTTGTCTAACATTCGACTATGGGATTTGATTACCCTCTTAGACACCGCAAACAAAATCTTAGCCAAGGTCTTGAATTTGTAGTTGCACCTACCCACACATCAATCACAACAAGTAGACCAGCTTTGTATGGGGGAGAATTTTCCTTTGGACAGATCGAACAACACACACACTACAAGAGCAAGGGTTGCTTGGCAGACAGTGATCCTCCATGCAGCTGAGATTGTAGAGCAGAGCCCTCTTGAACAAGCTCAGCGTCAGAGGACTCACTCTAAGCAGCCTTGAAAGCTCCCACTTCAGCAAGGGCTTCTAAGAAACTTCTCGCGCCGGTGGTGAGGGATATTCACAAAGGCCCCCTAACAGGGTCGGGGTCACCTTTGATGCGGAGCATGACGAGGTTTCTGTCTAAGCACCGAATAGCTAGCAGCCCTTGTTGTGTACCAAGACACCAAGCTGGATCTAACATTGCACTGCCACCTGGAATCTTAATGCACTCAACAGTCTCCAGGCTGTCAAACCTTATCCCAACCCAACCTGAAGCAATTGTTGGACGGTGCTCTCCTCCTTTAATCAGGAGACAGGCAGCTGTAGTAGTAGGCGAAGGGGGGGGGAAATGTGTTAAGATGGCTGCTGATTAAACCTAATTTATTTCGCCTCACACTACCTTATGGACAATAAATCATGACCCATTACAGCATCTATAAGAACATTAATTTAACAGAGCCAGTTTCTTCACAAAATGAACTTAGCACATTTTGTGATTTATGCCACGATAAAGAGTAGAAAAACTTAGTGGCCAGCATGATCCCAATAAAAAGGGAAGGTCAAAGTCATCACCTGTTGTTGAGAACGTTGCGGAAGGATGCCAATAGGTGCATGTTGACCTGAAGCAACTGGAGGACCTTGAACAGAACCGCTGCCTGACCGAATGCCCTACACCAAGTTGCACAAGCTGTATTAACATAAAGACAACAAGTATCATAAAATATACAACTCAGCATAAGCCAACTACAAGGAGACTCCACGCACAGAGGGGCCCCCCATAGCGCACAAAACCCAAGAAGATTGCCAAGAAAATCTGTCAGATTCTCCAAATCTTTGGTCAAATTGAGAGGTAGCTCAATAATGAAATTCACAACACCTGTATACATTACAGGCACTAGTTGCCTGAAGACTGTAGCATATTCCTGAATTTTCAGCTGGGTTATTGCAAAAAACAATAGAGTACTGATGAGTGACCTACATCACTGCACTTTTGAAAGCATCCTCACTGAATCTTTAAGCAGCAACTTACTTCTTTCTTTTACTAAATCAATGTGAGGATCAATTGAAAGTGACAATTTGAAGCAATTGCATGAGCTATTAAGTTTGTAACTACGCATTGGCAGTTCCCCCCTTGAGGATGCCAGAAATTGGTGAGTAATTATCTGTTCGCGTGATGCCTTGAGCTACAACATTTTTGTTGGGCTGTCAGTAGGAGATCTTCATATTTCCAGTTGTTGAACAGCAAGCATAAAAGTATCTGAGAGGTTGAAAGAGCAACAAGGTATCTAGTGTTGGAAAAGAAAGCCATCTCGTGATCTCCTATTTCCAGTTGTTCAACAGCAAGCATGAATGTATACAAGAGGTTGGAACAAGGTATCTAGTGTTGGGGAAAAAACCCATCTAGGGATTGCAACATAGTGGATCAGCATGGAGGCATTTTCATCAGCTTTTTCAAGGCCTCACAGTCACATGTCAATCCTACTGGATTCCATCCGATCAGTACTAGACCTCTCAGAAGGAGATATTGAGTTCTTCTTATTTTTAGAGATATCCTCAACATGGAAATACAAGGTACAACAAGGTACAATAGCTGCCTCAAAGGCATAATCTTTTGCCTGCTTCGGTCAGCTAGGCCTCCACCCGCCATGTCTTGCTCCCTTTGCCTTCACCCATCCCTTCAGACCCTTCTACATGCTCTCTTCCTGTCTCGTACCACCCATTGTGGGCTTGTTTGCATCTAACTTACAACCTGCTGGAGGCGCTTCTGCTCCACCAGCCTCATGGGTTCCTGGCTCCCCATTCCTGGTTTCGCCCCACTCCTAAGGCCCCAATGGTGCCTTGGTTGCACCCCCCACACCTGGCTGGTGACCAGAGTGCTGAAAGCAGACCAAGCTGCTCCCATAGCAGACGCACTACCACACGGGCCCGGAAGATGGGCCAGAAGGGGGTTCCTGCCCTTCCTACCTCCTTTCCCCTGCTCCCTCCTTTCTTTTTCTGCCAGTCATTCACCTTTTCATCTGTTTCGATCTCCTTGCGAGATTTTGAGAGCTGCACAGGCCCAACCCCTTGCCCTCCTCCTCACCTTGTTTCACCTCACTTTAAATTTCCCTTCCTCTCTTCCTTTCCCTCTTTGTTTATTGGCAGATCAAGAAGTTGTGTTATACTCAGGCAGCACAGGACATTAACATATTCTTTCTGAAAAGTAGTCCAAAGCCTCGCCTAAGGAGCTCAAAATGGTAGGATCCTCCACTTTTTGACTCCTGAGGTGAAAAGCATGTTGAGAAGGCTGTCCACAAGCTCACGGATAGAGTAGTCGTTGACTGCCTCGTAGGTCTCATACCGGCTTGACGATTAGGTTCAAGTAAGCCTCGCATTCGAGAGTGACTGCATACAAAAGGTGATGATCTACAAGCATGGCATTTTTTTCTTCAGCTCACGACCATTGAGACAGCCCAAACCCTACTCCACAGGAACAAAATATATTCCCTTTGAGTCCCACCTGTTTCCTTTGTCATGGTTTCACAGTAGATAATTAGGATAATACACATCATGTTCCCAAGTTTCTGGCAACATCGAGGTTCCCAAGCTTTAGGCCCCTTAGCCAAGCACAACCCTCACTTCCCAAGAATGATCTAGAACTGCAAGAAAAACAAAACACAGTATGCAAAGTGGCAGGCTCGGAGGCAACGTGCACAAGACAGGCTGAAGACAAATGCCCTAGCGGAGCCAAAGGACGAACAGAACCTAGCAAAGCAGAGGGAGATCTCAAATGCGCATGTGCCCTGTGTGAAGGGAGACGGGATGAGAGGAGGGTCCATGCATGTGGTTCTAATAATCATAATAGATATTTGTTTATGTTACATGTGGAGTGTTCCAAATGGTTCAAGTACGGTTTTTGATCGTGGGAAATACATATACCGTCACAAGACTAGAATATATCCAATCTTACAAATTAAAAATTTTATATAACAAGCGAAAGAACAAAGGAAACAAGGGAGTTTGTAAGCGACTTTAAACAAATTATAGAAAAATTAGAAATAGAAAAATGAAAAATGAAAATAACTCAGTAAGCAAAGCTATGCTCTATTCTCATCAGTACCCAAGCATAAGCTATACCATGAAATCTCTTGGGTAAACCCAATGCTTACTAAGCTTTGAAATCCCAAACCAAAACAACAAAAACTTCAATACCATAAAGGAAGAAACAAAGCAGAAACAAAAAGGAAAAACGCTCCTTTAAATATATTACTAATAAATTTAAAAATAGTAATAAACAATAAAATAAAAGTGCGGAGGGGGATAAAATAAATAAATGCATAACAGAACTAAACTAAACTAAAGAGGTACCTAAGAGTAGATGACCATCAGAAATAGAATAAATAAAAAGAATATGGTGGGAACACATGCAAACATTGATGCATTGTCTAGTCAACTCTTTTGAGGAACTAAGAAGAAATTCTACTTTCACATTTTCTCATTTGCTATTACAATCCCTCAACGAAAGGCAGAAGACCCATCCACTTTTCAAGCAAGAGCTTCCTCAAAGAGATTGGAGCCTCAGCCTTCATGATTCCAAAACATTTTTGTGGAAATTTTTTGCAAATAGACAGCCAGACATAAAGCTCCTCCTCCATAGCCACCATTATCTAAGCCTACCACAGCTCAAGTGCTTTCCCAAATTACCTAGGTAAACCAGATGGTGGCATGTTTACAACAGCTCCAGCAGCTCTCACTTCTTGATGTGCCTGAAGGCTATCCACCTTTCCCTTGTCACGCCTTTGCAAGGGAGAAGAAAGAGAAGAAGAAAGAATATGTTCAATCTTCGTTGAATCGGTGGGATGCATATTTCTCACTGCAGAATTACCTTGAGGTGCATCACGTCATAGAAGTGGAGGCATACACGCGTGACAATACAAATATTTGGTTCCATCCCCAAGGGGAGCAAACAAGCCAACATCACGTAGTGGCATTGCTCGCAATTTCATCCTCGATATAGACTAAAATATCTTAGCCAAACTCGAGTCTGTAACTATCACAATACACAAATAGGTTTTATTAAGGGGCACACTATATTTCACAATATCATCCCTTTTTGGCAAGACAAGCTTATTGTGTCTTGTCTCACTACATGATTAGATCCCTAGAAGCTCCCTAGGACTAGACGAGCTTGGCAACATGAAATTTGTCGAAAGCCCGTCTTACCAAAAAGGGACCCACACAGATGTGAAATATTGTAAGGGTGTCGCAACACCTAAGCCGCCTCATACAAGCCAATCCCAGAGCACAGGAGAGCTAGAGGGGCAGCCTCTCATATGGCACCCAAAGTTTTGAGATGCACAAGAGAACATCTTAGGATCAATTGGCTGGGCACTGCTGGACAATGGCCCTGCTCACTCCAAGGAGAAAGCCCCTCTTACCAAGAAGGGATCCACAAGGATGCATAATTTTGATAAGGGTGTAGCAACACCTCCGAACCCGCCTCACACAAGCTAGTCCCAGAGTAGAGAGGAGTTGGAGAGCAGCCTTTCATATGTTACCCAAAGCTTCGAGCTGCAAAAAAGAACATCCTAGGGTCACAAAATCATGTTGCCTGGCACTGGGGACATTGGCCTTGTTGGCTCCAAGGAGACTTGGAGTAGACTAGCCCAGCAACCAGAGAGGAGGACATGACTAATTGAGTGCACGTGAAGTGCGCGGTCAGTTAAGGAAAATAAGCAAGGGGTTTGTGAAATGACATTGTTTTTCATTTGTACTTCCATTGTTTGCTATAACCCTAGAGGATGTAGTTATGCAACTGTCATACTTTAGGTATACGAAGTACTTTCTCGCACCATCACCTACTCTCCCATGTTTACTTTTGTTTTTTGAGAAACTTTAGAAAATAATCTAGCATAAGTCTTAACAGAACTTTTATCTAATCCAAATTTGAAATTAGATTTGACACACGTTGAATAATGTTTTATTAAATCATTACAAGCCTAATCTTTGTAAAGAAATTGGGACGATTCTATTCAACAAATACTCCTTGTATAGATATAAAACCTTTCACTAAAAGTAATTGCCTAGATCTCGTATTTGCTGGCTGGTGACACACCATGGCAGAGACCAAGAGATGATCCCAATGCTTATGGACGTGCCGATCAGTACAGGGGATATGACAGCATTCACTCAGGATCATTTCGCATTTGAGTGCATATGACAAGTTTTCACTGGGGAATCGTGGCCAAGATACTTTCTCCACTTTACTTGGCAACAAGATGTCACCTTTCCCTCCAGGCAGCTGCCACTGCGTAATCCAGAGAGCACCTATGGGATACTGTCGCCAGCATCAGAACTTGGAACAAATGGAAAGCATGCTGCAGCCTTGTGATGAGCGGGAAGCAAATTCAACCTACTGACACTCATCCACATATGGCTGAACATTATGTATGCCTTGCAAAGCAAAGTACAAAGAGATTTAGCAAGACTACTGAGCATCATGGGCATTTCTGCAACTTTTGGCTTGCAGGGATGTTTTATATGTTCACAGATCAAAGAATCCCATGATTCTATAGCCCACCGCTATGCTTGAGGGACACCTATTCTAGAAAATTCCCATGCTCTAGATTGTACAAAGAGGGGAATCTAGCCAGGGTGGCCCTGGACAAACTGAGACAAGTCAGTACTCATAATATGCACCTTTCAATATAAATACAAGAAGCATGAATAAGAGCTTTAGGAATCTTTGCCTCATGCAAGAAATTGCCGCAAATTTTGTTATTTTCATGACTGGAAACATTCTTATGCCATCCTATTTCAACAAAAGTGATTCCTAATATAGTTCTTCCCCTATCACAATGTAAGTCACCTCTAGTAGCAAGCTAACTACTGCCACTACATCACTAAAGAGTCTCAACGTGCTTGAAGAGTCAAGATAATGCCACACATGTTTTTCACAGAGAGAGAGAGCGAGAGAGAGAGAGAGAGAGAATGTGAATCCTGACAGTTTATGGTACTGCTAACAAATGCAAATCCCGGAGCCAGACCAATGTAAACATCAATTACATGAACAAAACTTCTAAAATGATTCAAAAAACTCAATGACAGCGGCGAAAGGAAGAATTCAGTGATTACCATAACATTATTAGGACTATCTGGAGGGCCCCCTCGAACATTTGGTATTTGCACTCCCATGGGATGCAAGCCTGTCGGGGGTAGCAATCCCATACCTGCGGGTCCTCCCATTGGGCGCAACGCATGGGGACTGCGAGGCCCAATAGCTGGTCCACCAGCAGTCCTTTGCAAGAGCAAAATAAAATCTGATCATTACACCGAACAGCTCAAAAAACTGACACCAGGTATTTCACTTGAAAGAACTACATTTGCTCTTACCTGGGTCCCGCTGCTCCTTGATGAGAGCGAGGACTAAAGCTTGGACCGCCAAACCCTGGGCCTCCCATCCTGCTGAAATATGCAAAAAAGAAAAAACATCAAATAGAGGCAAACAAATACTTGGCAATCTACATCACAACAAACTTCTCTGGTTAAGTGCAAATTTCAGGCCACCCTACAAGCAAAATTGAAGCTTCACCTTCAAACAACATCAAGAAACACAAACCTTGTTTCCCCTGATCTTGGTCTTTTAGGATCAGCAAAACGGACTATTATAGGTTGATCACACCCCTGAGAACCCTCAGGTTCATAGACCAACAGGACCAAAAGATCAGAAATAGGCCAAAAGAAAATGCATCTTCAGTAACCTCTCAGTCATGTGGTATAAACCATGTACAAGCAATAGGAAATACACAAACATGTGTTGCACGTGTCACAAAGCCTTACCGGCATCTTGTATACACCATTCAATGCGGATATTGCCGATATTGCCATGTCCCTAGCTGGAAACTTAACGAATGCACAACCTGCCATTCAATGTAAATACCAAGCTCTGACTGATAATTCAACAGAAGTTCAACCAACAAATGAGCTATAAAGTTCAAAAATTTTTAAATATCACCAAGGAAATGGTCTAAAATTTCATTACAAAACTATTTAACATCACAGGAACTGAACTCAATTTGACATTCATAAAACTGATAGGGAAGGCATGTGAACAAACAAACAGCTGGGCCATTGCAAAAACAGAAAGAACAGTACTGCCACATCAACAAGACACAGCATTACAGGAGTCAACAAGATGGGCATTTCTTCTACAACGATACAACAAATATCATTCAGCGACCTTAGAAAGAACAATCAATCCAAGAAGCCACATGGAACCATGCCAAAATTTAGAAGACTTTCAAGTGCAAATGTGCAGGAATATGTGGAAAAAGGGAAGCCTTGACCACAGAGTCCATGGCTTCATTAACTCTAACACATACTACATCTGAAATCACCAGCAGCATCACTCCTCTGAAGACAAGCACCATGATCCAGTGCAAATAGCATGCAAGACTTCAGAAAAGTGCCTGGAACATGTACTGATCAGAATGCCAGGATGGAACTCAAGCCTCGTTATATATGGCAAAAAGATTGTATAATTCATCTCTCTCTTCTTATCCCTTATCTCTTAATAGCCTGGCCGATAGGCCAACCCTATCCCTCCATAGATTTGGTACCCCTAGACTAGGTCGCTATCTTGCCTAAAAAATTATAGAAATCAGTAACGGCCATCAAGACAGTAGCCCATAACAGCTATGCATAGTTGCCAGCCAAAACGAAAACGGGAAAAACTGGGGAAAGGGACTAAAATGGAAACGAAAGAAACAGCAATATGGTACAATTTATGTATAAAATTCTATTTTTTATACATAATACGATTATCAATAGAGTGCAAATTATACAAAATACAATTACCTATACTTGAAGCATCATGCATGCTGCTATGAGTCTAAATTCCTATGATGATTGATCTATCTAGTATCATCTATTATCCATGAATGATGCTTCAACAATCAACCTGTGTCATGAACTAAGTTCTAACTTCTAACAAGTTTGAAGTTACAACAATCTGAATTTTGAGAGGGAGGATGGAGAGGTGAGAGGGAGGATGGAGAGGTGAGAAAGGATGGAGAGGTAGGAGGATGGGGAGATGACCTTGCTGCAACATCTGCTGTGCCATCAAGTCCACTCCATAAAAAATTCCTGACTGGTCTGATGAGCTGAGTGATGCAATCCCTAGACCAGCACCAGCAAGAACACATGAACCAGGAGGTGGCCAAGAGAACCTGGTTCACTACCACAACTCTAGATGCAAGGTCGAGTTTGGCAGAGCTCTAGAAAAGGAGCTTTTTCCTTATACTTTCTAGTACTGGGGCAAACTGCTATGCTGGAGAGATGTCCAATCCTACCTCGCATCCCAAATACCTGATAGGAACACCCCTCTGAATCCAAGAAAAACCAATGTCAACTCCCCAGCCTGGAGTGTCCTCATCACTGATCCAAAAGCCAAAGGATTTATGCCAGTTAATGTGTGCCCCTGCAGCTGAGCAAAAAATATCCAAGGCTGTCCGGAAAGAATCAAGTGACTGCAAGGAGGCCTGAATAAAAATAGCAGTGTCATCAGCCAACTCACAGTCATAAAGCTCCTGCTCTTGTCTCAAGGGCAGTCTCAGCCCAAAAAGCTCAGCTTGAGATCTAAGGAAGATACTCATAGCTTCTGCCACAAAAAGAAAGAGGAAGGGGGCTAAAGGGCATCCCTGACGAACTGATCTGGAAATCTGAAACCTGTCACCCCTTACCCCTCCAATCAAAACCTGGCTGTGGGCTAATCTGTATAGGGAGGCCACCCCTCTGATCCAAGCATCTGAAAATCCAAACCGTAGAAGAGTGCCCTCAAGAAAACCCCAATCTACTATGTCATAGGTTTTCTCGAAGTCCAAGAGTAAAACTGCTAGCCTCAGTCCACTTTGCATAGCCCACTCTGTGGCTTCCCAAAAGGAAAAGATATTATCAAAAATGCTCCTGCCATGCACAAAGCCTGTCTGAGTATCATGGATGAGATCTGGAAGAAGGGGCTATAGTCGGATGCTGATCGCCTTGGCAAGGATTTTGTAAAGAGTGCCCAAAAGAGTGATGGGTCTCCAATGGGATACAAAATTCCCGTTGCCACCTTTCGGGATAAGGTGAATGAGTCCCTCGGTCAGTGAGTCAGGCATCTCGCCCGAGTCCCAAATGCCCTGCAGGGCTGAAGTAATATGATCACCTATCATATCCCAAAAGGCTATAAAAAAAGAGAGAGTAAGACCATCAGAACCAGGGCACTTGCCCTTATGAAGGGCAGAAAGAGCAGTCTTGAATTCTGTGTTGGTAAAGCATGCATCAAGTGAGCATAACATCTCTGGGGTGACCAACACAGGTAAACTCTGCCAAACGGTCTCCGGATGGGACTGCAAAACGCCATCAGATCAATAAGCTCCCTGACACTCTCTCTACTATGTCTGGGGCCAAGTGTAGAGAAAAAGTGTTTATTGACTCTCCCTCCCATCTTTATCCAAAAGGACTCCCGTGCATGGAAGGCATACTCTGCTCTCTGATCAAGCAAGGTCTCCAAGTGAGCCCTTGCTGCAGCAAGGCGCTCCTGTATCCAAGCATCTGAAGGTCGTTTTTGCTCCTCCCTATGAAGGGCTGCCAACTGCCGACGGATACCGATCTCTCGCCTGAGTACCTCACCACGCCGAGCACTAGCAACTGAGTAATAGAAGTCGCTCAAACTGTCAAGTGCTGTGGCCACATGTGAAGGACCGGCCACCCCCCTGCATATGAGAAACCCAGATCTCCAACACTGCCTCTGTGAGAGTCTCATCCGTGTACAAGGCGTCTGGGATCCTGATACTGTAAGACCGTCCTCTCAGATGAGGCTCTGAAATGGACAAAATTACAAGAAAATGGTCTGAAGTGGAAACACCGGATGCAATGCAAACTGTCCCCCCTCTGTCAAGAGCCCAGTCACCCACATAGAATATGTCAATCCGAGCATGGATAGGCATCTGCACCCTATGGTTCGACCATGAAAACAAAAGTGACTGAGACTGAACAAGAAATGCATCATCTGACCAAACATCTCTGCCACTGAACCTGAACAAGAAGGCATCCCAGGCTGCTCTCTCAAGGGAGTGGATACCACCTTCTCTACCCCCTTTCTTATCCGAAGGTGCCTCAACCATGTTGAAGTCACCTCCAATAATCCATGAATCCGCAATGTCAGCCCACGACGAGAGCAACTCTTTCCAAAACAAAACACGGTCCCCTTACGTCCGTCAACCTTACCTAACGTCCGTCAATCAGAAGTAAAACCCACTGGGCCCTAAAGGGGGTTATGATACCGTGTCCAATGACCAGAGGAAGAACAGAGTCTAAAACTGAAATGCATGTACCTCCTCTGGTTCCTAAGGCAAGAAGCTAAAAAGTCCGGCCTGAAAGCAGCTTACCTAACTTGGAGCAATCTCTGATATCCAGTTTGTGTTCTTGAAGAAAAAGAATGTCTAGGGAACCACCTGAAACACCTGGATGGAGCTGATTCCTAATCAGCTGTTTGCGACGGCGATGAGGGATGCCGCCCAAACCCTGTATATTCCAACTGGCTATCCTCATCGGCGGGAGGAAGTGGATTGGAATACCTTACCCAACCTGGTGGCGGAAACAGAAGCCTCTACCGGAGCAGACCTCCTGCCATACACACGAGGTCCGAGGGGAGGAAAGTCCACAGGTGAGAGAGAGAAGGATCTCTCAACAGGGAAGCCGATAACTGGCTCTCCAAAAGAAGAGGGTACAAAATCATCATCTGGGAGGCTAGAGAGCTTCTCCAAAGCGGAAAAAGAGTTCCGCTGAGCTAGTCCTGGAGAGGGGGTACGAAGGATTCCTACCGAAGCAGGAAGAGAATGTAAAACCCCCTTCCCTCTGTCCAAAGAGGGAGGCAGACGAGGTGGTGCAGACGAGGTGCCAACAAAAAGTGGTGCAGACGAGGTGCCGACAACCTGCGCTGCTGAGGAAGGTACAGCCTGATTCAAGGGTGAAGTCAATCAAGGCTCTTGAACAGTAGTCTCCTCCTGAGGCTCCAAGGAGGTAGCCTCCGAAGAGGTGGAGGAGTGAACTAGAGTACAGGGCCTAGCCGCGACCGGAACCCACCGTGGGCCAGAGGTGGCGCGGGGTGCTGAAGGGACTCGAGAGGCCCTAGCAGAGGGGGGAGCCCGTGTCTGAGGCCATGTCCGTGGAGCGGTATGTCCTGCTCCAGCTCTCTGTCGTAAGCTGGTACGAGCTGGTTGCTTTGTGGGTCTCTTTTTCTTCTTTCGGCAATCTCTGGCGAAGTGCCCCAAGGATCTGCAAATCCTGCACTGGTCCTGCCAACCACCTGCAACCTCAAATCTCTGGCAGAAGAAAGACCCATCAGGTCGCTGTAACATGATGTTGTCATCTGAAATATTGGGGTCCTGGACAATGACCCTAACCCTGGGAACCCTGTCCATCCTGACCGCCTCAGCAGCCGAAGAGGGCTCGCCACGGAGAGGAGGGATCTCTGCCACCACACCAAACCTCTCGCCAATAACTGAAAGAAGCCGATGATAAACTGAGGGAAGACCAGGGAACCTGATGAAAACAGAAACTCCTGCTTGTCCTCTTCAACTGGGTCAAATCCCAGTTGGAAAGAAAACAAGAAGATCCTCTTGTAGCCTAGAAGTAGAAACCCGGAGTGTTGCATATTTAAGAAGGCAATTAGAGGAAGTCAGTATGAATGAAGGTCAAGGACCTCATGGAACAACTTGCCAACATTGATGAGGTGGTGCCGAATTCTCAGTTTGTGAGTACCACATTGAATGGATTGCCAGATACATATCAAGGGTTTGCTACAACCCTTCGATTAGTGGCCATGGGTAATCCAGACCACTATTCTTTTGATCAGCTAGTTACTTTGCTTTTGCAGGAAGAGCAAAGTCGAGCTAATAGACAAGCCATTATTCCTCATCATGCATTTGCTTCACAGCAGACAGAAAAAGAAAAGGCTTCCAATCCTATGGACAAGCCTAAATCTGCGCATAGCAGCTGTAATTCCTCCCATGCATCTATAAATACAGCAGATAAGTCAAAGAAGAAAAGATGCAACTATTGTCGCAAGCCTGGACATGACATTTCAGAATGCAGGAAGCGCATTGCTTCAAAGAAAAAGAAAGCAGGATTGACAGTTAATGCCTCACATGCTATTGAATCCCATGAGCCAGCAGATGCTTCACATGCAAATGCTCTTCAGGATGATTGGGCATGGGCTCTCCATTGCTCATTTGATCCCTCCAAAGCTGATGCACTCTTTACTGCTAATGATGCTCAGTCCTGGTACTTTGATAGTGGTTCTTCCAAGCATGTCACATCTTGCAGACAGTTGTTTCACTCTTTAGCTGATGCACCTCAAGGGGGGACTGTCACATGTGCTAATAATGCTTCATATGCTGTAAAAGGAATTGGAGATGTGCAGCTCACATCTATTTCAAGTCATCCTATCACTTCGACAAATGTTCTCTTTGTGCCTGGAATTCAAGTCAACTTGATCTCAATTTCAACAATTGCTACTTCCGGTTTCAGAGTGATTTTTGATGGGTACAGATGCCTAGTTTATGATCTTCGTGATGACAATGCCATAGTTCTCACTGGCACTTTACAAAAGGGGCTTTATCACCTTGATCATCACTCAGCTGCACTTTCTATTGAAGCATTTGCTATTTCAGATTCACAGCTTGCTAAAACTCATCTTTCACATGAGAGAATGGATCATCTCAATTATAGAGCTCTTGCAAAGCTACATTCACAGCAGACGGCAAATGATGTACCTCAAACTCACACACATGTGTGTGAAGGTTGTCTTTTGAGTAAGACGCATCGATTTCCTTTTCAAAAGAATTGTCCAAAACTTTCACAAAGGAAATTGCAGCTAGTGCACAGTGATGTCTGTGGCCCAATGAGGACAAATGCCATTGGGGGATACAAATATTTTATCACTTTCATTGATGACTTCACAAGATATTGCTGGGTATATCCTTTAAAAGCCAAATCTGAAGTGTTCTTATGCTTTCATAGGTGGCTGAATATGGTTGAGAATGAATCAGGACGCAAGCTTGTCACCCTCAACACAGATAGGGGGGGAGAGTATATGTCAAAGGAGTTTGATGCATTTTTGTCTTCAGGGGGCATTGTTCACTCATGCACTACTCCTTACACTCCTCAGCATAATCCTGTTCCTGAAAGGAAGAACATGTCTACTATGGAGATGGCCAGATGCATGCTTAAGGCCAAGTCTTTGCCCAATAAATTTTGGCTTGATGCACTGATGTGTGCCAACTATGTGCTGAATAGATCACCTATAAGGGCATTGAAGACTATTACACCTTATGAAGCATGGAAAGGCACGAAGCCTTCACTTTCACACATGAGAGTTTTTGGGTCTCTTGCATATGTTCATGTACCATCTCAGCCGAGACATAAGCTTGATGACAAGGCAATCAAATGCATATTTATTGGTTACAGTCAGGAGAGCAGAGGGTATAGGTTATACCAACCAAATACTGGGAAGATTCTTGTCAGTAGGGATGTAATCTTTGCTGAACATTCGGCTTCTCCTCTCGTGGACTGCAAAGCTAAGCCAAAAGTTGACATGTTTGATGCCTTTGAATCTTGGTTACCTCTGCCATCCTCACAAGAGGACTTTGACCAGCAACATGAGCCTCCTGCAGGCCCTCCACCAAGCAATAATCAGCCACTACCCCATGCTGATTTGCAGGTTTCTCTTCCGGCACAAAATGATCCCACTATTCATGATGCAGTCATTGAATAAAGAGCTATCAATAGACAGCAAAGGCAAGTTCCCAGATGGCTTCTTGATAAATTGAAGGACAGCAAACAAGATCAGCCTTTTGCTGCCCGGACAAGATCAGGGAATAGACAGATGCGTGGTCACTTTCTTGAGTTTGCACTCCTTGCTACAGCTTGCAATGAAGAGCCTCTGTGCCATAAAGATGCTTTTGACAGCAAAGAGTGGATGGATGCAATGAGAGCTTAGTTACAATCCATTGCCAAAAATGACACATGAGAATTAGTAGATCTCCCTGCCGGCAAGCATGCCATTGGTACCCGGTGGGGCTACAAATTAAAAAGAAAATCTGATGGTAGTATAGATCGCCACAAAGCTCGTCTTGTTGCAAAAGGGTATGCCCAACAACAAGGCATTGACTTTAAGGAGACATTTGCTCCCACATCTAGGATTACTACCATTAGATGTGTCATTGCCATTGCAGCCCATCATCATTGGCAAGTGCACCAGCTTGACATCAAAACTGCTTTTCTTCATGGGGATCTGCAGGAAGAAGTCTATGTCACACAACCTCCTAGCTTTGAGGTTGTTAATTCTGAAAACAAATATGCCGGCTTAGAAAAGCCCTTAATGGTTTGAAGCAGGCACCCAGGGCATGGTATGCCAAAATTCATGCACGCTTACTATCCCTTGGTTTTCAGAATAGCCCCACAGAACCCACTCGTTATGTCCGTGGGAGTGGATCTGATTTTCTAGTGCTGATTTCATATGTGGATGATATGCTCATCACGGGCCCAGATACTCAGCATATTGCAGCTTTCAAGGCTCATTTACAGCAGGTTTTTGAAATGTCAGACATGGGACAACTCCACTATTATTTGGGCATTCAGTTTGCTCATGTTGAGGGGGGTATCATGATGTCACAGTCCAAGTATATTCGACAGCTCCTTGATCGTTTTCAGTTTGAGGATTGCAAGCCAATCTATACTCCAGTGGACCCTGGGTTCATATTCTCAGCTCATGATGGGAGCCCACCATGTGATATCACTCTTTATCAGCAGGCTGTTGGATGCCTTATTTATTTATGTCACACCAGACCTGACTTACAATATGCAGTATCTCAGCTCAGGAGATTCATGCACATACAATATGCAGTATCTCAGCTCAGGAGATTCATGCGCATGCCCAGTTCACAGCATTGGCAGGCAGTGAAGAGAGTCTTCAGATATCTCAGAGGCACTCAGGATTTAGCCCTCTTCTATGGTGATCAGGGTTCACTTACCATGCATGCTTACACGGATAGTGAGTGGGCATGATGTTCCGACACCAGAGTGTCACATACCGGCAATTGTTTTTTGCTTGGCAATTCATGTATCTCTTGGCTTAGCAAGAAACAACCAACAGTTGCCACATCTAGCTGTGAGGTTGAGTACAGGGCAGCTTTCACCGATACAGTAGTGTTTGGCTTCGAGAGTTACTTACAAATCTTGGTATTCGCCAGACATCCCCCACTATTGTCTACACTGACAGCCAGAGTGCTTTGGCCATTGCACGTAACCCAGTGTTTCATGCGCATACCAAGCATATTGAAGTTCACTATCATTATGTTCGGGAGCGGTTGTCAGCAGGAGACACAGAGTTGTTCTATCTTCCCACAGAGGACAACATAGCAAATATGTTTACAAAGGCACTTCCTCGTCCCAAGTTCGAAGTCTTCCGACAGGCTTTACACTTGGTTCCCTTTGTTACATGATCTGACATCCCTTGTACATTCATAGGTAGCTATATCCTTTTGGATGAACATGTGCCACCATGACCAGAAAATACCAGGTATTTCGAGACGTTTCAGAGTACTTCAGCCCATCCCATGGAGGGGGGTTTGTAGGCCATCTCCTGGTGGTTCTAGTGATGCCCTATAGGCCATGGTATGTGCCTTGTAGGCATAAATATAGGCACTTGTAGTGTTAGTGCCTTTTAGGCCACATAGGACACTTAGTCCTATGTGACACCTAGGACACTTAGTCCTAGGTCTAGGTACAAGTACCTTGTACTCCTTTTTCATCTATCCTAGTTGACGTGACGGCTAAGACTCGTGCGACTCTTTGCTACCTGCACTCTCTCTTTCTTCGATCCTACAAATTTATGTGACTTGATTATTGTTTTCGTGATAGCATATACTCATAAATTTGCTTTTCTAATACTCGAGCATAGAATCATCAAGTAGTCGAATTCCAAATTATTGCCAAGCTCATCGACAATACAAGATAAACTTCCTTCTACATTTAATGCCGAATTTCTTGTAGCTTATGTCAGTAAAATAATCTATGGTTCATTGCACATGGCAAAATGACAATCCATTATATTGCATACAAGAGGCAATGTCCCGTACAACAATACCTTTACTTTGCTTATGCTCATCTCGTATAATGTACACATCATCCACTCGACCATAAGGGGCAAAAATCTGCAAACATCATAACACCAATCATGAAATATGGAGCCTCTTAGACATAAACCACTTATTAGGGATTCTCTCAATGAGTCATAGACCGTAGAGAACAGAACCTCTTAGAGACTGAGAATTTTCATTTATCCCATTTCTCACTAATTTTGGAATATAAAAATGTCTCTATCTTCGTAAAATGTTACCCCCCCCCCCCAAAAAAAAACAAACAATATGAAAAACAAGCACGCAAATTCAATGATAGTGTAATCAGATAAGCATTACAACCATATCATTATTTAAGGCAATGGCGTCATTCAATTTATCTATCATGTTCAATTCTGTGCCATAACGAGAACATAAAGCTAAGAAGCATCTTCACCAATTGATCCCAATATCAACAAATCTTGTAGAGAACATTATCCCTTTTCATAGACATTACTGAAAGTCAACGTGTTTCTACCTGGGATAGTGTTAGACAGTTTTGTTAAGACTTAAACCGATCTAGTTTCATTTGCATTCAGAATCGAGTTCACACAGCATGCAACGAAATCTTGCAATACAATAAGCTACTGAACTTCTCAATCTCAGAGTCTTCAACTGCTTCTTCCCTCTCTCCCTGCTTCCCATGGCTTCAGGCATTCTCCCTCCATATTTCATAAATTCGTTAAAATGGCTGAAATTTTACAATTTCTTGTGAGCTAGAGCCTGTTTTTAAAGCCTTTCCACATACACGCATAGCAAGACAAAAATCCCAAATTCCCATTACAATCAGATTCTCTCAAGATCAAATCCCATTTTTCAAAGAGTATGATTTGTATACTTTTAGAGAAAGTCAAAACCAAATTTCCAATACCTCTCTTTGTTTTAAACAAGTCTGCAAAGTCCCCCCCCCCCCAAAAAATATATATATAATAAACTACTCAGTATGGAAAAGAAACTACCCACAATGGAAAAGAAAAGCCTATCCCTTCAGTAAGAAAACCCAATCTATTAGACTGAGCAGCAGGCCCTGCTAAATGGTAGACATTTAGACTGAATTACAGCGTCGACGTTTCGAATGTGCAGATGCTTGATTTTGGTGCAGGAGGAGTTTGCTTGATTCCTTTACCAAAGGGCAACTCTTAATTAAATGCCTGAATGTAGCAGACAATTGATTTTGTACAGCAGGAGTTTGCTTGATTCCTTGTGCCAAGGACAAGTCTTAATTAAATGCTGAACTCACATTCTCTAAAGTGGACAGTTTCTATATATGTCTGGATGTTACACATATAAACTGCATACACCAAAGGCTCTTGACCTCTTTTAACCAAGAAGAAGCTCAAGTCAAATACACAGCTTCTATATGAGTCTGGTCTGAAAACTACAGCTGAAGCACAGAATATATTATGAGCATACAATGAGGATATGCAGCAAGAAACACATGATGGGAGTAATCCCATAATCATACTACGTATTGGGGGCCTTGGATATAAAGGCCTGATTTTCCCTCATCCCTCCCGATATCTTTTGGGAAGAGAGAGGGGCATTGCATGGCTAGGGGTAGGGCTTGGGACCCCCCCGTACCCAATGCACACGTGGCGCGCTTTGGGCGCTTACATGGTATCAAAGCAGGGAAGAACTACGGACCTACACGCTCGCAGGCTGCTGTGCTGTTGACGTGTGGCGGCTCTGACAGCTTCTGGACTGTGTGCCAGCGTATTGTCGTGATCCGTGTCAGCGACTTGAAGTGCAACATTTACTGCAGCGACGGCTTGTTTCGGCGGCTTGTTTGTTCTCAAGTGGCAGCTCCCTTGTGGTCTTTGGCAGATATGCTCCTACTCGTGGCATTTGTTGGCGGCTGGTCCTTGTTGATTGACCCAGCCTTGTGTTTGGCCGTGGTCAGGTTCCAAGTTTGTTGGCCTCGGGGTTTAGCCACAGGGGGGTGTTGGAGGTGGTGGCCTCACCCCTCGTTGGCATTGGAGCATGGTTCATGTGACAGGGCTGCACCCATTTGACACGTAGAATTTGATGGCAGTAATCCCATAATTATGTGTGTATTGGGGGCCTTGGATATAAAGGCCACATTTGCCCTCTCTCTCTCATCCCTCCCAAGATCTCTTGGAGGAGAGAGGGGCATTGCATGGCTAGGGGGCGGGGCTTGGGACCCTCCGTACCCAATGCACACGTGGCACGCTCTGCGCGCTTACATTGTGTAATTTGATACAACCATCAGCCCTTATTGTCAAAACGTGGGCACACATGGACAATCAAAATGAGATCTTAAGATTCTCCTTAATTTGGTTCCAGATCACATATTCCCAAACTACGTACACCATGCTAAATAAATACCAACAAAAGATATACCTTTGTAAGACTAGAATAAGTCCAATCATACAAATTTAGAAATTTTGTTGTTCTAAAGATCAAAAATCTACAAAGGGAAAAAAAAAAAAAGAGAGAGAAAATGAAAGAGAAGAAAAAATAGGTAAACAAAAACTTTTATGAAAAGCAAAAGGAAGACATACTAAGCAAGCAAAGCAACACTTATGTCGTCATCAGTGCCCAAGCATAAGCAGCTATACTGGGTTTCTAAAGACCCGCGGAGTCTCTTAAGCAAACCCAGTGCTTACTAAAATACGTCAAATAAACAATAGAGAATGAAAACAAGAAATAAAGAAGAAACGAAGCAGGTGACTTAAGCAAAAATAAACAAGCAAGTCAAGAAACAAAAACTTCCAGAAAACTAGAATCTCTCTCTCTCTCTCTCTCACTCTCTCTCTCTCTTATTTAAAACATAAAAAGTTAAATGGCACTTTACACTTATGTCTCGTTTCTGCAAAGAGGCAAAAATAAATTTCTAACTTAGAAAGCACAAGTATACTCAAACAAACTCTCTTTAGAAACTAAAAGAAAAACGGGCTATTCAGCTCCCTGCTTTTTGTTTTCAGCTTATGTTCAATCATTCTAAACAAGCCTAAGGCCGAAACACCATAGAAAAAAGACTTCATATCTAAGAATGTGCTAACTTTTTTCATTATTTTCCTTGGATTATACCTCTTGTGTAATAGTAAAGTGATCAAATTACTACATTGAGTGATAAAAGCCTCCTTAGTTGTACAAAGGCGGAAAAATCTATGGAATTGGGAAGAAATGACTCCATATTTTGCCAAATCAAAAATGTTTGAGTCAATGTGAGGCATTTTTATAATGTGTAAACCACTATATTCAGGTTGTTCACGTTTATCGTATATATCAACCTCTAATCCTATGGTAGATTGAGAAAGTCTAAGATCTAAGAAAATACAAGAATCCCCTCTTGAAGTGCAGTTCAGTTCACAAGAGTCACGAGGATAGATTCCTTCTCCAAAAGCTCTAGCGTCTTTGTACATAAAGTCTTGAAAGTTAGGAACATCTGGTACAAATAAATCATCTATAAAATGCCTAACTTGACTAAGCTTATGTAAAATGATAGGGCAGGTATTGATAGAAATAAGACGTTGCATAAACTCAAATTCATAAGTGAAAAGATAAAAGTTTGCTAAAAAGACGGCACAATTAGTGCCCATGGGGATTCCTACAACTTGTTGAAACAAAGAATCACCTATTGTGATGTAAAGATTATCTAAAAGAAAATCTATCCAAGAGCAAACATCTTCTACACTTACTACCTTTGTGTATCTTTTCTTTTTAGAACCTATGTCATGATCTTTATTTTTTAGCCACAAAAAGTCAAAGCATAAGGCTGTTTTCTCAACTTTTAGCACTTTGCATCTATCTTTGTCAAATCTCAGCTTGAAAACTTCAGCCACTAGATTTTTAATTCTAAACTTCAGGTCTTCCAGCTCAATCTTTGTGTAAAGCGTCGTAAAATCATAGGTTTGAAGGAGAATAGGAGACTCTTTTTCCTGAATGCTTCGAGAGGAATTAAAAAATTTTACAACAAGAATCACTCCTACAGAGTCATTTAAAATCCAGCTTGAGTTCGAGGGGACATCTGCCTCTTTTAATAAGTTCCTCCAAAGTTCATGGACACTAGGCAACATGGCTTTGAAGCAGTAGCTTAGCCATTTAGAGACATTCGTCAAAGTAGTCTCACAAGCAGCTGCAATAAATCTTGGCTTTTTTGGAGTTTTGTGAAACTTCCAAGCAGCACAAAGAAAAGGTATGCTTGGATTGCAAACAAACCCAGAAGACTTGCAAAAACTCTGATGTTTTGAGATCAAATCCTTTTGAGAAACTAAGGCAGGGGCGTAAGTTTTGGCAGACGAGTTCACTTTAAATCTCATTTTTATTGTGCAATCTAGAATGACATTTCATTCAAGAACAATTAAGCTAAAACTCACTGAAAGTTGGCACAAATGTAGAGTCAAAAGAAAGGCTAAAATAAAAAGGGGGAATAAGATTCCTTGATTTAAGATGATCAAAACTTTCTAGAAATGCGAATCGAGGTAAAATGCTTGTCGTGGAAATCAGCATTCACATTACCAAAAAGTGAGCTAAGAAGCCGTGTGGCTTTCAAGAATATTTTCATTTTAGTACTTACCAAAGTACAAGTGAATTCAAAAAGAAAAACTTTCCCAATACCCAAACTCCATTCTCTGTCTTCAAATGACTCAACCGACACATGGTGGATCAATCATTTTGAAAGTTAGATAAATTGATTATAAGCTTAACGCGTAAATTCACAATACTCTTAAATTTTCAGCTGTACACTTGCAAAGTAGTCTACATGTTCTCTTACACTTTATCCCTAAACTATTGCATATATGCAATTATCATGACCCTCACATTTACAATCCATGTGTGTGCCCACATAGACTTCTACAAGGCATGTTCTCCAAACTTACTCTTGTGATTATTACCTCCCTAATATTTGAATATCATTGATTTGTGCTCTTTTTTTTTAACCTTGGAAAAACCTCTTGCTTACTTAGCATAGAGTCCACAATCCCATGAACTTCCTTTTCCAACTTTTATAACATACAATTTCATGACCTGACTTGCCTATAAAACAAAAAATGAAGTGAAATGGGGGGGGTAAAATAAGCATTACCCATCAGAGCTGAAAAATTACAACTACAAATTGTCATTTCAGCTCTATACAGCTATTTATTCTACATTTTGCCCATCAACAAACATCATCCCAAAGATAATTACAAAGCATAAGAAAACTTGAGAATTTATTGATGTTGAGTGCTCTATATTGTCGTTCCCCAAGACCTTCTATAAATTTTCCATATGCTCTAGTATGTCCTTCAAGAAGCTTCTTACTTGCATGGCTGGATGTTTAAATAAATCGTGTAGATTCTTTGGCTTCCAGCTAGGCAAGAATTGAAGTACTCTCGTGTGAGCATACCTGTGGCAATGGAGAAAAAAATGAGTTTCATCTGTGATCTCCTTTTCTTTCCATACCTTATATAAGTGGTTGTCTCTACCCACCTATTTCCATCTCCCTTCTCCCATTAGAAGCCATGTTGGGATCACATCATCCTATAACTAAAGTGCCATTATAAAACTAACATATTTTCTTGTAATATATTGTGTACGTGCGCACGAGCACATTTGTGCCTGAATCCAACATACTTCTTTCACATTTAGTTTTCAACCTATGCACATCCCACCAGACTTCACTAGTGGCAAACAACGGATTGAAATAAATTCACATATGCACATGTGCACACGCACATGAATATATAGAACCGGATCTAACTTTTTTGTCATGGATTCAGAAATGACGCATAGGGAGATGAATTTTCATAAAATTGTACACAACATTGTTCATAATAGCACAGACTCCTACTAAAAGGAACTTTGGCCACTATAGAACCAAACAATTTATCGCAAAGTCCTATAGCAAGACTTGACAAAAGTTTTACACAGCAAAATCTACATGCCCAATAATAGGGCTGACATTTGTATCTAAATAAATTTGGAAACCTTCCCAAAAATGTCATTTTTTCCCATATAAAAGAAGTGCAATGTTTCAACTTTATGATGAGGGTCACCCACAAGGCCACAAATCATCAATTCCATGTACTGAATTGAGCTAAGACATAAATTCCCCACCAACTTTTCAACGGTGCCTAACACAAATAAAACCATAATAGAAATATCTGCTTACAAGGACATGTGGCAAAGTGCATACCGACGTGCACACACCCAAGTATGCATAGATATTACAAATGTCTACACATGGACATTCTACAAAGGCCAAAATTAATTACAATAAAGGCTTAACATTAATGAGCATAAAACAAAATTAGATAGGACAAATATGCCACTTCATCCCTTGATTGGAGTAAGCTAGAATGATTGCAGTAGATAGCGAATGAGACTATAGCCACATACAATATGATAAGGATTACTTGTAACATATTCTCCCAAAACAAAGAAACACATTCACACACTTTCACACACATAGGCATAGACATCCTTTCATTCAACCTCCAAAAAGGAAGAGAAGACTCGAAGTTCATTCAACCTCCAAGAAGGAAGAAAAGACTCAATTGTGATGACAGGGATTAAATGCGTAGTTGTACAACTGTTTGTGACAACTAGGGGCTCTCCCCAACACAGAATTATAAGCAAGCATGTACTGCTGATACAGAATAACCAGCACTAAAGAAGAAAAAATCCTCATATCACCTAAGCCCACTGCGCAACTTGGCTGACGTTTTCAAGACGAGAGCTCTGAATACATACACATAGATATTTAGATGATAACAAGAATTTGTCCATCACTTTATGTTGAACCAAGTCTCTTATGGCAAATTTACCTTGTGTAGGTCCTGCTCATCATTTAGGATTTCCACACTTTCCAAGCCATTTAATTCTTACATCATTTAGCATTTCCACACTTTCCGAGCCATTTAATTCTTACATATACCCTCCTCTGCTAGTAAACTAACAATGGCTACAAGACTTGTCCTCAAATCTTTTCACACTCAATGTTATGAACGAATATGCATATTGGCCATTGTAAATTTGACCCATCCATTCTATTATGCTCAGCCCACAAGGACATACTACATCATTTGTAGTTATGTCCCAAGCCCCCTGTTGTGGACTCAGGTCACTTAGAAGAAATAAGTGCATTCTGATTTTCATAATCAAACAGCAAAGGGAACCATCCATCATGATAACTAGCACTTAATGAGGCTAACAAAATAAAACTTCACTAATTCAAACGAAGCAGCTGCTGATATATTTATTGAAACCATAACTTAAAACACACAACTAAAAATAATCAGGCCTTATCATCAAGGAGACAATTCAAATGAGCCAAAGTACAGTCCCAATATAAGTCCTGTTTACACACTCAATTTATGAACGAATATAAATATTGATTATTGTAAACTTTACCCATCCTTTCTATTATGCTCAGCGCATAAACGACATACTACAGCAGTTGTAGTTATACCCCAAGCGCTCCTTTGTGTACTCAGGTCACATACAAAAAAATATGTGCATTCTCATTTTCATAGACGTAAGCAGAAAGGGAGTTATCCATGACAATAACTTGCAGTTACAAAGCTAACAAAATCCATTCAACCAACTGTTGAATCCAAAACTTAAAACAGAACTAAAAATAATCAGGCAATATCATCAAGGAGACACTTCTAATGAGCTAAAATGCACTTCTGATATGAATCCTGCTCATCTGAACAACAAATATCTCATAAGTAATGTAAAAATTAGGTGCTTCATAGATAATGGCCACTGAAGCTCTTGACCTCATGATAGTTACCCACAAGGCTAGAAACCATCAACCCCATCATAGTAGCTACTATTACATTCTTGCGGCCTTCAAAAGTGAATGATGGTGGGTGCACATTGTCTGACCATGCTCTCACACATGCGTAGAAATAAGAACATATAACAGGCCAATGAGCTTACATGTAAACAAAGGTCCTTTTTGTACAACTCAGGCATCCACCACCCCTCATACTACCAGGAAAATGGGCCAACTAAGAGCACCCGTAAGATGACCACTCTATCCCAGCTGTCACTATATCCACATAAAAACATTTAGCTTCTTTTATTGGAAACAGGTCCATACCGCTTCAATCTCCTTCTCAGTTGCTTGCCTGTTGAGTGAGCCTACAAATAACTTGTGTTCTGCAGGACCTAAAAATGCATCCATGTTCAGCAAAAAAACAATAAAAATCAGACAAAGCAAGCACACCCAACCTCTCAGACAACGCAAACATAAACATAAGCCACTGCATGCAAAAGCTGCAGAAAAAATGACCAGAACAATAAAATGTATTCAGCTAACCACCACCTCAGCTCAAGATGGTTGATTTTACCTTGGTGATCAAGGTCGCCACCAGCAAACTTGACTTGCAGAGGCCCTGATCCCTGAACAAAATAGGCTGAAATTATTATCAGATAGAAGAGCTGAAACACACCAAAGTTTCTGAGACCTTGAAATCTGGAACTTATTTCACCAGTTAATCAATTCTTTAAAAACAGCAAATCTGGCCAAAAGAAGATCCAAGAAAAGCTCACTGGGTGATGGAACACCATATTCCAAAAGATCTCAGAAGGAAGCTCCGAAGTACTGAACCTTACCCCTGGTAAAGTTCGTTGATTGTGTAAAGCTCGAATAGCCCTCTCAGCTTCCTCAACAGTAGCATACTTGATAAAGCAACAACCTGACAGGATGAAAAAGAGTTGCATTAAATTGTCCCAAGGTAACCGGTGAAACAAAGGAAAAAAATATATTCGTTCATCCTGGGACAAAGAAACCTATGAAAAAACACTTCGACAGATCAGAGGTATTAATAGATGCAAGGCTTTCCCTCACCTTAAGCTCCTTCCTTTATTCTCAAAATATCATCACATAAACGGTCAGACATTCAAATTTTCAACAATCTTCTGGTATCTTTGTATCATAATCAACCCGGTCATAAAAACCCTTCACATTCAACTCATAACCATATTTGTAGTCCAGAAAAGTGATAACAGCAGCACACAACACATCTATTACCGCATGGTAGCATAGATTTGCCATGCAGAAACATTCTTAAGATGGTTGATTGAGTAAAATCTGATTCACAAAGGTAGGGCCTTGCCACATGGATTATAATTTATTCATGGCAAACCACTGTGATCCCAACACTTTGAAAGCAACACAATCATGTCCATGATCATTGATTATTCAGATGGCAAGAATCATGTGAGGCACAGCATCAC
The DNA here is from genome assembly GCF_047967505.1 of Dipteris shenzhenensis. NCBI lineage: Eukaryota > Viridiplantae > Streptophyta > Polypodiopsida > Gleicheniales > Dipteridaceae > Dipteris > Dipteris shenzhenensis. The sequence continues at coordinate 18,814,637 of NC_141613.1, forward strand.
AGTACTTGGTTAAATGAGAAGTCTCATTCCAAAATAGCCATATGACTAGGTATATGAGGCGCCCTACCTGGCACCTTTACATAAGTCTGACCAAACGGCCACCTCTGCACAGTGAAATGCTGCGATTCGTGTCTCGTCCATACGATGACCATCAACCAATTCAATTGGGTAGCCTAAGCAAGTATCAAGAACAATGGCAGCAGCTTTGTGCAAGAGGGCTCTTGGTCATGCGTGCATCTGTTACAAATATTGAGCGAGCATACACCCTCTCAATTAGCTTGGCTACACCACTGCCATCAATGGTAGACAATGAATTAGACTGCCATGAATTTGCACATAACATAGAGATAAATGTCATTTACATTCCCATGTGCATCATCATGCTAGGAAATTATCAATCCAAGCCTAAGGTCCAGTATGACTCTCAAAGTAAAATTTCCATATAATCCAAGCATTTACACCAGACCTCCCATCTTGTTCTACTTTAAGATAAACTGCATACAATGATTGCAATAATGATTCCACTCATGATTGAGGATGCTGTCAAATATAATTGTTCACAATTAACACAAAAAGGCCGCCATAACTTGAGCCTTTATAGAAAATTTGAGGTTAATAATTGGCCACCACCTAAGTTTGCCTAAATCATACCAACCGTCAAAGATTTGGTACAGGATCAAACTCCACTATAGCTAGCAAGATATGCCCCACAACAGAATCAAAAGATTAAAGCATCAAACCTCCCACAGAAACAACCGTCCTTTAGAATTGAGGTTGGTATCGCCACCTAAGTTTGCCTAAATCATACTATGTGTCAGATTTGGTATGCGATCGAACCCTAATACAGCTAGAAGATATGCCCCACAAGAGAATCATAGGATTAAATGTCGAACATCCCACAGAGACGACCATCCTTTTTATCACGAAGCCCTACCTCAATGCCTCTGAAACATATTGAGAGGCCTGGTTATTTCAGATTCAAAACGTAGATGTTTTGTGAAATGGCCAAAGGTTTCTGAATTCCACTTTAAAACTTGCAAAATATAGTACTGCCTTTCAAAAAGTAGACCTTCTGTCAATAGCCAATGATTTCTTATTTCCCCATCACGAATCACAAGAAACTTCAATTTTCCATTTAAACTAGTGAAACTCAACTTTAAAAGAACAATTCAACAAGCTTTATACGATCCTAATGCAAAAATACCTTGTTGCAACCCTGTCCTCTTATCTCTCAAGAGAGCCACCTCTAAAACATTCCCATACTCACCAAACAATCGTCGTACCTAGACACATAAAACCAATCTAGTATCAACTTTGGAACAAGATTAGAGATAACATTTACGTGATCAATAGAAAAGATTATCTGCATTGACCTGATTTCCAGAAATGCTTCAAAATAATGGCACACTTCTACATACAGTACTAAACATAACCTTTACTTTGCTTCAACGAAAGAAGAGAAAAACAATTTCGGAGTATTATCAACAGGCATTCAAGGAAGATCTGAAGAGCTGGGCAGGGTAATTAGTATGGAAAAGATAAAGGGGTCCCACTGTCCACATACATACAGAGAATAAGAAGAATAAAATCTCCCACAAATTGCATCATTTATAACCAATAATAAACTCTTTGTTAGACTAAGATCAACCCTTGTTAGGGTAAAATCATGCTGATGCAATGCAGGACAAGATGCCAAAACTGCCATAGCTCATTTGGAACAAAAAAACAGCCTAAGCCACTAAAAACCTCGTAAACTGGGGCGTTGTTGCCACTTTCAACTTCAGTACAATGCAAAAACAAAAACCCCCCGCGTATCTCATTTTCTCGGCCTACTCAGCGGGCACAACTGTCGCTCATGGCATGTGGAATGGCCTCATTCTTATCAAGTCCAAGTACACTTGCAAGGAAGTTTCTCCATTCTGCAACCAAGCAGAAATTGCCATATGGATGGGCTACGCTGCATTTCTCTTCATTGTCGTATCGTAGAGGCTTTCCGGTTTGTGGCTAGCCAGATGGGTTATGCAAGCTTGAACTTTATGTTTCGAGCTCCTGCCCAAGCCATCGAGGCCAAGGGAGGAGGCTAGGGGGCTTTGTGAGGGGAACTGTGAGCACCAATGTGCAGGGGGGGTACTACGGAGGCATGCGCAGGCGACCGCAAAGGGATGTGCAGAGGATTGAGGTTAAGGCATGCGCAAGGGACGGCAGAGGGAGGGAAACAACAGCAGGAGGAGGGAATGCCTATGGTGATGGCGAGAGGGAGTCCAAGAGGAAGAAGCTCGGAACATGCGAGGAGCAGGATCTTGCATCAATGGCAGCATCAACAGGAGTAGGAGTTTGCATCTATGGCAGCAGGAGTTTTGGCTTTTAAAGGAGTTCTCCACCTCCATCTAGATTCTAGAAACCTATTTAATTCTTTGGTTGTACCTTAGAATGTGTAAACCACAATGCCAAACCAGTCCTAATCAAGTTGTTCACGTTTATCATATATATCAACCTCTAATCCTATGGTAGATTGAGAAAGTCCAAGATCTAAGAAAACACAAGAATCCCCTCTTGAAGTGCAGTTCAGTTCACAAGAGTCACGAGGATAGATCCTTCTCCAAAGCACAAGCATCTTTCTACATAAAGTCTTGAAAGTCAGGAACATCTGGTACAAATAAATCATCTAGAAAACACCTAACTTGGCTAAGCTTATGTAAAATGATAGGGCTGGTATTGATAAAAATAAGACGTTGCTGCTTGCATAAACTCAAATTCATAAGTGAAAAGATAAAAGTTTGCTAAAAAGACAGCATAATTAGTGCCCATAGGGATGCCTTAAATTTGTTGAAACAAAGAATCGCCTATTGTGATGTAAAGATTATCTAAAAGGAAATCTATCCAAGAGCAAACATCTTCAACACTTTACTACCTTTGTGTATCTTTTCTTTTTAGAATCAATGTCATCTTTTTAGAATCAATGTCATGATCTTTATTATTTAGTATTTTGCACCACGGTTCTAACGTGTGATCAATGGCCTATTTCACCGACCTCCAGTCGGCCGTTTTGGGCTGATTGGGTCGGTCTCCCAATTGGGTCTAGCCGATTATGACTGGTGGCTATATAAGAGCAAGCCAGTGAAGCCCATAATCATCACTCGCTATAGCAATCCTGATTCCTTAGCATCTAGCCACCGTCCTCTACTGTTTCCAGCATGCCATCGAAGCTTCTCACATAGGAGCACATGGCTGGGAGGTAGCGCCATCTATTGTATCAGTTTTACAGTAATCAAATTTTTGATTCTCCATACTATTTGCTTTTCTCTCTTGCATATGAGATCCTGTTATCTGTTGAGCATAGACGTTGTATTGTTTTCTTATATGGTATCAGAGCTTGGGCTCTAGCAAGAAGATTTGGTAGTGTGTTTCTGTTTGCGAGCAGATTGTGAGAGATTGCCCAGCCCGCAAGACTACGAATCCCACCGTTCGGTGAACGCGAAAAGTTGGATAAAACTTCAGCCATTCGCTTTTTGATTCTAAACTTCAGATCTTCCAACTCGACCTTTATATAAAGCAGAGTAAAATCATAGGTTTTTGTACAAGCATATGTATGTGCATGTGTGTGTGCGCGCGCGTATGTGTGCACACACACATATATATGTATGTACATACATACATACACACACACAGACACAGACACACCACACACTTTTTTCTTTTTTGGGTGAAATTATCGATGGTTAATATTACACATTGGCCTCCCCTGAATGGGGAGCTCAAAAGTACATCAGCTGAAGATCTCACTATATGACAAGTATACATTATAGTCTATGTAATTGGTTTGCAGACAATCAAAAAAAGATTGCTGCGGAGAGCATCTAAAAAAGGAGAAGTGGAAAAAGTAGGATCACCAAAGACTCTACGATTTCTATCCTTCCATTGAGTCCAGAGTCCCAGTAATGAACTCAAGTGAAGAACAACTCAAAACCCTGTCTGTGTGGGTGAATCCGAAAAGCTAAAAAGCTTCACAAAGGTAGCAGTAGGAAATCTAGCTCTCAAACGCTACCGAAGAGGATCCAAGAAATCACAGGTGTGTAGACACAGACACACATGTATGTATGTATGTATGTATGTATGCGTATGCTTGTACAAATAATGACCCTTTATGAATGTCCAGCATACGCTCCTGGGCTCTCGAGCACCTACTAGAAAAGAATAGAAACATTACATTAAAGATTTCTCATAGGGCGCAGACACCCTACTCCATTCTACCAGCTCAAATGGGTATCAGACCTCTCAAAGGAGAGGCATTATGCCAATTGATGGCTTACCTGAACAAAGTTAATAAGATGGACGCCACCTGCGGGTTTATTAAACTTGGGTTAGCTCGTATGAACCCTAGCTAAACTTGTCTTGGATGTGACCTTGGGTTGGGTTGGTGACTAAGCTCGGCTTATATGTGGCTTAGATTAAGGTAGAGTTAAGGCATAGTTTGACTGAGATTAACGTCAACAAAAAAGTTGAACTTAGAAGGCCATGAGTAACGAGGTTTGCCGAATATTGCAAGTATGGGAAATGGAGGATTTTTGTGAGTAACGTGAGTTGTGATAAATTTTTGAAGTCTCTAGAGACAGGTTATCAACATGATGTGAGTCGTTGCAAATTTTTGCTTATCTCTAAAGACTTCCTATGTTCTTGGTGTGGCTTCCCAAGTTGTTTCCAAAACATCAACCCTATGTTTGTAAACTTAATAGCTCTTTACAGGAGCCAATGGTTTCCCCTCCCAAATCCTTTCTTTCTTTCCACTCAACATTTTTTCCAAACTAGCTTCTAGGCCCTTACAAGGTCTTTGCCTAAGTCTAAGCCCTTCAAGTTGAGAAGGAAAGAAGAAAACAACTTATCATACCAACCAAGTGTCCTCCAAGTGCCTGAAATGTTCCCTTGCAATTTCTCCATGACCCACCTCATCGTTTGAACACAAGGCAAAGACCCATTGGTAGCCATTTAGTAGCTAATGACATAGCATGGGTTCTCAAATCAAGAACCCCTAAACCTCGCTTCTCTTTTAAAGAGATCACGCCAACCCATGGGATATTGTCTATATTCCTACATCCTCCTCCTTCCTTTCCATTTGGTTCCAATAAGCCTTGTAGTGAATGGCTAAACCACACACTGTAGAGGAAGCCACCACACATGTTGAAAGACAAGTATCTAAGCATTCCATCTTACTGTCCTTATTTGACAATTCTTGAACTTCTCCGTGACCCTCTCCAAAAAACCTTTTTTTTTCAAGAAAATTACTTCATTAAGTATGAATGAAAACTACGAGAGCAAGCTCAAATGCGATAATACGTCATGCTATGCATGAGGAAAAAAACAGCTCAAAGGAGATAATAAAAAACCAAGGCGGAGGCTGAAAATGCCACCTCAACCCTGAGGGAGACTCAGAGAAGAAAGGAGATCCTCTCCAAACTCTGAAAAAATAACTCTCCTAGCAATAGTTGCTCTAAAGGATCCCTACATGCTCGCCCAGATGGCCATCAAAGTGTGTACTCTGTCGGTCCAAATACTGGCCATAGCTAGGGAAGGGTAAACTTGGGTACCCTCCATCGCCTCTGTACGCCTGGCTCTCCAAATATGCCAAGCTGCAATGCTAGCCAGAATCTCCCATGATGTGTCTACTGAGGCATGAGCAGCTCTGAAAGGAGTGAAGGAAACATCCTGGAGGGAACAAGACTCCATAGAGTGTCGTCGTACAATGAGAGCTAGATTGGATCATGTCCCTCGAAGAACACCTAAGGGTCTAGCAACACCTTTCCAGATCGTCCTCGGATGTCTGCACTCCCAAAGGCAATGTTGTACTGACTCAACTGCCATGTGACAACCAAGACAAGTAGGGTCAGCCCCGAACCTGGATCTCCACAATTCACTACAATCCCTCCATGAATAGAAAGCCAAAAGAAAAGAGTGATCTTTCTATTCCTGAGGGATTTCCAGAGCCTACGCCCAAAGTTTTTCCGCACAATTGCGGAAATCTGAAAACTACGAACCTGGATCTCCACAATTCACTACAATCCCTCCATGAATAGAAAGCCAAAAGAAAAGAGTGATCTTTCTATTCCTGAGGGATTTCCAGAGCCTACGCCCAAAGTTTTCCCGCACAATTGCGGAAATCTGAAAACTATCCCAATGAGGGCTCTGGAGGGCCTGCAACCTCTACTGCAAAGCTGAAATCTCCGGGCGCAAAATGAGCTGGCAAGAGCAAGCAGCAACTCTTGATCCGTTTCACTCTCGTGATTCAGGAGATTTCTAACTGTATAACAAAAGAAGGGGATGCTCTTCTCTCGGTGCCCCTCATCAATCCATTCCCACTGCAATAACCTAATAGGGGAACCACCATATAACCAAAGTCTCCAAGACCCCAGTGCAAGGAGAAGAGGATCGGCAGAAAGGAAACCCTAGCATCGTTCCTTGCTGTAAACATACTCTCCAGTATTACCCAAGCTGCCATAGATGTCTTGCATGACCGAATATGAAGTATAATGAACCTCTTGACAGAAAGAAAATTTACTAAAAGAGCTTGTGCATCTCTAGAGTCCCATCTTTTCTGCTCTGCTGTGGGAGCTCCTGGAGCGGCTGCTCCAATCATCTGTGCAGTATATGTACCTCTACCCCTGCCTCCAGCTGTAGGAGTGACAGGTATAGGCGTTGTATTTGGTCTTTCTTCATCTCCATTGACATAATCCCAAAGATTTCTGCCAACTAAGATATTGCGAACCATGAAACTCCACAAGGAGTAGTTGGTGCCATCCAACTTATCCTCCTGTGTGAGAACCCCAAACACCTCATTTGAGTTGTTCTGTGCCATTTTTGCCAGATAAACTCAGAAATACAGCAAGCTGAACAAGTAAAGTCCCTTCCTGGGATGTAAGATGCACAAATAAAATCTGCAAAGAAAAATATGCCCAAAGTGACAAATACTGTCACAACCTGTCAAAGGCTCAAAATGCACCACAATGCTCTGCTCAATGCCCAAAAATCTGCAAATAGAATCTGCAAAAGGTGGCAAAAGTCTGCAATATGACTCGTACTGAGTCCAAAACTATTTGCAAACTTCCAAACTGCTCTTGTACCTGCAAAATTGCAACCCAATTGCAAAAGCCCCAATTTCTTGTGGGAAATTGCATACAAAAGAGGGCAAATGGTCTAAAAGGCCCAAATGTTGCACAAATTGCACTCTACCAGCAAAAGCCCCAAATTTCACTACAAAATTGTAGTGTAATTCCAAAAGCCCCAAATTTTGGATAACCTGCAACCCAAATGCAATGTCTGCCCACAAATACAGAATGCCCCAAATTCTCTGCAAGATCTAAGCCAAACAATGGCTATCTGCAAACAATGCCTGCCAAAAAACCAACTGCTAGAGTACCTGCAAGGTTAGAGCTTGCACAGAAGGTTCTGCAATAGAAGTGTACGGAAGCTTTCAACTTGTACGGAACTAACAGTACGGATCACTTTTCATTGGGTGCTCTACCCTGACCTTGATGAAGTGATGAGCTTAGATGTGGCATGATATGTTGTGGTACCAAGATAAAACTTGGACACTTCAAGAAGATTATGGAGAACAAGAAGTTCACCATCCTGAAAAAAAGGGAAGTACAATGGATAGTCCAATATGAAAAGGCCCTTGCTATCACAACATCGGGACTTAGTGACTCATACATTCATCACATAGATGGGTGTGAGACTTCACATGAAGTTTGGGTGCAACTTGAAAAGGTATTCGGTGCACAAGTTTTACTCAAAAGTCTTCTAGATGAAGAGTATAGCAACACTTTTACATCCAACTGTCAGTACGGATTCCGTACAAGATACGGACTGAGTACAGCCAACTGTACGACCAATTGTACGAAGTACGGACAAGCTTACATAGATGTATGGAATGGTGGCAGCGTACGGAAAGCACGAATGTACGGGCACATGAGCTATACAGTATAGATATGTACGGCGCATCCAACGTACGGATTGTATGAACGAAATAATACCTTCAATACGCAAGTCTGTACGTCACACGACAAATGTACGGCTATTGTACGACATGACTTCATTACGGCTATATGGTGCGGTACATTACAGAAGTGCGATGATACAGACTCGTACGGACGAGTGTACAGCAAATGTACAAACTTCAGAATCTTCGTGGGCTTGTACGGCTGTATGGACCTGTCGACATTGCAAGTGCGTACGGCGCAGGGTGTACGGCGCCTCAAGAACTGAAGCGTGGGCTGCTGTACGGAATCAGTGAGCAGGGAGCAAGGAGCTTGCGGGCTAGGAAGCTAGGAGCAAGATCTCGCTCTGATACCAAATGTTAGAAACGAGAGAGAGTGAGAGAGCAAGAAGCAAGAGAGCTGAACGTAGTGCTTGCAATAGAAGAAGTGACTAATACAAGAAGTGAGATGGGTTTTGTCTAAGTGACAAAACCTTATCCTTCACTAACCGTAGTTAGTGAGCTAACTATGGTTAGGGGGAAAAAACTCTAACTGAGAGAAAAGTGCCCCTAACCTACTTATTACGTTACATTGGTCACTGCTGAATTATAATAATAATTCTAACACTTATGTCATCAGGCTGGCACATGGCAACAGTCGGCCAGAATAGGTCTAGTGCTTCATGCAACAGTCGAGTCCAAATCACCTAATCCAATCAGTTGGACGCGGTCCATTCTCTCATTATTCAGCATCAGCCCACTAGCAGCTCAAGTGTCTTCATCCTCAGCTATCCTCTCTCACCCACAGCCCACTCCTTTAGCCTCCTCCAACCTCAATTCTCCCTACTTCAGCCAGACATAGCAAACCTTTACATTGTGGGACAGCATATGTAGTTGTGATTGCCAAGGCCATAAGCAATTAAAGTAGGCAGTTAGCATAACCCAAGTCTTCCATTGCGAGCTTGCATGTATATGGGCGCTCTCGCTCGTTTGTGCACAAGTAAGAGTGCACTTATCTCTCAATTTAGTAAATTTAATCCTATTACTTCTTAGAAAATGCCAAAACCAAAAGTAACAATGAAACTCCGCTCTATCCTCCTTTGTAGTAATTGTATCTTTGGAATTTCACCTTTGGGCATGTTCAGGACTCTTGAACTAAGAATCAAATCCAAAGAGGGGAGCTTCAAAGCCTTCAAACCATCCTCATAAGTCTTGACTAGTCTCTAGCAATTGCTTATAGGTATGTTGTATGAATCATCTTCCCTATGTAAGTCTACTGTGTTATGGGTACTCGCATATGATATAGAATATATGCCCTTTCCCTTCCTATCTTTCCCACTTCAAAAATACATAAAGGACAATCCAAACCTTATGATCAACCTTTTCTTGTTGTAAAAATTTATATTAATCCAGATGAATCTAGGAACATGCAAAACACATCCTTTAAAAAACACAACAAATAGTGAAGTTTCAATCTCATGACAGTCACTCCATGTTGAAAACTTGTTCATAAGTATTCCAAACATGTGTTCTTAACGTGCCAACCCTAAGATCTTGGAAACGGATGCTTGTTCTTGTAGCTAGCAACCTGAGATCCGGAAACGGATGCTTGTTCTTAGAGCTAGCAACCTGTTTCTTTTCATCGACAGCTCCTTTGGGAAGCTGGTTGTATGGTTTTTCAAGCATTAACAGAATTTACGAAAAAAAAAGCGTGCCAATCCTAAGCACCTTCTTGGCACCCACAATAGGTGACACTTATAAAGCTTGGCAACTTAATACGTGAAGGTCTATCACGTCGCCTTTTACAGATCTACCCTAGGTCAAGCTTGCAATATAGTGGAAGTCCCAAGACTGCAGCACCCTCATATGCAAGCTTCCATAAATCTTTCTTCTTGATAGCTAGAATAAAAGCATTCGTACAAGACTATATGAAGCATGATACCTTAAGAAGAACAATGTCAAAATATGCAGACCCAAACCCACCTTTACTTGATTGCCTTCCATTGTTTTCATCACCCATGAGATGCCATTGTTTTGATAATGGCTGCCAATTATGAATTGTGAGAGTCAATTTCTTCTCTTTATGTGCATCTAGAGCAATCTCGAAGGGTTTCAAAACTTTGGACCAAGAAACTCATCTATGAAGTGCCTAAATTAACTCTGGTCCAAAACTCATCTATGAAGGGCCTAAATTAACTCCGAAAGAGAGACATACAAAAGGGAAGTTCTTTTTTAAAAACGAAAGCTTTGACAGCCTTTAACGTGCCAAAAATGCACAAAGATTGGATGCCAAGACGTATATTGGCACATGAACTTCTAGATAACCCTTTTATGAATGTGTACAACTCACCATCCTACCACAGAATTGGTACACCCATACCAGTCGTGTTGTATTCATATCAATTTTTTATCTTTTCACTTACAAATTTGTGTTTATGTAACGATTGATTTCTTTTTATCCTAGTATTTCATAATAGTGTATGCATGCCACATGCATTTTAAGTCATGCTACCCCACATGCCCGTCATAATTCCTCTCTTTTTCCCTCCCCTCTCCATTTCCTCTCCCCTCGTCACTCGTGTGTTTCTTTCTCTTTAAGGTTGACCTAGCACAATGAAATTACGCAAGTCTTAGAGCGTTTAAAATCCTCTAGAAGAGGACAAGAGAAGTGAAAGGATCTTGCTTGAAACTCCGGAAGCTCTTCACATTGGGGCTCTTCACACCCAAAAGGCTCCAAGTATATGAACATGTGAGGTGCGAGGATTATAGTTAGAGATTTAAGAAGATGGAAATAATGTTTTCAAAATCATAATTAGTTTACATTTTAGTTTTTCTGGGTTGGAAGCTAAAAGTTGAAACATTAACACAAGTGAAACCGTGCAATTGGCCTTGGAATAAAATTGCGGCAAGTAGAAATATAAATCTATCACACTCCAAAGCTCATGGAGCATTAGCAAAATTGATTTTAAGCAATAACTCAATCCCTTCTAGCATTTTGTAGAAAAGGCTTGAAGTAATTGCAATAAACCTAGATTTCTTACATCTAGTGAGCCTTCCAAGACACACAAAGAAATAATAGAATTTTTGTAAGTGTAGACAAAATTATTTAGGCATCTGTTTTACATATGAAATCACGAATTTGAAGAGAGAGAGAGAGAGAGAGAGAGAGAGAGAGAGAGAGAGAGAGCGCTAGGGAGGCTCCAACAAAAGAACAACGGCCGTTTCTTGAACTTGACAAAATATGCCCATGGGCTAGTCGTCACATACTCACACACAAATGACCATACATATATACAAAGGTCTTTGTACTGAGTTTTTTTGAAAGTTCAAGAGAAGTCTACGTAAGGACGTGAAGGTGGACTAAATCATGATAATTAAGAAGAAAGCTAATGAAAAGTAGTCCATCTTCCTTCCCTATTTGTAAGTAGTGCACAACTTCACCTTGAGAGATTAATAAAATAAAGCCCAGAGTTGAAAACCACCTTACATAAGGACATCTTAAAGCACCTAAACAAATAAGGATTTACCACCATGCTTTTGAACAGCCTTCCCTAATTAATTATCAAACTCGTTTGCACCGTAAGCCCCAAAAAAATTTGCACTTTTAAGAACAGTTTTTAGGGTCTCACCAGAACAAGAAGAAAGTGTTAATTACCTCGTCTTCGGAAATGTTTCGAGGAACAGAACCAACGAACAGCTTTGGAAGAGTCGTACCATCTGCTGCATCTGAAAGAGACCCAAAACGAGCATCGTTGTGGAAACCCATAAAAATGCAACAAGCATGCAGGAGCGGTATCGGGCCAATGCGACGCCATACCAGCAGAGCGCGACGAGCTATGAGAGAAACCGGAGCTGTCTCGTTTCTGGCCAATAAGGGGGGAGTTGGCACGGGCGGAATTGACAGAACCGGAGAAGGGCGAAGAGCGAGGGCCCAAAGGGAAATGCGAAGGTTGCTGAGGCGGGAGGTGAGGCAAGGGAAGGGAAGGCTGCTGCAAGGGAGGACGGAAGCCTTGGATGGGATGGGGGTGGGGGGGGGTGCCGGAGGAGGAGCGAGGGAACTGAGGAGGCTGCAAAGGGGGATGCAACAAGGGATGGCGGGACTGCAAAGGCCGGACTTCCATTGATGGGGAGAAGGGAAGGAAGGTAGCACAGAAGCAAAGGAAAAACTCGAAGAAAGCTTCGCCAAAACAATTCAAGATCTTGAAAAATGGAAGCTTTTGAGAGAAGAACCTTGTAGGAGGGAAAAAAAAAAAAAGCCTCTAACCCCAGGTTTTCCCTAACCCACCCCTTCCTTTCCACCTGGTTTTCTCTCACCCACCCTCCACTTCCCCACTCTCCTTCACCCTCGCTTTTATCATCCCACCCCTTCTTGCGAAGCACCACCACCACCTCCCGCAATAGAGCATTCAGTCTGCCTCCGCTGGCTGTCTGGATCACCAAGATGTCTCTTGCTTCGTGGCAGTGCAAATGTGCCCCTCGTAGTGGACCACCAACCAATAAATAAATAAATACAAATAAAGTATCATCTAGCCTAACCTTAAGTTCCTTTGACTCGTTTGATAAATGCAATAATTCGATACGCACTGTTTAACTTGCATATGAAACCTATGAGGCCATCCATTGATACTTAATGTCATGAACAAAAGACAAACCTAGAAGGTATACTCTATGTAGCCTCTCACACTAATCTTTAAGCCTTGATTTACACTTTGCACGACATTGTGGATCCTTCTTAGGACCCCTTAAAGCAAAGATTTACAATTATAAAACAAGTGTTTGCTTCACATGAGAAAAACGTGTAATGAAGGTGTGCATCATGATCAAAGTTTAAAACCACTCTCCTTTGGTCTACCCTTTCATCAAACAAGAGTGCACGAGTGCGTTCAGGCATTACCTCCTAGTATAGTGGTAAAGCGAGCGCTTTTGTATGCAAAAGAGAAAGCAAACGATTTGTTAAAGAGTTGGGCTATTAAAAATAAATTTATGTTGGCAATTTGAGACACAAAACTTTGTTAATTTATTTTAGAATTACATGTGGGAATTCACAAGAGAGTTTTGATCCTCCATTATAGCACTAGCTCTAAAGAGGCAATGCTAATAAACATGGAAGCATTCCTATTCCAAGCACACCCAGCATGGAATCATTGAGTGGTATCCATGTGTTGAGCTCTTTAGTCTAGGACCACAAGTGCAATCTAGCCTCGAGTAGGAAAGAAAAAATTTGACCCTGCCTCCAAACACTCTCTATTTAAATCATGGACTAGTGCATGCTAAAGGAATGCTCCCTCTCAATCTCCTATTTATAATGCATAGTGGCTCTAGAATGGTGTGAGCACATGCATAAGCAGATCCTCATCATGGACAAGCCATGTCTTTTATGGGAGAGCATTGAGAAGAATGTCAAATCTCCTCGTGCCATAGAATGCGATGCTATAATACTATTTTCAAGGCTCAATGCCTTCATCTATGGATTTGCACAAGCATATGGCTTATGGGCTAGAGGATGAGTATGCTTCATGCCAAATTTATTCACCACATCCTTGCTCTCACACCAAAGAAGCCAAAGGTGGGGAGGACATTTGCCCCCAAAAAAAGAAAAACATGTGGTGAGGACAAGCTATAGTAACATTACAAGTCCCAAACTACCTTTGACTAACACCAACAGCACACCTTTTGCCTTCTCACACAAGCATCCAAAGCTCCCTTACGTTTCTTGATGATTCATGGAAGTTGTACCTAGATAACCTTAATCATTTCGACTTGTGCTCAAACGACAAGCAGACTCTATCAAAGAGTCATTTTCTTAGAAGCACGCCACATATCTCTTTTTGAACAAATGGTCGATGGATGCTTCCTGAAAATGGAGCAAAATTTGTATGATGCGAAGGCATTACAACATGATCGACTGGCACACCACAAGGTTTCGGTGGCTAGATGCATGTATAGGGTTGATTAAGTTAACCCTCTAAATCATATTAACACTCCAAATCATATTAATGATCGGCTGGCACGCCACAAGGTCTCTGTGGCTAGATGCATGTATAGGGTTGATTAACTTAACACTCTAAATCATATTAACAATCTCATTTGAATTTTTTCCCAAATTAAAAGTAATGTGCCTATATCTACTCTAGACTTTGATCTATGTGAATGTATTATTATGTTGAAACTCTCATTTAACATATTTTTTCCTCCATAAGTTAACATTATGGTCCAGTAAGATGTTTTGTCCCCATTGCCATGCTTTTCACATACCCAAATATTTGAGCCTCCAAAATAACCTACTCATACATACATGCATGCATGCACACACACACACATTCTACCACTTTCTCCTTTTTTTCTCTAGTTTCCTTTCCCACCCCCCCTATTTTTTAATTTCCCCATTTCCCTTCATTATTTTTCTATCCTCCTATTTTTTACTTTTTCCTCATTTACTAAAATTTTCCTTTTAATTTTTTTCTTATTATTAAATTTTCTTTTCTTGTTTACTTTTTCCAAATTTCCTTATTTTTTTGTTATTCTTATCTTCTAATGTCTTATTTTCCTTTTTTAATTGTTTCTAGTTAATTTTTTTCATATTATTTTCCTTTAAATTTATTTCTTATCTCTTACTTACTATTATTATCTTTGGTTTTTCATTTACTCCTTATCTCGTCCCTTCTTTCTTCTTTTTTTAACTTAGTTCAAAATTTTCCTATTACTATTGTTTCGGTTCCCTTTATTTAAGGTTTACTTCTTATTACTTCACAAAAAAAATTTTCTTTTTCCCCTAATTTTATTATTATTTTTTTCTTCTTTCTTTATTATTTTTTAACCCTTCGTTAATTAACCCCTGATTGTTGCACTCATACTCCCTAATTTTCCCTCGGCTCTTTCCTAATTTTCCACACACAACCCTTTTTCCCTAATTTCTTTTGCTTTACTAATCTCTTTATTAATTTGAACCAAACTAAGTAACAATAGTCCCAAAATACCCCCCACCCAAAAAAAAAAAACCACACACGCACGTGCCCCCAGATCCCTCTTCATGATTCGCGTTGACCCACATATGTATTGCTTGCTGGACATGCTTCTCTGACTCCCTCATTCTTCCCCACCTTCCCAACTCCCAACCTTCCTGACTCTCCCTTCCCCAACTACCCTTCTCTAATGACTATATATAAAGCCTAGCTACTAACAAACTTTGCCCACTGCAAACTCTCTTGCCTATTGCTCTACTCCCCATTCGGTTGGTTGCACTGCCCCACCCTCATTTCATGCTATGTGCTGCCCCTTACTACTTTGCACTCTTCTACAGTGCTGACACCTCAACACCTCATTGCCACCCATACCCAGGTCCCATACTCGCCTCCTTCCTCAACCTCATCTATGCTCATACGCCTTCATTGGTCTTCCCCCCCTCACACTCTCTAACAAACCACCACTTCAAACTCCAACGACTATGGCATGTACGAATTCCAGCTTAGCTCCCCCTTCATCAACTTAATTGCCTCCTTCCACTTGCATCACCATCATGGACTCAAAGGTTCTTGTCTGGTTTATCTCCTAAATATCACTCAAAATCTCCCCCCCCCCCCTTCTCTAATTTCCCCCCTCTCTATTTATCTCTCTCCCCCTTCTCTATATACACTACTAATCCCCTCCTTCCCCTTAATCCCCTTCATTTCCCCCTCTAATTGGCTATAGTCCTAACCTATTTTCCCCTACAATCCTTTTGACTTTCCCTCCTCTAACTCCTTATTTTTAAACTTCTCTCTTTTCAACTTTTAATAAATAGGAAAAATTTTCCTTCCTTCCCCTTAAATTCTTTCATGTTTTCCCTCCTACTCGTACTCTTTCTCACCTATTGCCCTCACATTCAACCCCTAAACATATCAATTTATTTTCCCTCTAGTTCCTTTATCTAATTTATCTTTCCTCCTCATCTTGTTTTATTTTATAATTCTTCCTCCCCCTCTTACTACACTTTGTCTCCAACTTAAATCTTCTACGCCACCCTTCTCTATTTAATTTTAATTATTTTTTGGTCCTCTTATCCTTATGGCTTATCTCCATCATACACTATCTTAACCATTTTTTCCTTTTCCCCACAGTGAAAACTCCCACTCACTCATTCATCTATTTCCCTCCATCTCTTCTACCATCTCATCCCATCTCACACTTTCTAAACACATCTCTTCGGGCTTATACTTTTACACTAAACTTCTTGGTTAAGCTTTCATTTTATTGTGAATTCGATAACAAGGGAGGAGTGTTTATGACACATGTCTTTCCAATTAAGGTTATGCTGGTTCTTATCATGTTTCTAGTACGTTTTTTACGTACGTACTCAATCTTTTCCTTAACTCTATAATTTTGCCTCTCTTTTCCATTGTCCTTTCTCTTTCATCATTTCACTATGCAAAGGGGTTGTGTCTTGTCTTCCACATACATACATTGATTTGTTTATTTTTTTATTCTAAATGAGCATCTAGATGTTGTGCAGTTCTTTCACTTAGTGTTCTCTTCCTTAAATTGGAGAAAGCATAAGACATGGATAATAGAATGAGCAATCATACAAGCTCACAAGGGATTGATGGGTATGTCGCTAAAGATGAAAGAACCAATGGTTGATCAGGGGCTCTAAGTAGATGTCTCCTTGTTGCCACGTGAATAAAGCCCCTTGGGGGTGTGCACCCCCCTCTCCCACCCAATTTAGGCTCCATATAAATCATCATGAATATTTATTTTGTTGCAAGCATGTGTTAAATTGTTACCTTAAGTTTTAAATGATGATTGTGTTTCAATTACTAAGAACATTGCCATATGCATGCCTACATCATGAAACATTACCCATGCATATCAGTAAGAAAGTATGCGTGACTATGACTATGAATGCATAAGTAAGCAATGGGCTTATCAATAAATTAATTTCTACATAGTCATCATAATCTATATAAGTCTCATAAGTTTAGTTAAGGACTACTTACTAGGATTGGATTCACATGCAATTCTAACCCTAGTTGGTAACATAAGGTTTTAGAGCACAAAAGATATTGTGCCTAGATTCTAACTCTTTTGTTGAAGTTATAGATGCACGGAGATATGTGGCTAAGAATGCCTAGGATCCACAATCATTTTGTTAACACAGGTTTTTAGGATTTCGACCTAATGTTGGTGATGTGCTCCTAAGTTCGTTTCAAACTTGACGTTATGGACGTAGGTGAGTGGCCAAGATGGCCAAGGATCCACATTCATTTTGTCGGTTTTTAGCCATTTGAAGCAATGTTGGTGGTGTGCTCCTCATTTTGTTTCAAACTTAGAGGAAATGAACTTATTATACCATGAATTCAAACATTATAAACACAAATTGCATAGAAAGTCCACTAAAAGAGTGAGATTTTCATAGTAGTATATGAAAGAACGAACATCTCTACTTTATTCTACATAATATCATACTAGCATTCATAGCCTTACAAATCAATTATAAAAAGAATGCAACTATGTGGTGCACTTAATTGTATACATTTTTACATTATCAATCCTGTAGCAACTAAATATTATTTTAATAGATAGACATTGCCAATTCCAATCAAAATGAATCTATCTAGAACACTATTTTATTGCTCAGTGTTAACATGTTTGCCCTTTCCTTAAGCTTGTCTTGAGTTGGAATCATGGTTAGGAAGAGGTTAAAACCTTGGTGGATAGGCCATGCTGCTAAGAAGCAATTATAGGGAAACCTATCAGGCGTGGACCATGTCTCGAGTGCCCACTTGATGGGAGCACTCTGTTTGGAGATGTGTGTGAATAAAGTGAGTATGTTTCTCCATCTCTATAACGTGACTTCTCCACTAGTAGTCAATGATGCTGCTAACAAGCACATGATAGGGAAACCTATCATGCATGGACCATGTCCCCATTGCCCACTTGATGAGAGAACTCTTTTGGAGATGCGGGCTCATCACAAGATTTTATAAATGAAAATTTTTCTCCCCCTGGGGTACTTCTTGGGGTAGAGTTGCCTCAGTCTTTGAATATGACCCTTTAGTGTCCGGATCCCTAGTATCCTTTTCTTGTGTGAAAATGCAAAAACAACTCAAGATCACAAAAAATGGAAGCTTTTGAGAGACGAGAAGAAGGTACCTTGTAGGAGGGGAAAAATGGCTTCCCTCCCTTTAGCCTTTGTTTTATCTAACCCTCCTTTCCTCTCACCCTCCTCCTCCCAACCCCACCCCACATTGGTTATCCCTAACCCACCCTTCCCCCCTTAACCTTTCCACGTTCTTTGCCAACATGTGGTTTTCTCTCACCCACCCTACTCTTCACCACTCTCCTTCACCCTAGCTTTTATAATTCCATCCCTTTGCAGAGCAGTGTGCTGCACCTTAGGCAATAGGGCATTCAACCCGCCTCGGTTGGCCACTGTCGGGATTGTCCGAATCTTGCAAGATGTCTCTTGCTATGTGGCAGTGCAAATGTGCCCCTCATAGTGGACCACCAACCAATAAATAAATAAATACAAGTAAAGTCTTAACCTTAAGTTCCTTTGACTCGTTTGATAAATGCAATAATTCGATACGCAGCATTTAACTTGCATATAAAATCTATGAGACCATCCATTGATACTTAATGTCATGAAAAAAAGACAAACCTAGAATGTTCTCTCTATAGCCTCTCACACTAATCTTTAAGGCTTGATTTACACTTTGCATGACATTGTGGATCCTTCTTAGCACCCCTTAAAGCAAAGATTTGCAATTATAAAACAAATGTTTGCTTCACATGAGAAAAACGTGTAATGAAGGTGTGCATCATGATCAAAGTTTAAAACCACTCTCATTTGGTTTACCCTTTCATCAAACAAGAGCGCACGAGAGCATTTAGGCACTACCTCCTATTATAGTGGTAAAGCAAGCGCTTTTGTATGCAAAAGAGAAAGCAAACGATTTGTTAAAGAGTTGGGCTATTAAAAAGAAATTTATGTTGGCAATTTGAGACACAAAACTTTGTTAATTTAGTTTAGAATTACATGTGGGAATTCACAAAAGAGTTTGGATCCTCCACTATAGCACTAGCTCTAAAGAGGCAATGCTAATAAACATGGAAGCATTCCTATTCCAAGCACACCCACCATGGAATCATTGAGTGGTATCCATGTGTTGAACTCTTTAGTCTAGGACTAGAAGTGCAATCTAGCTTCAAGTAGAAAAGAAAAAATTTGACCCTACCTCCAAACACTCTCTATTTAAATCATGGACTAGTGCATGCTAAAGGAATGCTCCCTCTCAATCTCCTGTTTATAATGCATAGTAGTTGTGGAACGGTGTGAGAACATGCATAAACAGATCCTTGTCATGGACAAGCCATGCCTTTTATGGGAGAGCATTGACAAGAATGTCAAATCTCCTCGTTCCTTAAAAGGTGATGTTATGATACTACTTTCAAGGCTCAATGCCTTCATTTATGGATTTGCACAAGCGTATGGCTTATGGGCTAAAGGATGAGTATGCTTCATGCCAACACCTAAGAAATATTCCACCCATCTTCTTTTCTCCACAACTAATCAATAGGAATTTACCATTTTTCAATGTCAGGGAGTACATATCGAAAACCAAAACTTATACGCATAACTCTCAAGCATCCAAATAATATAAGTACTTAGACATAAAACTGCTTTGATTCCAAATTTCGATATGATGTTACAAACCAATAGACATAACGTTACAAATAACTTAAGCTTTCTTAGTTCAACAATATACAACAAAGAATGATTGCCCAATGGGCTACAAAATGGGGGACTGTTGTGTCTATCCGTCGTTAATGGAGGCCTGGCCAGCAGTGCCCTATTAAATGGGTGGACGGATCTCCTCCATTATGTTCACAAGTCACGGTTGTGAACAGTCTCAACCCTAAATGCATGTAGATCCACATCTGTATAAGATGAGAATGGGGAATACTACAAGGAAAGTGGAAGTACATATGCTATCATGAATGGAGAATCTATAAAGAAATATGAAACAACAATGAACATTGTATTGGAAGCATTCCCTTATAAACTTGTGAGGACAAGTTGTAAATTATGTGGATGACTAGAATGGTGTTGTAGCATACTCTCCAACCACAGGTATGGCCATCATTTTGCACAGCTGCTTTGTATTGTTCAATACTAAGGTCATTTTCAAAGGTTTCTTGCATGATTGACTTAACAACAAGTACCAACTTCCGTGTGAACCTATAACATATAAAATAACATCATTGTGTGCATTACAAATGGGACATAACATGCAATGGTAGCAACACATGTAGTGTACACTCACTCTATGCCAGAGCCATGGACTAAGTAAACCAAGCCAACCCCCATTACGTTCTAACAGTAGAGATAGTCATATTGTTTGAAAGTATTAAATAGAACTCCATAAATGGGCAAAGTAATAGTTGCATTAATGGGAAAGATCTCTGGGAAAAGTGCAAAAAAATAGGGGAAAAACATGCTCAAATATTCCTTTCAATGGCGTCTAAGTTGTTTGGTTTTTTCGATCTATCCCTATCAATTGAATTGACCAGATAAATTTGTTTGGCCTCAATGTACCAAGCCAAAAGACTCCAATGTGAGCTTCATGACCAATTCCAAACATTTGTTGTTTGACACAATCCAAAAATGTCACATACAATAGAAAAAGATAGTATGTGATATTCTTTACCTTTTGTTTTATGCTGCATTATCTATGGAACTTCTTTAATTTTCACTCTATTCCTCCTTATCTCTCCTTATTGGAAGGTGATGCAATTTGTCAACCTGCCTCAATTCATTGATAGTAGCGAGCCTCAGACATCCATTGAATCAGAACTAGCAGGGCATTGGGAGACACATGTGGATGTTGGCACAGACTCCATGTGTGGGCAAGGAGTGGAGCAATGCCAACATCCACATGTGTCTCCCCATCCCTTACATTTCTAAGATATTTCTGCAAAGCATAGTGAATGAAGACTTAGTTTGATGCTTGGAGACAAGGGGTGTCTTAGAACAAGTATTTGACGCAGTTTGGTCATCGGCAATCAGATACTTTCTCCAAGACCCCCCCTATTTTAAAGCTTCTCTCTCTGGATGGCTATGGCAATCTCCCACAATCTATGCCTTCATGGCTACACAATCAGAGACCTTCATGATAGGGGGGATCTTAGATCAAGTCTTTGACACAGCTTAGTCAACCAACTTCTTTTCGACATTCTCGAGTAGTCGTGATTGTTATGAAGCCCATGATCACTTTGTTTTATGGTTGTACTTGTAGATGGATCCATTATAGAGCCTGAGTGTGCTAGATTCTCCATAAGAAAAGCTTATGGACTTTCTTCAAAAAGTACAAGAGCATCATCAACACCCAAAGATATCTCCAATGTTTAATTGTAACTTCCCTCTTGAAGAAAAGATTGTCTCATTAGCCTCTCATCTCAAAGAGGAATTGCAAGAATTCTAGGCCATCACTTCAAATGGTGTTGTGGTGCCTAGTGATGACAAATTGGTCCACATCAAAGGCACATGCAATCTAAAATATGATGCAAAAGTTAAATAGGGCTCTTGCATTTTTCCCAGAGAATATGAAGAGGATAGAAAAAAAGTGTCCAATCCACAACCACAAATGCCGACTTGCCGATTATAACTATGCTTTCATGTGCTAATTGCATGTTATTTTCAATAGTGATGATGAAGGTAAAGAGATAAAAGAGGCAGAAAATGAACCTCTTGAAGTGGAAGGTGAGGTCAGAGATGAAACATAATCTATAATTTTTCCAGAAGAAAGAAATCTTGGTGAGCAATTCAATATTGATTCTCCACTACAAAGAGACACCATACTCCCAGTTGATGATGAGGAGGTCACTGCCACAAATAAGAGTGAAGATGTGGGATCCAAGAGATGATTGATTTGTGATTGACCCCAATAAGGAAGCTCATGAAAGATGGATAGACTCTTCATACCAAGAGGAGGCTCCAAACATCACGTGTACATGTGATGTAGTGCTCCTAAAAATACAATCCATCATGTCCACCATACCCTCGTCATTATCTAGCACATCCGAGAGACTAGCGCCACCAACGGTCGGTACTGGTGCAAGCTCCTTTCCATACATCTGCAAGTGGTGCATGACAATACATCATTGATGTCGTACTTCTTGCTTGCAATGAGTGCAATGACAATACAACCTCTTGGTAAGCCACTCCACGCTCCCAGGCATCAGCACATCATCTGACAAGCTTCCACTCGTCCCTTCCATTTGCACACCTCCAAAATCACAACACAAAATGCAAGCAAATCCACTCAAGATCCAAAAAATAGCCTATTGCTAGCTTTTATGTCCTATGCCATTGGTATATACTGACTTTATGTCTTGTTCCATCGATATATACCGACCTTTAAGTACACAGAGTCAGTATATACACGAAACACCTCCTCTTTCGGGCGGGCCAAGACACGTCATTTCTTGGTAAGAAAGTGCTTCCTCTCTTGTCCTATTTTTATTTTTGTGATTGCATTGGCTTGCAGCTAGCGCCTTAAGTGCTAGCTGTAGTGATGGGCATATGAACTCTTATTGTCTCTTCTCCCCTCTCTTATTTCCTCTCCTTCCTCTCTCTTCTCCTCTCTTTTTCCTCCCTCTTTCCCCTCTCTTCTCTTCTCTATTTTCCTCTCTCTTTCTCTCTTTTCCTCTCTTTTCCCCTCTCTTTTCCCTCTTTTCTCATCTCCTTCCTCTTTCTTTTCCTTATCTTTTCCTCTCTTTTCTCCTCTCTTTTTCTCCTCTCTTTTCCTCTCTTTTTCTCTCTCTTTTCCTCTTCTTTTCCCCTTCCTTTTTTCCTCTCTCTCATCCTCTCTTTTGGTCTATTTTCCTTCTCTCCTTCATCCTCTCTTTTCCTCTCCTTCATTCTCTCTTTTCCTCTCTTTTCCCCTCTCTTTTTGCTCTCTTTCATCCTTTCTTCCGCTCTCTTTTCCTTCTCTCTTTCATCCTTTCTTTTCCTCTCTTTCATTTTCTCTTTTCCTCTATTTTCCCCTCTCTTTTTTCCTCTCTTTTCCTTCTCTCTTTTCCTCTCTTTTCCTTTCTTTCCTCCTCTCTTTTCATTTCTTTTCACCTCTCATTTCCCCTCTCTTTTGTCCTCTCTTTCCTTCTCTCTTTTACACTCTTTCCTCCTCTCTTTTCCTCTCTTTCATCCTCTCTTTTCCCCTCTCTTTTTTCCTCTCTTTTCCTCTCTTTCCTTCTCTCTTTTCCTCTCTTTTCCTCCTCTCTTTTCCTCTCTCTCTCCCCTCTCTTTTCCCCTCACTTTTTCCCTCTCTTTTCCTCTCTATTCTTCTCTCTTTTCCTCTCTTTCCTTCTCTCTTTCTCTCCTCTCTTTTTCTCTATCTTTTCCTCTTCTTTTCCCCTCTCTTTTTTCCTCTCTTTTCCTCTCTTTTCATTCTCTCTTTTCCTCTCTTTTCCTCCTCTCTTTTCCTTCTCTCTTTTCCTCTCCTTCCTTCTCTCTTTTCCTCTCTTTCCTTCTCTCTTTTCCTTCTCTTTCCCTCTCTTTTTCTCTCTCTTTTCTCTCTTTTTTCCTCTCTTTTCCTCTCTTTCATCCTCTCTTTTCCTTCTCTCTTTTCATCTCTTAAGGCCAAGACACTTGTATTGGACCACCCACACTTTCTAAACTGTAAAGACATTCTTCATCGTTTCTTCAATGAAGTGCTACCCTCCCCTTTATCATCTCTCTTCTTATTCTTATCCTCCACCTCTTTTTTCTTTTGCTCCTTAGCCATATTTGGTCCTTCTTTGATTCCCCATAATCATCATCTTGAGGGAAGGCCTACTTCATGATGTTGATCTTGAGGGAAGGTATTGAGGATTCATCTCAACATCATGTGTTACCATATGTGCATAGAAATAACATATAGAGAGCTAAAGTGGCACAAGGGTTGGAAAGCCTAACCTTAACCCTAAAGGGGTTTGTATATATTCATTATTTTCAACTAAATCTAGTGTATTACTAGTAAGTCATTTCTTGTGTGCTCTCTAGTTGTGCCCTCTCTCCTCATCTCCACCCTTCCTCTCCTCTTTCCATATTTGTTCACTTCTTTCCTCCAGTCCTTCTATCACATTTTTGCCCATTCTGTCAAACCTTTTTTAGTCTCTCTTTACACTCCCTTCCTTCCCCTTCCATTCTCTAAAGAATCATTGTTGTCTTCTAAGCTTTGCAATGCTTTGGATCTTCATTAAGCTTTGTCTATGCTTTGTAATGCTTTGGACCTTCATCAAGCTTTGTCTAGCCTTGAAATGCTTTGAGCTTTGTCTTTCTGAGGACCCCCTCTCCCTCAGAACCCTAGCCCCCCCTCATAAACCCCTCCTCAAACCCCAAGGGCTTCACTCCTAGCCATGTGTCACTCATCAAATATTGCCAATAGTAATAGCTGCTGCCCTTTAGTGAGTGAAAAGAAAACTAACCCTAGCTTACTGAGCCAGTCCTATAGACTAACCAAACCAATCTTGCAAAACCAGACTAACCAAACCTCCTAGACTAACATGTAGTCCTACCATTGTTGTAACATTTTGAAATCCTACAACCTTTAGTTACTTCACGTGTCAACAAGTGAGAGAATAAGGAGGAGCCTAATGGAGGAGATATCATGGCTCTAATTCCATGCTAGAAGCTAGAAGAGGGAGAAGGGGAGAGATTCCTCAAGGTAGGAATGCTAAAGAGAAATGGACAAATGTGGAGAGAGAGAGAGACACCTTGTCCAACTTCTAGATTGGATTTCATTCCCTATCATACTTCAAGTGTGTGACTCTTAACTTATACAAAAATGAGGATTAGGTTCTTATCCCCAACTACACACTCACCCTCATGTCATTAGTTAGCATTCACATGCTTAGCCAAACTCACATTGTTGAAAAGGAGAAAACTTTGTTAGGGAATTGGGTCAAGTGTCTTTAGTAGAGTCAATTGAAGGGGTGAATATGCTTGTGGGCATGTGGTAGTTTGCATGGGCTGCATGGATAAGCTGCCAAAGTTGTGAGAGGCTTGGCAACTTGATTGGCGACCTCATGGTATGCTTTGAGTTCATGTAATTTGTGGCTGGAATTTCTAATCCGCTGGCTTTAACCTTCCTCCCATGACTCTTTGCTATAGTGGATACCAATTGGATACCTTATATGATGGCCATATGTCATTGTAAATATCACTAATAGCTTCCATCATGTAACACTCCTATAAGCCCAATAGGGATGCAAAGTGCTGGTCATGTAATTCGTATTCTTGTCTATATCTACAATATAGCTTAGTAGAAACTTTTTGTCTAATAACATCTACTCTTTCATACTGCATACTCTCTTTTTAAAGTTATTTTCTATCATTTTATTGCTAATATTCTCCTAATATTTGGGTTTGATTCAACATACACTATCAGAGCTTCTCTAATGGATTTTGAGCATGAAGGTGCAACCAAGCTTGTGAAGTTTACTAGATTGAATTTTCTAGAACCATAACATGCTTGTGAAGTTTATTTGGTTTAATTTTCTACAATGACAACTTGAATTCCATCTATATCTCATGGAGAAAAGCGTGTGGTTGATTGTTGCTAGAACAAAGAAAAGCCACCTAACAAGGATGTTAAGGAGACATTGAAGAAGGCTACTCAATAGGGAGGCCAAAAATAAGAAAGCACTTAGAATTTTTGGGCAAAGCTCTTGAAAGTAAGTTTAATCACCACCTAGGCTTGACAAGGTCTACATGCAAGAATTGGAAACATTGTTTGGGTCTCATTTAAACTAGAATGCTTGGCCAACTGGTGCTGCCTCTGCTAAGTATATTGTAAGTAGCTAATAATAGGCCAGTTGATCTAATGACTTAGAATGTGCCACATGGCTTCATAGGATTTTAGAGTTTCATAAAATGCTCTAGTGCTTGCCAAGTAAAAATTTCAAAGTCATGTTGAAATAGAAGTCGTTTAGCTTAATGATGGCTAAGAGCTTCATCCTAAGGGAACGTTTAAACAAGGTACAAGTGATTACCAAGTAGCTATTCAATCTGGGAGTTTGAGATGATAATGATATCCTAATTTAAATGATTTGTTACTCTTCAGTTTGCTTTTGGCAAATGAGGATATTGCTAAGATCCTATGCATCAATAATAAGGTTACTCTGAATTAAATGATTGCTACATTAGATGAAGAACATTGTCAATCTCTTTGATGTTTGAAGAACATTAAGGTGCCTAAGGTTCAAGCTTGAAGTAAGATAACTAGGAGAAGTTCAAGTGTGACCACTATGGAAAACTAGGTCATAAAGAGGAGTATAGCTTCAAAAAGTGTGAAGATACTTCAAATAAGAATGAAGCTAAGAAGAGTGAAGCTAGTAAGAAGAAGTTGGTTGTAGCAAATTATGTTTCTGATGAGTATTTTGAAATTTCAATAAAAAAAGAGCCTAACACATGCAATGATGATTATGCATTCTAAAGAAGTGTCATGTGTTTTAGTAGTATAGGTTTGATATTTTGAGTCAATAATGTCCCTTGTTAGCTCTCAATATTTTGTAATCGGACTATTGACTGTTAAGCTAAATTCTTCTTGGTTGGATTCCTTCTCTTGCTTTGTGAAGCTAATCTTTTGGAAGGTAGATGCTTGTTTTATGATAGACTATTCTAACTTTGTAAAGTGAGACAATTTGTGTAACTACCCACGCCTTCAGTTTGAGGGGGGGTGTTGAAAAGAGGAAGCTTTTGTTAGGTACTTGGTTTAAGTTTCTTTAGTATTGAATGGGTGAGTATGCTTGTGGGCACATGGCAATTTACATGGGCTACTAGATAAGCTACCAAAGCTATGAGAGTCTTGGTGACTTGGTTGGTGAACTCTCGGTGCCTTGTTTCCACATAATGTGCCTAGAATCTTTGATCAACTGGCTTTTTACCTTCCTCCATAGATTTCTCTGCTCTAGTGGATACATTTGACCCTCCTACAAGCCTAGTAGGAACGTGAAGGGCTGGTCATGTAGTCCTTATTTTAGCTTACATCTTGCAATATAGATTAGTAAAAGTTCTCTTGTCTAAAAGCATCTACTCTTTTGCACTGTAGCTTCTTTTAATGTGTTGTTTTCAATCACTTTCTGTGGTAATCTTTGATTTTGATTCACTACACACACCCATACATGTCTTACAATACACTAGAGATTTTAACAATTTCTAACCCACTGTTATGACAGTAGAGTGGCAAAAAGTATGTTCTTGTTCATCAATCTTTGTATATGCATTGCAACACTTTAGAGCTTCATCATTGTTGGCTAGCCACCACCACCACCCCCACCCCACTCAGAACCCTAGCCCCTTGCTCATAGAAGCCCCCTTAGAGCCCTAGTCCCCCCTTACTCCCAACAATGTGCCAATGTTGGTAGTACTGGCTACTACCACCCTCCACTACCGAGTGAAAAAAAACTAACCCTAACTTATCAACAAAACCTGCAAACTAACTTAACCCAACCTAAAGACACATAACCAATATTTGTAACCCAAACTAACCAAACCTAGTAGAGTAACCTAATTAAACTGCCCTTGATTAGTGAGTCTAGCTCTAGTCTTCTAAGATGAAGTCTATGTTCACACCTATCCAAAGACCCCTCAAAAGCCAAATTTTCACCTAAGTTTGATTGATCATAAGTTAATTGAAATTCAAACTAGACCTTATTAAAGCCCAAATTTCACACACTAAAAGAGCATGTTTTACATGAATATTTCAATAAGTTTGACAAGGGAACATTTCTATAGCAATTCTAAAAATTATTTGGCAATTTTGTCAATGTATTTCTTAAGGCGCAACAACTCATCAAGAATTTTTTGAAGAGTTAATTAACCATTCACTTGACACTTTAAATACTTTTAATGATCCACTATAAATAAAGTTAATCAACTATTATCTTGGTTGTCACTATCAAGTCAAAGAAACAAAGGTCAACGATGAGTATTGAATTATAGACCTTGTTTTTCATAACCATTTATTAGTGTGAGCATACTATAATTGAGCCTCCTCCTACTACAATTGAGCTTGGTACCTTGTTATTGCATATGCTTTTGGGGTCTACCAAACAATATCCTTCATAGCCCACTGAGAACATTTCCTCTATTGAAGGTGCCTCACATCTTGAGCTTCAAATCCTAGATACCCTATATCCATTTTTAAAAAATTCATGTTTATCTTTTTTATGATTAGGCATTGCCAGGCCATGATCATGTGTCTTTAGTATCTTTGTACATGTATTCATAAGTTAGTACAAACAAAATTTCTCATAAGAGATGCATAATGTAGGAGAAATTTCATTTGACAAAGTATTTGTTTGCAATTTCTCTCAACAAGTGTTCTTATCTTCTATGAGTGACAAGAAACTATGACTCAGAGATGTTTTAAGTTAGTAGATACATCGTGAATGCTCCTCTCAACCACCGCACATTTCAACATAACCTTGGGTCAAATTATCATGGTCCAAAGTCACCATGACTTGTATTTGGAGTACCATTGTTACACTAACCCAGTGCCTTCTATCCTTGAGTTATAAAACCATGACTAACTAACGTTCAAAAGACTACTCTAGAGATATATCCTCAAACAATTCCTTTGCCATTCAAATTTCATCTTGGATTTTACATTATAGATTTACATTTGTCTTTGCCAAATGTAAAATAATGTCTTAAGCATGCTTATTTCCAAAGCCTCCAAGTTTTTCAAACATTGTACTAGGATGAACCTCTCAAAATCATATACCTTGAGCAATAGGAGCAAAGAATCTTAAGATGCCAAAAGATATACCATATCATTTTGATCTTTGTTCACAGAAATGAGTTTGAAACTTAAGAACTTTGATACCAAGTCCAAACTCAATTAAACATGAGTGAGTGGAGGGCCTTTGATCATGCGGCTCAACTTTGATAGTAATATCTTATCTATCCATTAAACTTGAGCCGCATGATCAAGGCCCTCCACTCTCATATTGTTGGTGACACAATATTCTATCATATACATTTTTTCTTTGAAGAACTATCTTGATTGACCCTTCATTCTTTAATCCCTTGGATGCTCCATCAAATCATAGTATTTCTTGATATTGAGACAAATAACAATGGTCAGCTTTGAGCTTAATCAAACACTTGAATCTTCTAACACTTTCCTATCACATGCACACACCAAAATTCCACACTCAAACATGTAGTTCTTTTTACATTGACTGTTACTCATAAGAATACCACATGTAAATCTAGGAAAGGTTCATTTTAATTCTTTTTTGCCTTGGGTAGTTTAGCTAGCTTAACAACGTTATTTCATCCTACATTGATGATCCTCACATGTCATTGCCATAAACATTAGGAATTTTTTGGAAATAGTTCGTGCCTCAAATTAAGAAAATAACTAAATCATTTTGCTTGGACTCGAAGTCCGAATTCCTCTTATCATGATATTGTTTTTGCTACTTTTTCTTGGAAAGATAATTCAGAGGAGTTCTTCCTCTATGCTCATTTAACAAAGAGATTTGAAAAATCCATTGTTCAATAACCTTAGGCTCTCCTAAAATCATTTTCAAAGCCAATCAAAGCATCAAAATCTCTATTTCAATGGGAAAATTACACTTTGTGCCCTACACAAGGAAGTATAGTGTTACATTGTGCTTTTCTTATAAGTCAAGCATATGCCCAAACTACCTATGGCAATTTTTGGTCCCAATCTCGTCATTCATCATTGACTTTTTTTTATAAAATAGCACCTAAAACTCTATTGGTTCTCTCCACTTGGCCATTTACTCTCAAGTTACAAGGTTTCATCACTCGATGCCCAATGGAGAGTCTGTCAACAATTCCTTCAATCAACTCATCCGTGAAATGTGTGGCTATTTCAATGGACTCATTCATGAAAATTTTCCCTCTATCCAAGATGTGATTCAATCGACAATAAAGTTTGTTACCATGGCAATATTGTTCTTTCTTGTAGGTATTGTTTTCAACCATTTTGTGAAATAATCTCTTGCTACCAAAAATTCTTCCTTGAGGAAGATGTAGTGGCAATAGGTCTGAAAAAATCAATTCCCCACTTTTTTAAAGGATCTAAGGCCAGGATAAGATTGAGGAGTCAATTTTTGATTACTTACATGACATAAGCATCATAAGGTTTGACATGTCCATGGCAATCCCTAAACTGGGCCACCAATATCTAGCCAAAAGAATTTTTTGCACTATCATTTGACAACAAAATGTTCTCCACAAGGTGGCTCATGAAGTTCCTACACAATTAGAGGGATTTCATGAAGTTCCTACAAAATTAAAGGGATTTCATAAAGGTCGCACATTGGCAATATGCTCCCTCTTATAGAGTGTCCCCCCTATTATATCAGACCTTTACACTTGTATTAATATTACTAACTTGAACTTTTGGTTAACCATATCCTCATAGACTCTCTCTAGTTGAAAGGTACTAACCAATCTACAAATACCAATGTGGGTCCATATCAATCTTGAACAAATCATCATCAAACCAGCTCTCCTCCTCTTTGATCGTGCAAAACCCTCTCTTCCTCATATTCATAAATTGTAGGGTCATCATTAGGTACCCATCATTCTAATACTGATGTGACCGAGGTGGTTTCATTCATAATTCATGATTGAATTCCTTGAAAATAAATATCCATTTCCTCAACTATCAATAGGCTTCGATGTGCTCATCATCAATTTCAAATATTAACTTTCAACAATGAAAATGGTCTTTGATATTAAGATAGAATGGCACAATTTTTTAGTTGAATAAGTGATTGTGAGACATAACCTCTTTGCTTGAGGGTGATGTGAATTAGCAAGTAGAATTTTTTAACTAAAGAAAACTATAGGGTGATCACCGATACCTCTTTGGATCATGGCACTTGGCCAACTAGCATGTGGTTGTCTGTGGTTCTGCTATTATGAAAAGAAAGAAATTCTTATTGTAGTCTGGTTAAATAAAGATGGGTCTTTCAATAACATCTTGTCAAGATCTTTAGAAGCTCAACCTTGATCCTTTCATCTAGTTGAATCTTCATTTTGCTTAAGCAATCAAGTAAGGGTAAGTTTTGGGTAATGTAATCCTTGACAAAATGTTTATAATATCCCACTCATCCTAAGAAAAGTTTTAATTGAGGGACATTATGCGGAGTAGTAACTTCCTTTCTAGGTCAATCATATCCCTCCATAGCTAATGACATGCCCCAATAATACATCATAAAGGACACTCAACATACACTTCTTGGGATCAAGTGCAATCAAATGATTTTGACAATTTACAAAAACTTCCTTGAATCCTTTGATGTGATTTTAGGGTAGTATCACCCATAGTAAGCTCATCCATGAAGATTTCAAGATCATTGGAAAATAAGTTTTTGAATGAATCATTCATAAACCCTTAGTCAATTCTTGGCATCTTCATCAATGCAAAAGGCATAACATGACTCCCAAAATCTCCAAACATAGATATAGACATGGTTTTCAATTTGTCCTTGGGTGCTATTACTATCTGATTATACCCCACATAACAATCCTTAAAATTATAGAGTTCCTTTTTAGAAATGTGAGCAAGGAAAGGAAGATGGTATGAATTAAGAAATATCAATTTGTTGAGATCCCTATAATCAATGCAAATCTTACCACATTATATCTCATCTTAGGAACCACTATAACAAGGAACACCATTGAAACACCTTTATTGGAAATATTAACCTAACTTCCAAGAGTTTCATTATTTTGGCGTAAAATTTTACTTGAAGCTTATCTACTAATCTTTGACAAAGATGTCAAAATGATTTTGCTAAGGTTTTAAACGAATATTTTGTACCACACTCAATAGGTGGACTCCCTTTAGTTCCATGCAAATACATTGATAGGTTCTCTATCACCTATTTCTACATATTATAGTGGAGATGCACTCCTATTTACATGTTTTTCACCCCTTTAAAAGTCCTCAAATTGATGATTCTCACATAAACTTCTCTTATAATGGGATTACTATCATTATGGATGCTAAATATCATCTCTTCCTCCTCATTTTGGAAGATTTCATACTCCTTAGCCACCAACCTGGGTTCACTTGTAATGGATTTTAAATCATTATACATGTTGAAGTGTACTAGTCTATTTCAAACAATTCTTCCTATTTTGAAAGTGGACCTTTAGGAAACACATTGATCACTATTCAATCCTTACCTCATCCCAAAATCCTTTAAATTATTATACATGTTGAAGTGTACTAGTATATTTTGAACAATTCTTCCTATTTTGAAAGTGGACCTTTAGGAAAGGCATTGATCACTATTCAATGATTACCTCATCCCCAAAAAAAAATTGACCCTAGGTAAAGTTGATTACCCAAGTAACCCTGGGTATCCTAGTAACTAGGAACCACCAAGGCGAGCCACCGAGTGGTGAAATAGGTGCTTATCCAAAATCAAAGTGGCAAGGCAAGCTACCAATGGAAGATGATAGAATCATGCAGTTGAGCACTAGGGAAATCAGATAGGCACTTTTTGAATTTCTTGTCTTATCAATGAGCTATAAAATTGTGAAATATATATTTTGGAATGAGTTGAACTAAGTGATCTATACGCTCCTATGGTCAAGTGGTCTTATACAACAACAATATTGAAGGTTAAAAATGACTTAAGTCTACATGAAAGGAGCTGTAGTCAGAGAGTGAAAGGACCTTGAGCATAAAATAAACTACATTATTATCACATGTGATGATAACTTCTACACCACCACAAGCATCGGATGAGGAAAATATGCTACCAATTGGTCACCGATGACATTCACCAAAAGGAAGTTTGCTCTCATGACCAAATTCATGGAGATAGATGAACCTACTTTATTCAAAGAAGAAATGCAAGTTGTGAAATGGAACATGCCATGGTTGAGTACAATGCACTCATAAAAAATCAAACATGCTCATTAGCAAATTTACCTGCATAAAAGAAGCTTATTGGTTGCAAACGGGTGTATAAAATCAAGGTTAATTCAAATAAAACCATTGAAAAATACAAAGCCATATTGGTTGCCAAAAAATATGCTCAAGAATATGGAACAAATTATGAAGAGACCTTTTCACGAGTTGCAAAGATGACAACAATCAGAACCATCATTGCCCTTACTTTACATTTGAACTACCCTATCCATGAGTTGAAGTATCCTATACATTTGAACTATCCTATCCATGAGTTGAAGGGGATGAAGTACAAAGGTTAACCAAATATGACACCATTGTAGAGCAAGTTGTTTGCACAACATATGGGGCTTTTCAAACCACCACATTTCTCTTAAAGCATGATAGCTTTCCCGTTTTGGAGTTTCATGCATCATGCAATACCATCATAAGTGCAAGGACATTGAAACTCTAAAAGAATAGGATCTATGTCCTATTATCCCTCCACATGGAGACTATGTAAGAAAGACAAATAGTGAACTATATGCTGGGAGGGCTTTGACGACCTCATTGATGCATTGGAAGTGGGGTATAACTTTATAATTCTTGTTGCTTCTAAGGAGAATGAGGAAGATGACCTGTAATTTGTGTTGTAGTGTACCAAACCCAAACATAAGGTTAAGGAAGCATTTTAGGATCGTTCGGGACCAACCTATGACCAAAAATTTGGTACCAAAAAACATCTAAGTAATGCCACAAATACAAACTATGACATAAGATTCCATAGGTTTTTGTCTGCTTTCATTTAGCTTTAACTTATTAAATTTCAAATGCAAGCTATGCCTCAAGATATGAAGAGTAATAGGGTCTTCAAAATTATTGTAGACACTCATGAGCACAACATGGGGTGTCTTGGAGTGAAGAAGGATCGAGCCAATTGTAATCACCCAAAACTCCAGGTTGGATGCATTAACTGAGTAACTAATAAAAATCTATAGCAAAGAATATACTCTACTTGTAACAATATTCATAAATGTCATAGTTTACATTCAACTGAAGGCTAATGAACCTTGTCTGCATCTGACTTTTTTACATGGAGTGTAAAATATCTATGAAATGAAACCAATTATTCTACATAATCTGGGCCTACCCTATATTCAACAGTGCACCAAGCAATGAGTATATTAAACAATGCTAAGCAATGTCATAATCCACATCTAACTCAAGGCTAACACTCAAGGCTAACAATCTATTCTGCATATCCTAATCTTTTTACTTTAGGAGCTTATCCTCTTTTGAGCACCCTTCCTTTCTTTTTCAAAAATTTCTTATTAACATGAAGGATCATATGGTAGTTATCCATAGCATTGTATCTCTCTATTTATATATTTTCACTAAGCAAGCCTCTATTAATGACCCAGGCAATAACATATTTGAAAAGATTACATGTCGATATTGCCTTCATAAACACCCCAAAGCAAAGCACATGTCAAAGGTAGCCACACTATGGCCATTGGCTTTCTATTTCAATGTATGCTACCATGAGAATCATTATCTCACTTTGCTCAACAAATTGTTTTTGGATTGTCCAATTTAATGTATGCTACCATGAGAATCATTATCTCACTTTGCTCAACAAAATGTTTTTGGATTGTCCATTTTGATGTATGCTACCATGAGAATCATTATCTCACGTTGCTCAACAAAATGTTTTCGGATTGTCCATTACCTCAATCTAAGAGTGAGAATATTGTTTCTTAGCTCTCCATGAGATCCTTGCTTCTAGCAAACAAATTTATTCAAGTCTGTAGCTCCTCTTGAACTTGCTTTCAATCAACTTTCTGCAACTCCTAAGTAGGCATCCTACAAGAGAGTCACTCTACCCACTAGTTCAGAAAGTATGGAGGAATAACTCTCCAAATTATCAAGAGCATTAGCAATCTCCTACATAATGGAGTTCTATTAGAATTGTAAGGAATTGTGCATACCATACCAATATTGCACATCCATATCACAACTTGGCTATGGCTTATCTCTTCTTGATTTAAATCATGGGCAATTCACATGGCTTTCAAGCTTTCCTGCAACACTTACATCACACTGTGGCTTGTCCATTGTCCTTTTGAAGCTAATCAAGCTGACCTATCATGTCATCTTTTTCAATTTCAACTTGTTCTACGTTGCTTTTTGCTTTTTAAGATTTAATATCAATTGCCATGGAGAGTTCTCAGCCTCTGCATTCTTTACATTCATTGAAGTGCATTGAAGATGCTGATGGAGGTGTTTCATGAAATTTTGAGATTTTTTTCCTCCTCCTTAACCAACCCTTTAGCTTCTCTTGTTTGGGCCTCAATGGCTTTTCCTTAGCTTGTGCCTTCTCTTTATTGGATTTAGCACCCTCCTTGAGCTCTCACGCATATTATGTATCAATCTTTATTGGATTTAGCACCCTCCTTGAGCTCTCACGCATATTATGTATCAATTCTACTTCATGGGCTTGCATCTTCAACTTCCTCATCTCGTGTTCCCATTAGAAGCATCATTGCTTTTAAGGTAGTGCCCCAATAGATTGTACTAAGACAATAGTTTTGAACTTCTATCATGTGCCATCTTCAAGTTGCTTACATGATCTTGGTGATCGCCTTTAAATAAGAGACCCACATACTTAAAGTCACTCTATTGCTTTGTGTACCTTCCAATACTTCATGATTCTTTGAGTATATGGAAACAAATGCCTTATTTCCTTTAAAATATAATGAATTCTCCTAGCAATCTGAAAGTCTTGAGTCCACTAGAATTATTGATGTGTGCATGGAGGAATTTCCTAAAAAGGTCCTATTTCTTCCATTCATGCTCGAAGCAACCAACCTACGCATTACCTCCAAGGATGGTGAGCACCTTCTCAATCATAGTTTCATTGATGCAAACTTTCTTATCCTGACAAACAATGCATCCTTCCTGCATCTTTACTTCAACCAAAGCTTGAATAAGGTGGGTAAGTGACAGAGTAGTAGATGCAAATCAGTGGCATGATTTCAAGGCTAGCGAAAGATCTTGTTGGCAAGTCTTAGAGCTTTGAGTGTGTAGCCACATCAATGATGATACAAGGAACAAAGTAGCAAGGAGTATCCCAAGAGATCCAAGGAGCAAAGTAGCAAGAAAGAAGCCCAAGAGTCCCAAAAGGGTTACAAGCAAAGCTTGTAAGAAAGAAGACTGACATGCACAAGGAAGAAGATTAAGGTGCAAGGGCTTGTAGATAGTAAGAAGGGTGCTCAAGAAGACTATGCTCAAGAGGACTTTAGTAAGCAACGAATAAGACCAAGGTGCAAGGCTTGCTAAAAAGAAGACAAAGTGCAAAAATTGCAGGGACAAACTGATCAAAACACTAGAGCTCCTTTTTCCTTGATCTTCTTTATGGGTGAGATTTACATCAAGAGCATTACCTACAAAGTTTCAAGGCTTAAAGAGACTTTTCTTCTTCTCCCTTCTCTTACAAAAGTCTTACAAGGCTCAACATGAGCATAAACACTTGACAACTAAATCGATCTCAATAGCTTCTTGAACCAAAAGTCAGTTACAACCTTTACAACTTGGAAGTACAAGCCTTGCAAGCTCAAGATAACATTAAAAATGGAGGTGGAGTATCTCAACATAGCTCACCACCATCCAACTCATAAGAGAGAAGGTTGGGGAGGTATGAGTGAGTTAGAATACTCGATAAGAAGGGTGGAGATGTAGGTGCTATACATGGAATGCCTTGTGTAGGAAAAAGTGTGAGGATGGATTGAAAAATGAGCCTCATATGGAACGTAGACATACACAGTCTCAACACCTTCCATAATACCTTTTAGAATTCAACAAGAGTATATACCCCATTGCTACCTGGGGTCTAATACCATGTGACAAAAAATAGATAGGGAGAGAGACACCATCTAAACCTGCAATGTACAACTCTATTGAAAAATGAAGACAAATGGCATTGCATATAATTACACCCCTTAGGGTTTCGGTTAGGGTTTTGCCATGCCCACTTTTAAAGTCATGTCTAGACCTTAGTAGTCTATGGTGCAATTTGTATCTTAACACAAATGTCAATGATTCATCCAGCTCTAGAGTTCCAATGGAACTCATTGGATTTGCCATGCTTTAGAGTTATAGGGGAACTCCATCGTATACCATGTAGAGTTCTAGGGGGGCTCCATTTCATTTGAACTAATTCCAAGCATCATCTAAGATGATAAAGGAGTTCACCATAATGTTGGAAGGGTGATGATGTAGGATTGTGTCTCCGTCCAAATAAATTACCCAAGTGCATGATGAGACAATGTTCAATGTCATCACTCTAGTGTGTAGAGGAAGGGCCATAATGGTGGCAGAGCTCAAGCAAACTACAACTCCATCCAAATAGGACCTTTCAAGGATCTTTTAAGCACTCGTAGAGACTAACCACAATGCACGAAGGGCTTCACAAGGACCTTCACCAATGGTGGTTGCATTAGCTCCATCAGACATTAGCATCTTCATGTAGCATAGTGGTAAAAACTCATGAATGACTAATGGATGTCGTGTGTTGATGTCCCCATTCATCTTGGTAAAAACTGATGAATGAGTACTAAGGCTACTTATGGAAGAAGAGTAAACTAGAGAGAAAGAAATACAGATTTATGAATGTCTGTTGAAATCAATAAAAGCATATGAGCCCAAACAAAACTGAATTCAATCATGGAGATACATCCCCGATGCCCATGGGGGGAATTGGGGATGTTGAGCACACCTCCAAGAAACTACTAATGATGAAATGAAGAGCGCTAGAGATAGATGTGTTGTGAAATTTTCAAGCTATCCCTTTGACCTTAGCTTAATTGGGGTACTCCACCTTAACACCTAAGAAATTAATTGAATTTCTTAATTGAGTTAAGATTGGGTAGATGGGAAGGAGAGCTGCTAAAATTCATGGAGGAATTAGTTGAGAAGCAAAGTGCTGGCAACCAGTTGTCCGGGTGTAGTATCTATCATACAAAATACAAAACATCACTTGTATTTTTAATTTGATGGCCCTTGGATAGGTGCGGGCAGCAAAGTACTGTGATAATCTGCACCTTTTGGCTTTCCTCCTTTTTTTCCCTCCAGTTACGCTGTCGCCAGAACAAAGACTGATTGTGGAGATTATTATCTATAAAGGTGTTCATATTCTTGCAATGTTAGCCCGAGAGATGTTGAACGTATTATATTGGCCTTGCTACCCTAAACCTTGCTTTGCATCAACGCATCATCTCTGATCTCGTCATCACTCTGATGTGCGATCAGCTTCTGTAGAAGCAAGTCAAGTTTCCTAGGCCTCTTGTAATTTCTTAGAAGTAACGAGGAGCACACCACACTCACAGAAGATAAAGCCATGGCTGCTCCAGCTACCCAAGGAGGCAGACGTAGCCCAGTGAAAGGGAATAAGACTCCTGCAGCTAAGGGCAGTCCAAGAATATTGTAAGCCATCGCCCAAATGTAATTAATTTTGATCCGAGCAAAAGTCTTTTTCGACAAATGTATAGCTGTAATGACATCTTCAAGGTTGCTTCGCATCAGTACTATGTCTGCCGCTTCAATAGCTACATCTGTGCCAGCACCAATTGCCATACCAACATCTGCAGCTACCAGAGCATGGGAATCGTTGATTCCATCCCCCACCATACCTACAGTTTTCCCTGTCCTCTGCAAGACAGGAAACAAGAACATCTTCAGCATTAGATCAGCATACTGGAATTCATTTTAAAATCTGGATACGTGCCTAAAGCTCCAAAAATTGACGGCAATGTGATAACCCAAAATGGGGTTTTTATGCCAGTGTTCTCTCTCTCTCTCTCATTTCAATTTCCCATGGCCCTGCCTCTGAACGTGGTAGGAGGATTAAAATTTTCCCTTCATTTTTCCCGATACTTTTGGTGAGCACATTGCACAAGATTACCTCCATACGCCAGTGGTGGCCGATCACCCTCTTTGGGTCCTAGGGAAAGCCATAGGTATATACTTCATTCTTCGCTTCCAGACTTGAATCAGGAGACTTATATATTTTCTGGAGCACCTTGGATTTAACGCAGTCCACAAGGTATGGGCATTCTATTTGACATTCAGAAAGTGTATGATTAATTTCGATCGGTATTGTTTAATAGTTGGTCTCATCTTTGGATCGATAGGATTCAGCATTCTACTCATCACAGTATGATCTGCAAAGGTTGAGAAAAACATTTTGATAATGTTAGGTTCCCCTTTCCCCTTGTAGCATAGTCTTTTGAACATTTTCTTAGGGCACCCAAGACTGGATTAGGAAAGTGAATGAACTTTGTAGATTACACAGAGACTTTCCTAGAGAGCACAATCCACAACCTAAAGCTAAACGTTTACATCAGCCATGGTGATATCCTTCTTGGCATCTTGTGCCTAAATCATGGTTGGGTCTAGCTAAGTAGGTGGATGAGGTGCCCTTATTTTCCTACACCACACGGATTGGCAGGATGCTTCAGATGGACTCGTCGAGGTGGACCCCTTTGAGGGAGAGACATTGGGTGACCCAGAGAGTGCCCCATGATGTGCGCTCCAGGTTCTGGACATGGTTGTGGTCCAGCTTGCAGCCGAGGAAGATCTCTTACTTCTTCTGGCTGGCCAGCCCATGGAGGCTTGCCCATCAGACCGTGGTTGGAGCAGATGCGAGTGAACGGGTAGTGCCATTGTTGCTCCGATGGTGCCATGGAGACTATCCCGCATTGCCTGTGGAGCTGTCATAGCACAGCAAGGATCTGGATGGGAGCCCTCAGGATTATGACACGTATGCAGAGTCTTCATAGAGACTACACCTGGGGGATGGTGGCTTGGTTGATAGAGGGAGGACATGCGTTTCAGATTGATGAGATCTCCCCAGCCTACCGGATACAGGGTCAGAGAGTATTACCCAGGTCCTTTTGGCAACCACACGGCATAACACATCTTGATGAGGGTTGCAGTCATATGGTTGGACGGAATACTGAGCATTATTCTAAACTGCTGTCTAATGTCATCTCTCAGAATGGTGTACCCTAGAATGAGATCCAGGTGACTGGAGCTTGCCAAGTTACAGTTTTTATTTAAATCGTGGATTTATTTGACCCAACTTAAGGGCTTAGCAGGAATCCTGCCTTGTCTATTGGGAGTCCTTCCATTTCTTGCATGACTTTCCCTGCGATTAGACTTCCAGAGAAAGAAGAGCCAAGGTGGACCTCCTCCCCCCCCCCCCCCCCCCCCCAAAAAAAAAAAAAAAGAAGAAGATTCTTCTTGGTCTGTGAACCCTTGGTTGCACAAAATGGCAGCTTGTACTCCAAAGCAGCGTAAGGCCTTCATGGTTTCACAACTTTTTACCAAGATAATTTCACAACAGATGGTCAAACCTATGGTGCTGGTGGAGAAGGTTCAAGTCAAAGCTCTAAGCTTCCAGAGCAGGTACATCCGCAGTACGTATGGGACAGGCGCCTTGGTAGAAAGGCAATAATTCTTTAACCTGTTTTTCCATCTCATTTCACTCCATTCTAGAGAGCATGTACATAAACTTGTTTACTGCAAAGCTCCAAAAGTATAGGATCTATTTTGGGTCTTTGTTGGTGCGGAAGTTTGCAAAATATTCAATATGAGAGTACAAAAATTGCCCATGTCCAACCAACCTAAGGAGCATTTCCAGGCCTCTTGTGACCAATTTTATATGCATAAAGGCCATCATCTGGCTTCAGTATGTAGGACAGAACTTCATGGTCATCCCCTTGAAATCCATACTATATTTTCGAAAAACTCTCAGGTGGTCATAT
Organism: Dipteris shenzhenensis; assembly: GCF_047967505.1. NCBI lineage: Eukaryota > Viridiplantae > Streptophyta > Polypodiopsida > Gleicheniales > Dipteridaceae > Dipteris > Dipteris shenzhenensis. Next base: position 18,855,334 of record NC_141613.1, read on the forward strand.
CTTAAAGATTGTGTCTATGGATCACATATAAAATGCAAATAAACACTTCCTAGCAAAAGAGTGGAGACCTGAATCTAGGCATGCTGACAAGGCATCTTACCGACCGAATAAAGCTAGGAAGTTGTGCTGTTTGCAAGGTTTTTGCATATATAAAGGTTGGGACCTATCACTGTCTACAAACGTTGAACAGTAAAATTATTCATGTTCTCCTCATGGTCTGAGTTTTTGCACCATCAAGCATACTCCTAAATTGGATTTAGCTCTTTTGCATTCCAAAATGACAATTCCCCTCAACATCATTCTATGGGGAAAGGAAAGGCATCCCTACCCTCCACAAAGATGATTTTAATTCTTGTTGGGCTTCATCCAGAGATGGGATGATCTTGAACCACTATACAACAAAGGCATTTGCAGTCATGCATCACTGCACTTAGGTCGAAAGGAAAGGAAAAACCATGTTTGTCTTTGGTGCAAGGTCTCCCTATTATCATGGAAATCATGTGCACCTCCCTACGACTCATGGCTTGTGTTATGCTCTAGCCGAGATAGCATGACCTCGGATAGATCGGTGGGCATTTTCTCTTAGATGACCAACTTTTGTAATAGTTAATGTGCGTAATTGAAATGGTCAAGAGAAGTAACTACCAAGGTCCTAGGTGAGGGTGGAATGGCATTGACTAGGTAGTTCTGAGTGCTAAGGCCTAGGTGCACCTAAATGTGCAATAATGCCAAGGGGCAAGTGGTTTTTAATGTGCCCCAAGAGAGGGGTAAAAAGGTGCACCAAGTGGAGAGGCTAAAATGTTGACATTTGGCAAGGAGAACTATCTAGGGAAATGAGGGTCTCATGGATAAGCATGAAAAAATAACGAAGGAAAGAATGAATATCTGACGATCTGCTATCCATGAGAGTTTGGCTGGGTGGAACAATCGAATGCCATCGCCCGTGATTTGTATCCACGTTGGAATAGAGCTTCGTAAACTAGAGATAGAGTATATGATAGTTGGTATCAGAGCTCAAGGCAAGGAAGAGATCATGGGAAGAGCGACGAGCTAGGTGAGGCGTTGACGAAGAGATCGATGGAAAGCTGACGTGCTGAATGGGAAAATGGCCACCGTGGCCTACGAAGGCTGTGCGTGAAGGGACTAGGTGGACGGACAGCAGGCGGCGGAGATATCAGCGGCTGGGGTCGACGGGCTCTATAATGATCATCGTGATCTTCACAGAGTATGCGGAACACAATTGAAAATTGAGCCCAAAGGCGGTTAATTGAATTATCTGTACGTGACGAGGTGGCGTGGTGGTGACGGGAACCTTACGTTTAATTACCGTCAACGAAGAAGAGATTAGATATTCTTGTCGATTGACGGTGCAACAAGGACCAACGTAGGAAGAATCGCCGTCGCCATTGTCTGCCAAGTCTTCGTGTCTAATTGGCGTTATAGTTCCAGAAAGTCACAGGCGAGTGATGACAGGCTGTCCATCGGTGGTAGCAATGATGCTGAGTCATTGAGTGGACTTTCGCAATTTTATCGCTATTTCTTTCCAGCCATTGGGCGCTTGGTATCTTTAACAAGGGAGATCAATTGACGTTTCGAGGAGAAATCAGGGAGCCCTTTCTTTCCATACAGTTTTTTTTTTGTTTTTCATATGGTCCTGTTATTTCTGCACTGTAGAGAAAAAAAAAAAACCAGGAAAGCAGAACAGAAGTGAAGGGTGTATATATTGGTTGTTTGGGTTTTAGAAAAGACTGAAGAAAAAAAAAAAAAAACCCCATCTTCCATTGTGGAACTATGGAGGCAGAAGGGCAGAATTCTAGGGTGAATCCTAGTGAGTCTAGAGTACAGTCTACACAATAGATGTCACATCAAGCAGCACCTACTTTGATTGGTAGGATTTCGATATTAGAAGATGCTTTACAGCAGATTATGAACCAGCAGCTTCAAGTGAATGCTAGTCAAAATGAGATCAGGGAGATGGTGCAAGCCTTGTCAGCTAGACCGTCTAGAATTGATAAGGGCAAAGCTCCAGCAGAGCCAGAGCCCAGTATCCATTCATTAGAGCGCGCAAGGGTCAAAGTGCCTAATATCGCTAATTATAGACCGGAGAAGTACGCTGGTCGGATGACCGAGCGCAGCTCTGATGTGATCGAGGTTTGGTTACACAAGTGGGAAGAAGCCTTCGCCATTTGTGAAATTAGATCCGATCTAAAGAAAATCTGCGAGGCCACACACCTGTTTATTGAGGCAGCGGACAGATGGTGGATAAAGCAACAGAAGGATCAAGTTGCTCCAACCACCTGGGAAGGGTTTAAAGCTGAATTCAAGAAACACTTTCTCCCACCTGATGAAGAATCCCGAGCTTGGGATGCTTATAGAAATCTTCGTCAGAGGAGTCTGTCAGTGGCAGAGTAGACTGACAAATTCAGGGAATGTGTCATGAAAATAACAGACCCTCTCCCTATGTCGGTTCAGTTAAAAGACTATATCTATGGACTGAACGACAAAATCAAAATGGAAGTTTGGGCTAAATATGTGACTACATTAGATGAATCTATAGCAGTAGCCCTGAACTATGAGGATGCCAGAGGCAGATCTGGTGGATTTGTGCAGGCAGAGACTCAGTATGAGTACGTGAAAAAAGGGGGATTTCCGAGGAAATGGGTTTCAAAGACAAGTCTCTCGCAGCCAAGTGGCCAAACCAAGCAGGTGAAGCCGGTTGAAGGACCAGTAAAAACAAGTACCACCGTTGGGGTGAAAAGGAAAATAACTCCAATGGCACCCCGGGCTTGGTCAAAGTCCTCGTTGACCCCTGAACAAAAAGAGAAAGCTAGAAAAGAAGGATTGTGCTTCGGCTGCCTTCAGCGACATCAGTGGAAGGATTGTCCACTGAATAAAGACCGTCGCACGGCTAATATGATAATATCTGAATGCGACGTAGAAATGCAGGAGAGTCCCAATACGGAACATATGCAGATGCAACTGGCGGGACCTTCTCAGAGGTTAGTACCTTGTTTGTTATGTGTATCTGTTGCTAAGTTAGTGACGAGCGCACCTGATAACATCCTATCTAAGCCCGCAGCAACGGGGTATACGGCCTTTAATGATACGGAGTTAATTAAAATGAAAGGGCAAGTGGCCAGTCATGATGTCATTGTGTTATTTGACTCGGCGTCAACTCACAATGTGATTAACTCCAAGCTCGTGAAGAGGCTGAAATTAAAGACAAGTCCATCTGACTATGCGTATACAGTCAGGATGGCAGATGAAAGTTCAACTGAAGTATGGGACCAAAGGGTTACCCAGTTGGAACTTCGGATTCAGGACTATGCTGAGAAGCTTGATTTTGAAATGACCAAGCTTGCTCATGCAGATATAGCCCTGGGTATGGCGTGGCATTCTAGGAAGAATCCAGCCATTGATTGGAAAAAGCACGTATATCAATTCAAGATGAATGATGTGCCTTATGTCTTACGAGGTGAAAAAGATATACCTCAGGGACCGTTGGTTTCCGTGATGGAAATCAGAAAAGTTCAAGTAGAGTTTTTATTCCTTTGCACAGCATCGGTAGAGCCGGTGGATGATTCTTCGGCTAGCACTGATGTTACGCAAATTGGTGAGATGGCCAAGCTGGCTAATCTTATAACAGAGGAGTTCTCTGAATGTTTTAGGGATGAACTACCTTATGGGTTACCTCCAGAGCGGAAAGTTCAGCATAAGATTGAACTGATCCCGAGGGCAAAACCTGTAAATAGACCTCCCTATAGAATGAGTTTTGCTGAAGAGGCGGAGGTGCGTAGACAACTGGAAGAATACCTCAAGTTGGGACAGATTCAACCAAGTTTCTCACCTTTTGCTTCGCCAGTGATATTAAAGAAGAAAAAGGATGATACGTTTCGCCTCTGTATAGATTACAGAGCAGTGAATAATATCACTGTTAAGCACAGGTATCCAATGGCTCGGATTGATGATTTGCTAGATGCATTACATGGAGCCGTGATTTTCAGTAAGATAGATCTTAAGTGTGGCTACCATCAAATCCGGATTAGAGCCGAGGATGTGCATAAAACCGCTTTCAGAAGTAGGTTTGGTCATTATGAGTTTTTGGTAATGCCCTCCTTCGGACTTACCAATGCTCCAGCGACCTTCGTCATGCTTATGAACGATTTACTACGTCCATATATCGGAAAGTTCGTAGTACATTTCATTGACGATATCCTGATATTCAGTAAAAGTATTACTGAGCATCGTGAACACTTAAGAGTAGTGTTCAGTACTTTGAGGAAAGCCAGTCTCTATGTAAATAAAAAGAAAACTATACTATGTATGGTTAGGCTTGAATATTTAGGGTTCATAATTACTCCACAGGGGGTAGAAATGGATCCGAAGAAAGTGGCTGCGATACTAACTTGGCCAATCCCTCAAAGTCTGACCGCGTTGCGATCATTCTTGGGATTTGTCCAGTTTTATAGAAGGCATATCAAAGGATATTCCGGAATAGTATCGCCATTGACTGATCTGACCTCAGATAAAGTACCTTTTATTTGGGGACAGAATCAACAGGAAAGTTTTAACACCATAAAACAAGCTGTGGTCTCAGGACCGGTGTTAAAAATAGTTGATCCCCAGAAACCGTTGTTCCTAGAAACCGATGCAAGTGGCATTGCGGTAGGAGCAGTTCTCCTTCAAGAGGGAAGGCCAGTAGCCTTTGAAAGCAAGAAGCTTTCTCCCTCTCAAAGGAATTGGCCAACTCATGAATTAGAGTTGTATGCTGTTATCCATGCTTTGAAAACATGGAGGCATTATTTGTATGGTTCAGAGTTTTATGTGGATGTAGATCATGATACTCTGAAACATTTTTGTAAACAGCCTGACTTGAGGGGCCGCCAAGCTAGGTGGGCAGAGCTCATGCAGGAGTTTAATCTAACGATTCGGTACCGAAGAGGAAAAGACAATAAGGTGGCTGATGCGTTGTCTCGCATTATGCACAATCTGAGTTTCACGGTATTAGAGAGTGCTCTAATGACCAAGATAAGAGAAACTCAAAAGGTGGACGAGTTTGTCCAGAGCTTATGGCCTAAAGCTCATGTGTTAAAACCCGAGGAAAATGAAAAGGATGACCTGGCATCCAGAAAAGGCCAAACTTATGCAAGATATACCATAAGGGATGGTATGCTAGTTAGAAATGGCAAGATTGTAGTACCTGGTCAGAATGATCTCAGGCAGAGAGTCATTCGACAATGCCATGATAGCCCGTGTGCGGGACATCCAGGAGTCGAGAAGACATATGATCTCGTGAAGCGAGATTTCTTTTGGCCAAAGATGAAAAAGCATATTCATGAATATGTGACACGGTGTTTCTCGTGTCAGGTAAGTAAGGCCGAGCGGGTGAAGCCACCCGGACTTTTACAGCCCTTGGAAATACCACTAAGTAAGTGGGAGAGCATTTCCATGGACTTTATTGTAGGGCTACCTGCAACACAAGGAGGATATAATTCTATCCTTGTGGTGGTTGATCGTCTAACCAAGATGGCTTACTTCATTCCGACTAGAGAGTCTGTTAGTGCCCCGCAAGTGGTGGATTTGTTTATTAAACATATATTTCGTCTGCATGGATTGCCTAGATCCATAGTGTCAGACAGAGATGTCAGATTTACCGGTCATTTTTGGAGAGCGGTATTTGAGACACTGAGGACTGAGTTGGGAATGAGTAGTGGGGATCAAACGGATGGTCAGACGGACTTTAGAGGATATGCTGAGGGCATATGTGTCATTGAGGCAACATACATGGGACAAGTGGTTGCCATTGTTGGAGTTTGCCTACAATGATAGGAAACATTCCTCTACCGGGTTCAGTCCGTTTGAGCTGAACTATGGTTATAGACCAGCCAATCCGACTATAGTTGGAGTACCTCAGAAAGTGCCTAGTGCCGCGAACTTTGTAGTTCAGATGCGGGAGATGCTAGCACTTGCGAGAGCTAATATCCGTCAGGCTATGGATAGAGCCAAGGTGTATGCGGATGAAAATCGGTCTATAAGAGTATTTAAAGAAGGAGAAAAAGTTTTTCTCAGAGTTCCTTCGCACTCGAAGTCGTTGACTTCAGGAGAGTGTGCTAAGTTATCACCTCGATACTGTGGGCCGTGGTTAATTCTAAAGAGAATAGGCAGTGTAGCCTATAAATTAGAATTGCCACAGGGGTGTAAGGTGCACCCGGTTTTTCATGTTTCGCGCTTAAAGAAATTTTTGCATACAGGTGACTCACTAATCGAAGGTGTGGTTTTGTTTCAGGAGATAGAGGATATTGCAAGGCGCCAGCCAACAAGAATCCTAGACCGAGGAACAACGCAGATACGAAATCGGAAGATACCCACGGTGTTGGTTGCATGGCATGGTCAGCCTCTATCAGAAGCTACCTGGGAATCCGTATACCAGTTACGGAGAGTGTTCCCAGATTTCATCATCGAGGACGCTGATGCTTGAAGAGGGAAGGAATGTTATGCTCTAGCCGAGATAGCATGACCTCGGATAGATCGGTGGGCATTTTCTCTTAGATGACCAACTTTTGTAATAGTTAATGTGCGTAATTGAAATGGTCAAGAGAAGTAACTGCCAAGGTCCTAGGTGAGGGTGGAATGGCATTGACTAGGTAGTTCTGAGTGCTAAGGCCTAGGTGCACCTAAATGTGCAATAATGCCAAGGGGCAAGTGGTTTTTAATGTGCCCCAAGAGAGGGGTAAAAAGGTGCACCAAGTGGAGAGGCTAAAATGTTGACATTTGGCAAGGAGAACTATCTAGGAAAATGAGGGTCTCATGGATAAGCATGAAAAAATAACGAAGGAAAGAATGAATATCTGACGATCTGCTATCCATGAGAGTTTGGCTGGGTGGAACAATCGAATGCCATCGCCCGTGATTTGTATCCACGTTGGAATAGAGCTTCGTAAACTAGAGATAGAGTATATGACAGCTTGCCTCTTCATCCTCCTCATTTGGGGGTGTTGGATGCAATGGAAAGACAACAAGCTGAGAATGCAATGGAGTGTACTTTGCAAATGGATACGAGAAAGTACAATAATGGCCAACATATGGCCCAACCAACTTAGGACTAAATGTCCCAAGAAAACTAACTAGGAGTAACCACTAGGTGTCCCTAGTGGACTAAATGTCCTAACTAGCCTACAAGGCCATACCAGGGCTAAAGGAGTAACCAACCCCCCTCCATGATATGGCTGAAATATCTTGGATACATCTCAGGGATACTTGGAAACTAAATCATGGTTGCACTTGTTCATCCATGATGGATATAGCAACCTATGATAGTACAAGGAAAGCAGAATCACGTAACAAAAGGTACGAAGTGCAACGTTTGCCAAAAAGTTTCGAACTTGTGATAGTAGAGCCATGTGTGAAGAGATCTGCTAAGTTATCCTTTGTTGGAACATAGCTGACAATCGCTCTCCAACATAGTGATAATGAACCTCTATGTACATGGTACATGCATGAAAGATAGGATTACATGCAACTGCCAAAGCACTCTAGCTATCAAGGTAGATGAGGACTGGTAAAGTCGGATAGACATCAAGATCTGCACATAGCTTACGGAGCCAGACACACTTCACAGTAGCTGTAAAGGCTGCCCTGTACTCAGCTTCACAACTAGAAGTAGCAACTGTAGACTGCTTCTTGCTTAACAAGAAATGAATGAAGAGCCAAGCATGAAACAATTGCCACTGCGAGACACCCCCGTGTCTTAACAACCAGCCCAGTCAATGCCTGTAAAAGCATGCATAACCAGTGAAGACTTATCATCACATAACAGTCCCAAATACTACGTGCCTTTCGAGTATCAAAAGACCTGTTTCATGTGTACTGTGCTTGTGCATGAACCTGCTTAACTGAGAAACTGCATATGGCAGATCAGGCCTAGTGTGACATAAATAGATAAGGCAGCCAACAGGCTGGTGGTAAAGGGTGGCAATTAAATGAATCACTCCATTTTTGGAGAAGAAACGGAAGCCAGGCTCCAAAGGTGTCGAAACCGGCTTACAATCTTCAAGTGATGTGGAAGGCTCTGACTACCTCCTTGATCTCCTTTTCTACCTGGGCCTTCCATTCTTTGAATTTCTCATAAGCCTGAGATTTCTTGGCCAGACAGTATATCCAAGTCATTCGACTGAAATCATCCACAAATAAAAGAGAATGGAACCAGCGAATGAATTTGTTAACATTGGGCCGCAAATGTCGGCATGAACCAACTCGAGAGGCTTCTTGGCCCGTGATGAGGCCTCCTGTGGGAACTTGTCCCTGTGTTGCTTGCCCTCCAAGCAAGCCCTGAAACACGATCATTGCTTGCAATCAGTGGATGTCCATCCACCATTTGGGACTTTTGCATCTCGGCGAGAGTGCCATAATTGACGTGACCAAACCGCTCATGCCATAATTTGGATCTGCCATGGTCCCCGTGCACCAACAAATTGTTGAGCCGATATAGCCCATCCTCCTCGACGCCACGAGCCACCACCTTTCCATTTGCCTTGGATGTGACAATGACTTTGCTGTCGTCAAATAGGGCCGACATGTTGTGTTTGTCCATCTGGCTGCCACATAAAAGATTCTTGCAAAAAGTCAGTAGAGTACATCGGAAATCAACTCCTCGTTTCTTGCAGTCGTGATGAATGGGATACTACCAACATGCTTCACAGGGCATGTCCGATTATCCCCCACAGTGACCTTGGAGTCAGGATGTGTACCTTCCATGGTCTTGAACCACTCCTTGTTGAACATGTGCTTTGTGGCTCCACTGTCCACGTACCAACGTGTCTTCCTTCGCTCATTGAGCAATACTCGGTAATGATAAAGAGAGTGCTGGTAGTGACGTTGCCCGATTCAGTCTTTGGCTGCTCCTTGGCTTTGGACTCCTCCTTTCGCTTAAGGTCTGCCTTCTTCTTGCAGCATTTCTTAGCTGAATGACCAAGCTTTTCACAGTAGAAGCATTTCATCTGCCTCTTTTTCTCTACATCCTCGGTCTTGTTCTTCTTTGGAATCTTCGAACTTGCATTTGCCTAGCTTGTCCCTTGCCAAGCGTCCGATTGATTGAATAGTTTTTCCTGAGCGTCTTCCTACAATAGTAAAGGGCCAAGCTCTTCGAAGGTGAGAGGCTTGGTCCTCTGTCCTGCAGTGACTGTCGTCATGAAACTCTTGAAACTGCGAGGTAGCTTGTGAAGTGTTAGCAAAGCTAGATGACTTGAGTCTACCTTTTGACCAACTACTACGAGCTGATCCCTGAGCTGATCCCTCACCACCTTGACTTTCGTCGGATGGTCATGAACATCGTCTCCCTCACTCATATCCATATTATATAACTGATGCTGGAGGGTGAGGATCCGAGACGTGTTATTTGTTTTGTATAGATCCTTCAGGATGGCCCACGCCTCTACAGACGTCTCCGCCATCTGAATGTGGAAAATTACTGCATCTGCCGTCATCCCTATCAGCATGGCTAGGGCTTGGGCATCTCTTTCTTCCCATGCTGCGAGATCGTCTACATCTGCTGGAATCAAATTCTTTCTTTCTTGTCTAGAACATCCTCAGGCAACACCCTTCACGAGCTTCCACAACTTCCGAGCCACGAGATGGCTCCAGATCTTCACTTTCCATATGGGATAGTTCGTCCCATCCAGCTTCCCAGACTCTCCAAAGTTAGGGATGAATAAAGAAGGAAGATAAGAAAAGGAGCAAGGACAAGCATGGTATGAAGAGGCTATAGATGGTTCCTTCTCTTCCATCTTTGCTGTAATAGCAAACGGCAAACTGAAAATGAACTTGCAGTAGAGAACTTGACCACACAGCAAACCTGAATGTCGATTGGAGTCGCCTTCTTGCTGAGGAACTCCCTTCTAGAGCTGGAAACCCTGCTTTCATACCATGTTGGAAATAGGAGGATAGAATCTCTCACACCTTTCACTCCAATCGCAGCTCATACAACACTCAGTAAACTAGATAGATGATCACACTCATACACAAAACCTTTTACAAGAGAGAGAGAGAGAGAGACAAAACTCAGGTATGTATTCGTCCACGGAATGTGGGATGACAAGGCTCAGAACTGAGCACAAAAGACAGCAAAGGTTGCTGACACAAACTGAGCACTCTCCTCTCCTAGCACGCTGCATGGATGCAAGGCTTTAGGTGTAGTCTTGATGAAGAGTGAGGGGGATTGGGGGGGCTATTCCAATCCTGGGCAGAAAAAACCAACTAGCAGGGGGTCCGGCCCCCTGCTGTAATCCCGACCTGTAGGGCTCCACCGACCAGCCTTGGTCGGCCCTCTTTCTGGCTGACCTGGCCGACCCAGGTGGGCTTGGGCCAGCAGGCCTATATAAAGGCCCATGTGTAGTGCACATAGGCTGCTGATGCAGCACAAACGAAGCAACCTCCTGCTCCAGAAGGCGCCCTCCATGCTGCACCATCATGCTGCTGTTGCGTGGGTTCCAGGCCAGGTAGGTCTTCTGAACCCCCTCCCCCCTCAGCCCCCTATAGTCTCCTGCTCCCTTGTCCCCTCGAATCGGCGGCTCACAGGTGGGGACACTGACATTCTAACAGAAGGTCTCTACATTGATGGTGACAGATGCTTCAAAGTTGTGGCGAGAGATTCAGTCACACTAGATATTCCATCCTAGAAGCCATGCGAAGATCTGAAGTGATGCATGAGCTAAGTCTACCCGACTTTATGGAAGGCAAGCAACATCGGGATTTGTTTTTGATGGTGGCCATGAATTTGGGTTGATGCCTATGGAGTCACCCGCTAGAGCAATGTACTCTCCCACGCCATCGACAATTTTGGTTGAATGACATGGATCTATACTTTCTCCAATAAATCTTAAGCCTTTCACAAATTCAAGGGACGGAGGTTAGAATGTGAGACTGGGAAGAAGTTAAAGATGCTTTGCACAAACAAGAGGGGTGAATTCACGTCAACCGAATTTGACAACTACTACAAGCGCCATGGGATCAAGAGGCAGCTGGCGATGGCAAGGACATCCCAACAAAACGGGATGGCAAAATGAAGGAATTGTGGGAATGTTCAGATGGGACTGAGCATTGCAGGGAATAACTTTTTCATTGAAGAATCCAAAGCCTATATGCTGTACAATCTGGGAACGTGGAAGTTGGTGGTCGGCCGGGATGTGGTCTTTCAAGAGACAGCAAGAGGAAAGCCAAGTATCCCTGAGATCACACTTCGATGATGAGAACCGAATTCGGTTCTAGTACGAACCCAAACCTTGGATCAAATGATGTAGAGTTAGACTCGGATCGGGAATCCAAGAAGAGGGAAGTACTAGCAAGGAGATTCGGAGACCGTTTTGGTGTAGACGACACTGGAAGATTCTAGGAATGCCGACATCCCAGAGATTAGTTCTAAGGGGATAGGAAGGTCAATTCGACTTTTAAAACTACCAATAGTGAACTACAGTCTGAATTGTCAAAGGGCCGAGATCCTTTAAAGAAGCAGAGGACAATTCGGATTGGTAATCCACATTAGAAATTGACATGAAATCCATTGAGAGGAATCAGAGTTCAGATCTGGTTTCAAGACTAGCACGACAAAAAGTCATAGGGATGAATTGGATACTCAGTGGATATACAAGGCCCAATACAAGTTTGATAGGATATTGAAGAGTATAAAGTGCATTTGGTGGCCAAAGGGTTTGCATAGACCGAAGGTCTTGACAATGAAGAGACATTTGCTCCATGATTTCACTGGAGACGATCTGGACTATGATTGCAATGGCCACCCAAATTTCGGATCCTGGGTAATAAGGTGTGCGAATTCCAGAAGGCATTTAATGGGCTGAAACAAGCTCCACGAGCATGGTACTAGAGGATCGATGACTACAAAAGAAGCGGACTGATTTGAAGTTCATCAATGCAAACCTGTACCTCCGTTTAGAGGGGACATGAAATTGACAGTCGGCGTGTACGTGGATGGTCTAATCATAACTAGGGATCACGAAGATAAGATTGAAGCTGTGAAGACTCTGCTAAAGATAGAGTTTGATATGACCAACCTCAGTTTGCTTCATTACTTTCTTGGCATAGAATCCGATATAAGCAAGGCAACATGTTCATCTCCCAAGTGAAATATTGCCTAGAGATACTGAAGCGATTTCAGATGGAGAAATGCAATGCAAAAGTTACTCTAATGGAGGTCGTAGTGAAGTTGAGCAATGAAGATGCTACTCAGCCAACAGACTAAACTCGATATATATCGACAATTGGTTGAGGAGTGTACTATCTTTGGCAAATACTTGAACCGACATCGCATTCGTCATAGGGCTGCTCTGTTAGTTTGCATCAGCACCGAAGAAGATACATAGAAGGCTTGCCTTCGTGTGCTTAGGGTACCGCCGAATATAAAATCACTTATTGAACGATGTCCACAGGTATTATAATTCAGACTCGGCCGGAGACATGGCATTAGGGGAGAAATGGGGCCTCAAAAGGGCCTCGAATTAGTGTTTCCTAATTTCAAGGGATTAGAAAGTGATTTGAGGTGTACCAATGAAAGTGCTCTGAAGTGTGGGGCAATGGCATGTTGAGGTGGCATCTTGCATTTACTATGCTAGGTCCATAGGTGGTTTTGATTTGAAAAAGATGATTTTAGTTTGAAAAAGGGGAGACAATACATGGATTTTGGGACAAAAACCACCATGTTTGGGAGGAAGCACCATGTGCTGCCATGTGTCCCAAATTTGAAAAGGTGGGAGAGGGGATGCATTAAAGGCACCCCATAGAAGTCAAAAAAGGCGGCTCGGGATGTGCAGAGGAGAGAGAAGACACGTGCGCTTGCCACGTGTACACCCGAAATTTGGGCACCATTTGGGGAAGGGGGACATGCCCACCAAAAAGTAAATGCGCATTTTGGCTACTAGCAGGGATTGAACCTCTGACCACTTGACAATGGGACCCCCACTCTAACCACTAGGCCATTGAGCCAACTATGTAACTCTTCTCTGCCACGTTGTATCTATTCTAATATGACTTTTTGCTACTCCATCATAATTATTTCCAAAACCATGTATGGTCTACCAAAACCACCTTAGCCTCCATTATGACCCCTCCACATAGGATTGGATTATGAAAACTAATCCTTCACTAATCCATTTCTTATGAGGCCCTTTTGAGACCCCAATTCTCCCCTAATGTCACGCGGCGATCCACTTTAGGATATTGCTTTGTTTTGGGAGCTGGCACCATCTCATGGCTCAACGAGAAGCAAACTCAATGTGTCTCTGTCTTCAACTGAAGCAGAGTATCAATCAAGATATATGGCACCATGTGAGTCTTTGTGGATCAATTTCATCTTGGAAGATATGCAAGGTATCGAAAGTGATGAAGCTGTGGAGATCTATTGCACAATTAGAGTTATGTAGGGATCACGAAGAACCCGTTGTTCCATGTTAAGCCGAAGCACATTCATGACCACTTATTCTTTGATTCCTTGCTGCCCCTCTCTCAATCTAACACAGATTCTAAATCAGCAAGTGCAGGATTCGACTCCTCATGATGGCCATTTTCAGTCTGATTTGCCACAGCTTGATGATCATGCCATTGAATAGGCAGTTCCACAGGAAAGGGGTGTTATTAGACAGCAGAGAACAGTCCCTAGGTGGCTTTTGGATACTCTTAGGGACAGCAAGCAGGCTGAACCATTGGCTGCCCACACTAGAGGAGCACCAGATGCATGGCAATTTTTTGGATGTTGCTTTGCTTGCCACAGCCTGCAATGACGAACTCTTATGCCATAATTCACCAAAATGGCACATGGGAGTTTGTGTGACTTGCCTCCCGGTAAGCGTGCCATTGGCACTAAGTGGGTTTACGAATTGAATTGGAAAGATGATGGCGCTACAAAGCCCGTCTGGTTGCCAAGGGCCATGCTCAACAACAAGGCATTGACCTTGAGGAAACCGTCGCTCTCACATCACGCGTCACTACCATTTCATGCATCATAGCTGTTGCATCATACATGCATTGAACAGAGGGGGGGAGTTCACTTCTACCGAGTTCAATGGATTTTGCAAGCAGCACGGGATCATGCGGCAACTCACTATAGCTCGCACATTTCAGTAGAATGGAGTTTGCGACGTCCAGAGTTGCATAGCAATTGCCAACAACCCTGTGTTTTACGCACGAACAAAGCACATCGAGGTCCACTACCACTTTGTTCAAGAATTCATCGACAAAGGTGTCATAGAGTTGATGAACTGCCGATTGATGATGACATCTCGGATGTCTTCACGAAGGTGCTCCCCAGGAAGCAGATGGAACACCTCATTCGACGCATGGGGATCGGCCCACAGTTGTGTCATTGAGAGGGGGTGTTAGAATGTCACTGTCCCCACGTGTGAGCCCCCGATTTGAGCGGACAAGGGGGCAAGAAACTATAGGGGGCTGAGGGGGGGGGGGGAAATCAGAAGACCTACCTGGCCTGGAACCCACGCAACAGCAGCATGAGGGCGCAGCATGGAGGGCACCTCCTGGAGCAGCAGGTTGCTGCGTTTGTGGACTGCATCAGCAGCCCATGTGCACTGCACATGGGTCTTTATATAGGCCTGGCCCAAGCCCACCTAGGTCGGCCAGGTCCACCAGAAAGAGGGCCAACCAAGGCTGGTCGGTGGAGCCCTACAGGTCGGGATTACAGCAGGGGGCTGACCCCCTGCTGGTCGGATTTTTCTGCCCAGGATTGGAATAGCCCCCCCAATCCCCCTCACTCTTCATCAAGCCTACACCTGAAGCCTTGCATCCAGGCAGCGTGCTAGGAGAGGAGAGTGCTCAGTTTGTGTCAGCAACCTTTGCTGTCTTTTGTGCTCAGTTCTGAGCTTTGTCGTCCCACATTTTGTGGACGAATACATACCTGAGTTTTGTCTCTATCTCTCTTGTGAAAGGTTGTGTATGAGTGTGATCATCTATCTAGTTTACTGAGTGTTGTATGAGCTGCAATCGGAGTGAGAGGTGTGAGAGATTCTATCCTCCTATTTCCAACACCTTCATCCTCTATTCTTTTGGTAATTATTGCACATGTGGCCTTGGACCGAATAGAAGACCACACATCCAATTTCTGCAAGCTAGCTTATGGAGAGCAAACATCTGGAACGTAAAGGTACTTTCTCCTCTCCAATGGTGGTCTTGAATGACACCATTCCAATTCCCTTGATGGTAAGCTTCAGTTGTCTCCCACTGTGATGCTAGATCCAGACCCTACTTTGGAGAGTGCATGGGACCACTCTCGGGTCTTTCACGTGTGCTTCAATGCACCACTGTCTATGTACCAATCTTCATCATCGGATTTGCCAGGAGTGCCAAACATCTTTCAGTCACCTAGGCAACAAATAGATCGTACGTGCAACATTCGCTATTTCTGCCTTCGTTGGATTCAACTTGGATTTCTTGAAGCTGCTTCGTTGTGGACCCCCTTCTTGCTTCAATAGTCTCTAGCGAAGTGTCCTTATGTGCCCACGTTGAAGCTCAAACTTTGTGCCTCTATCAGATCTGGTCTTTTAAGACCTTAAACACTGATCTGGCTTGCTCTTGCCAGGTTTCCATTTGCCGATCCCTTTTTCGAGGAAGGCCTTGTCTCTAGATTTGCCATGTTTCTTCTCCCAAGCTTCCTCCTGCAAAGATGCCAATTCTTCGAAAGTAATTGGTGCTGACTTTGTCGTGCAGCCATGGCTGTCACGGACCTTCGGAAAGGCGTGTCCAACACTATTTGGCAATCTGGGACAATTGTGATTTCTGACCAGGTGCTGCTCTCTGACTACTTTCATCTTCGTGATGCAGTCCTGCACCAAATCTACCTCATCCATCTTCATGTTGTAAAGACCGGTCTCAAGGTCGAGTATGCTTGCTTTGTTGAACATCTCCTTGGGCGCCTTCCATGGTTCGGCCATTTTGGCCAATTGAATGTGAGGGAGGACAGCTTTCACATTAGTATTGATGACGATCGCCAAGCATAGTTACTAGGGAACGTGCACACCAATGGAACGTCAACCCCCTAGGGAACGGGAACGCCAAAATTCTAGGGGACGGGAATAGGAAGGGAATGCCACATCACTATACTCGTTAAAAAACTATCTGCTCAATTGCTTTTTAGATGTACAAAATCCCGATGATAGATGAATCGGGACTCCAAATTTGGAGTGAGAAACTTTGGACATAAACAAAGTCCTAATGATAGACAAGACTTAGGTTGGGGAACGGTATAGGGAACGTTCCTTAGACGTTCCATAGGTGTTCTCCAGCGTTCCGTAGCCATTCCAGAAGTCTAACGTTCCATAGGCGTTCCATAACCATTTCTGAAGGGAACACCGTTCCAGCGTTCCACAACTACGGAACTGGGTTCCTTGGCAACTATGTCGCCAAGGTCTCTACATCTTGCATTACCCAATCTTGCACTACAACCAGATCTGCTGCAGTGATCATTACTCCAGTGGCATTCTTGATGTCTTCGTGTCTCAGCTCTATTCCGGTGATAATTTGCTAAACTCCTCTGACAACCATGTGACTTCGGACCTTCAACGAGAATAGTTGGACCATCGAGCTTTCCAAACACCCCGAAGTTGGGTATCGGCAACCAGCTGGCATCTAAGGATGAACCTTTTGAGTTGGTGTGGATTCGGCACTTAATAGAATGACTGAGCTTTCTCAATTCAGGAGGAACTCCTTTGTTCAGCATCGCTGTAGACTGTACAAGAGGTTTCAGGAATTAGGCTCCAATACCATGTTGGGGAGCCACATTATATATGCAGCTTTGACGCTATGCTCAAAAAATTTGAAACTGCCTCCCGGGCTGCAAGAACCTGAGGGGACTAACGGACATTTTAGGGGCACGAAAGCATTCCTAAGGAAGCATATCATGTACGTTTTTGGGGAAATGTGATCTTCACAAACACTATGGGAATCAGCTTAGTCCAACATATGCCTCGAGGAGACAATGGGCTAGATTAGATAAAACCTCTCATGTGAACCCTGGGTTGATTTATTTGCAGCAGTAGTCATGCTGCAAGAGGGGACAACAGGATTTGTAAAGTGGATGAATTAAGTCCCTTCTCCCTTTTTGTCTCACCCTTTGTGGAGTAAGTGATGTTACTCTCCCCTTTTAGGTTTGACCTTCATTTAATCAGGGTACCAGAAGCCTAATCAAACTTTATAATTGTTTTGGAGCATCAGAATCTCAACCGAAAATACAGCTACTTTGAGAAAGAGTTCTCTAGGACACTGCATTTTAAAACAATAACATAGAAGTTCTTTCTCTTCAAAGCAAACTCAGGGTGGGAAGAGAGGAGCATTGTAACCACCTGTATGTCCTTAACCTTTTCAGCTTTTGTGCTGGGTTCTGCTTCAGCCAGAACATTAACTATTCCAACCTCCTGTGCTACAGCCTTTGCTGTGCCCCAGTTATCTCCAGTTACCATAATGCTCTGTATTCCGAGAGACTGCAATATCGAAATCACAGCGGCTGCTTCTGGTTTCACTGGATCTGATATAGCAATGATTCCAATGACCTCTCTATCGATAGAGACCAAGATGCCAGTGTGGGCCAGATTTTCAGTTTCTTGTAACTGCTGACATACTTCCTCTGAAATGGTCACGCTTGAATCTTCCATTAACTTTCGGTTACCTATAAGAACCTCCTTTTCTTGTATATTTGCATGCACACCCTGGCCAACAATGACCTCAAAGTTCTGGACCTTGTGATTCCAATTTAAATCTGGAGCTTCTCTTTGTAGCATTCTGGCATATTCAACTACTGCCCTGGCCAATGGATGCTCACTATTTACCTGCCAGTAGCTGTATATTCTTAAACCATGGTTTTGCGAGCCACTAACAAAATAATGAAAGTGAAAGTTATTCCAAGAAGTACAAAATCAAACACAACTACTTCACCTCAAGAGCAGCAACTAAGCTATAAAAACTTGGAAGTGACAAGTCTTTGAATAATTTTGTACCAACAACTGCTGGTCTTCCAATCGTGAGTGTGCCTGTTTTATCAAACACGATACACTGAACCTGCACTTTACATAACACAAACGGCATCAGAGCTGTACAGACAGGAAAGGGTAGATATTATTCCATCATTCCCTCCTTTATTGCTGACAATGACGTATTAGTCAGTGCAGGGAATTACCAAAGTTAAACAGAGTACCTTATGTGTGCTTTCCAGTGCTTGGCCACCCTTGATTAGGATTCCCTGTGAGGCTCCTTTCCCAGTGGCCACCATCACAGCAGTCGGGGTAGCTAAACCCAGAGCACATGGGCAAGCGATCACTAAGACTGAAATGCCAAACTGTAGAGCAAGCTCAAATTTATCCATAGAAGGAGGAACCCAGGACTTCGGGTATGAATCACATATCCCTGCAATGAACCATGCCAACCATGTAATCAAGGCTGCCAATACCACCTGCAAAAAAACCCAAATTGTAGAAAATTTCTTACAGACGAATCCACACAAATTACGAAGACTTAAGAAGGAAACAGAATATATTAATGAGCTTACAGAGCGCTTGTTGCCTCTACTTCAAATGTTTGAGCTGAAAATACTTGGGCGAAAATTGTGGAGGGTCTTCCAGTTCTATAAATATTCAATTTTAAAATTGAGGGAAATTTATCAAGGGTTTTAGTAGTTTTAATTAAACCAGAGACATCGCCTCTCTCTCTCTCTCTCCCCCCCCGAATCAAAGCACAGCAAAGGAACTTACGAATGGCACGAAGTACTGTGAGATTCGATCTGCATATTTTTGTACCGGTGCTTTTGCCATCTGAGCGGCTTTTACCAGACGTACAATCTGTGACAGAGCTGTTTCAGAGCCCACATGTGTTGCTTGGACATGTAGAACTCCACTTTCATTCAAGGTCCCACCAATAATTTTGTCACCCAACTTCTTCGGCACAGGACAGGCTTCACCTGTGATCATGCTCTCGTTAACGTAGCTCTGACCCCAAACAACTACGCCATCTGTTGGTGCTTTTCTACCAGGAAGAATCCTGATGATGTCTTTTCGCTGTATGAGCTGAGTACTAATCTCACGCTCTGAAATGACATCTCCATTTTCAGTTAGATTTACCAGAATAGCAGTGTTAGGTGCGAGTTCCATTAGTTTAGCAATAGCCTCAGATGTTTTCCCTTTTGCTAACACTTCCAGGAATTTTCCGAGGAGAATGAAGGAGATGAGCATGGCACTGGTCTCAAAAAAGTCAGTTTCCTTGAAAGTTTTGGAAGTTGCCGCACGCACTGCCGTATACGCTGAGTAAAAATAGGCTGCATTTGTACCAAGAGCTATTAACACATCCATGTTCGTGGAGCCGTGCCTGAGGGCTTTGCATGCGCCAACATAAAAGCGCCTGCCAAATATGAATTGGACCGGAGTGCAAAATGCCCAACGTAAAATCGTTCCTACTGACAACATATTCACTACTGTCATCTCCAGATGGTCTTTCAACACAGGAATGTACATGAAAACCATAGAGAGAAGAAAAACGGGCACTGTAAAAATGCAGCTCCATAGAAAAAGTTGCTTATACTCATGCATTTCTTTTCTTTTGTCCGGGGCTCCTAAATCTGCGGGAATATGCAAGCTTGCCTTGAAACCTGCCTGGCCAATTGCCTCTATAAAACATCGTGGACCTGTCTCATCAGGGTCATACGACACGGCTAGCCTCTGTTCATGGAGATCCGTCTCTACACATTTAACTCCTGGCAACACTTGGAGCGACAATATGACGACATTCATGTTCTCATCTGAACGCACGCCCTCTAATTGTAAATGTACCCTGTTACTTTCATGACCTGCGCTGATCAAGTCAGCTTCAAAGCCGATGTCAGCTACCACGCTCATGATCTGCCTGTAGTTGACTAGCCTAGGATCATACTGGACTTCAGCCTCCTCTGTTGCCAAGGCAACGACCGCTTTCTTTACACCATGAGTCTTTTCTAGTGCAGATTCAATGGACGTTGAGCACGCTGTACATGTCATACCTCTGATGCGCAAACGGCATGTTGTACTGGAGCACTGATTTGTATCGTCGTCGACGATTATGGCTGCAAAGCCAGCGTCTTCGATGGCCTCATGAATGGTACGTTCCTGCAAAGTTTTTGAAGATTTGTACGTTAAGGACAATTAAAATCGACGGAAAAGAACTGCAAGCTATCGCCTATCGCACTGTGAGCTTTGTTTGCCGTAAGTGGAGGTGCCGCTGCCTTGAAACGATTTGAAGTCCTACAAGGAATCTTCCCAATGATGTATACGGTTTATGGGATTGTCGTCAACACTAATCCAGAAAGGCGGACCTATGTTAACATGTGGATTCGCAATTGAGATAGGTAATGCCAAATTAATCTGAACTTCTACAGGTATTCTTGAAACAGACGCAGAAGCATTGCGCTTGCAGAATGGCGTACTTTATCGCTAGCTGTTACATAACCAATCAATTGAAGAACATGGACT
The DNA here is from genome assembly GCF_047967505.1 of Dipteris shenzhenensis. NCBI lineage: Eukaryota > Viridiplantae > Streptophyta > Polypodiopsida > Gleicheniales > Dipteridaceae > Dipteris > Dipteris shenzhenensis. Next base: position 18,875,832 of record NC_141613.1, read on the forward strand.
GTCACATGAAATGGAGAAGTAATTTACGGCTAAGGAATTGCGAGGAACAAGAGGTCTGGGAGAACGATCTTACGTCCACAAAAGCAGGCCGGTAGACAACTTGCGCATTGTGTTGGAGAACTGAAACGCTTGCGTCTTCGATGCCATGCAGCCGCTTGACGGCCTTCTCGACGGAGCTGGCGCAGGCTGCGCACTCCATTCCGGTGACGTTGAAGGTAACTTTACGGAGCTCTGCTGCGGACGGATCTTTGTCAGGTCTTATAAAAGGCAGCGGCGGATATCGGGTCATGGAAGGGTAGCGGGGTCGAGGGACAAGAACGAGCTGAGAGTCATCGGTGGAGAGACGGGTGAGGCTCTCGGCACGCTCGAGAATTTCGACGTCGATGATGCGGCTGGCCATGGTTTGGAGCAAGAAGCAGCAGAGACAGGCTGATATCTCGAGTAATTCATGCAATGGCAAGGCGCAAAAACGTCGTGAGATTCACACAGTGCGCGCTTTGTGTTGCTGCTGCTGCTCTCCCACTTTGTTAACACAAATCGCACTGTGACATTCACACAGTTTGCAAACATACACTTCGCACAGTGTGAGAGTCACAGTGCAGATGCGTGCATGTGTTTTGCGAACTGTGTATGCTGCTGCAGATATGAGCTACTGCTGTGTGGAGCTGCAAGCAGCAGATGCAGCTGATATCTCGAGGAATTCATGCAATTGCAAGACCAAAAACTTGGTGAGACTCACAGGTCGCGCATTGTGTGTTGGAGCTGCTGCTGAGCTCCCATGTTGTTGTGCTGCTGCTGCAAATGTGATCTCGAGGTGAGACTGCAGCTACAAATTCACAAATGGGAATGCGAGTTTGAGAAGGAGATGGAATGAAAAGCGAGGAGACGGAGAAGAAGGAGGAGGAGGAAGATGAAAGGAAAGGAAAAGAAAACCAATGAAAAACATGGTGTTCATCTCAAAGGTGGCAAAACACACCTCATTTCTAACAAAATATATATAACAACTAAAGCAAAGCAAGAAAGAGTGAGTGGCTTCTCCACTTTAGTTTTTTGCCCCCCAAAAAAGTTCTCCCACATCTCTACCTGCTCCCTTTACTCTCCACCACCACCACCACCACCACCACCACCACCATCACTCCCTGCATCTTTCATCATCACCTCCCTCGCCACCATCACATCTCCAGCTTCCTTCCAATCACAGCACCCTATATCTTGCAACATCTGCCTTCGATCACCAGACAGTGAGCCATCAACAACCATGTAGCGATGACCCGTCTCTCCTCAATTCCCTTGGTGGACCTACAGGGCCACATGTCGCCCTTTTCCGTCGAAAATCGGGAGGATTCCGGTTCCCCACCTCCAGTCGACAATCGCCAAAATCCTCTCGATTTTCCTCCCAAAGAGGACTCCCCATGGCCCTTCCCTACTCCTTCCCACAATTCAGGGGCCGTCTCCTCTCAACGTGGTGGCTCCATCTTCCCAGGATCCTCCATGCAGGGAAATTCATCTCTCTAGCCAGCAACCACTCTCAGCCTTCACTCACCACTAACATTTCTTGTGCGGAAGGGGCTAGGTGATGAGAGCGGCCAAATTTGCTCAAACCCTCAAGAGAGATTCTCTCTATCTCTCTCTCTCTCTCTCTCTCTCTCCCTCCCCCATTTGTGTATAACCACATCACGACCAACATTTATACTGCTCACTCCAAGTAGACTTGTTGGTTTATGTTATGATCTTGTCGTTGTGAGTGTTGTGCATTCAATCCTAGGATCAACTTCAAAGGAGTCATTATTGGCTCTTTGGAATTGTTTCCATGAAGTAAACTCTCTCTCTCTGTACTCTCACTTTCACACATGAAAGACACACTTATCTTTGCACTCACTGCGCACTTTCACAAAGGTGTGGCACCTCTCCCCACAAAACATGCATGCACATTTTAGTGTGGGCTCTACTTGTGTCGATGATAAAGGTTTAGTTCTCCACCACATAGGTCAATGAGAGTTGTGTGTGTGTGTGTGTGTGTGTGTGTACACGCACAAATACAGATGCCCCTATGCACAAGGGGGGTTCTTTCACACACCTCATATCAAATTCCGTCTATCTTTCAAAAACTGCCAATCACCTTGGGAAAGTCCATCCTAGCCTTTATGCGCACGCAATGGCACATCACATTATCATTTGTTAAGTTGAAATGGTGAGTGACTTCAATCACATCAAAGAATAATATATCACTACAAACTCTCATTTCCTAGATATCATTCATAAACTTTTTGTTCCTTTAAATTGTAAGAAGGTGCATTCACACATCCTACATCTTTTAGTATAAATTTTCATGCTCAAATGGTCCTATTGTAGTAACTTGTCTCAAAGAATTCCATTTCTTAAGAACTATTATATATTGAACTAGCAATGTCTTTGTTACTCCATACAAAGATATTAAATGCAAGTTAACATTATTGTTAAAGTAATAGATCCAATGGCAAGTACAACACCAACTACCACTTTCCTTTGAAACGTTCAACACTTTAAAAAGGATAAAGGTTGCATCTCACTATACCCACCAACGTATTGTTTTAAATAAGATATGTCTTTACAACATACTTGATCGTCCCTCCCCCCCCAAAAAAAGCTTATCGTTGCAAGCAGTATATTTCTCCATATCTTACATTGATAGCCCACATTCTCGAGTGTTAAATGTGACACACCATATTTCACATTATTATGCTACCTTTTTTAATTAGTGATAGCAAATAATATTATCGTAACCAATAATTACTTGGCTTATCAAAGACATCTTTTGTAATTTTCATACTACTCAATCATAAAACATGACTTATCAAACATTAGTTGGAAATGGGATAGGTTAAGCCTGCTTAGAAATGGAAGCATATGTGAGAATAAAAATCGTAGTTGAGAATTGCTATGAAGATTTCATTTGAATATGAACATACCATCTAAGACATTCAATGAAAACCTATGCTTGAGAAAACACACAAGGGAAAAATCAACTCTACGACTTAGAGGCAATTGAAATCCTTAGAAAGCTAAAGAAAATATATAATTTAAAATTTTTGAAAGAAGATTCCATAAACTCTCTCAAAGTCCCCCAAGATGTATTTCTTCATATATTTCTTCAAGATTAAGGTTCAAAAACTAAGGATATTGCAGTCCACACGTCAAATCATGTGTAAAATATAGACGTGACGTACAAGGAGATAAGGTGGGAGGTGATTGCTTGCAAACAAAGCCAATGACAAATGTTAGGTCTCCAAATGAGCTCCCTTTAAAGGGTTTTGATTTGGGGGATATAAAGAGGTGATATGTGAGCTACTTAACATTACAAAACATAAAATTTTTGTATCTAGTTGCCCTTCCAAGGTGCACTGGAATGTGAACCCCTAATGCTTACATACTCTTTTGCTTTCAAGTATGAATATCTTTTTTATTGAAGCTTTATTTTGTAACAAAAGGGTACATCTTCATCAAGTAGGTAAACTTCTCTTTAGTACACTCCATGGGTTTGCATATCCACAAAAACTAATTTTGTGGATGCACTTCCAATATGCATCGAAATAAAACAACCAAATCTTGTACACACTTTTTGTAAATTTTTATGAGTATTTCTAAATTTATTCTTTGGTATACTAAAAGGTGTGTACTACATAACCTTCTAAGAAAACATATATGCTCATTTGAACCTTGAATGTATACAACAAAGAAATTGAAATAGTGAGAGAATAAAAGGGTGACCTAATGGACATCATGTGTTGGGTAAATTTTATATTCTTGACTTCATCTCTAATTTAAAACACAAGATTTAACCTGAAATGTACTCCTGAGAAGTAGCAAATTATTCCAAAGACAAATATTTCAATTAAAGAACAATTGCTTGCATAAAAATTGAGACCACACTCTCTTTGACTCTTTGAGATAAGCACCACCCCAAACTCGGCTCGATAGAAAACTAGCTTTAGTTATTAAAATAGTAGCCCAAACTATCATAAATAGATTACTAAAAAGTCCTCACTTTTAGGTGGATGAAACCTAAATGTTTTTTGGGGAAACTATTAAACTCCATGAGGATATAAGAACATGTAGTCCACATGTATTACTAGAAGGTATGCTTTTGTGTGAATGATTAATAACTTTTCGTCCATCAATAGTAATTTGGTATCTCATTACCAACAAATGAGTCAAATAATTACCAAGAATACTCCATGTTTGTAATCTCCTAATAGATGAAAAGTGTTGATCTATACTTAGGATCAGGAGTGATCTTTTGGGTTAGAAACTTTGCATTTTTACCAAGAAAAATGTCGATGAATTAACAAGAATAATCCATGTTTTGCATCTCCTTTGCATATTTACCAAGAAAGAAGTCAAATAATTAACAAGAATCTCCATGTTTTTCATCTCCTAATGTATTGAAAGTGTTGATCTATACTTAGGATCATTAGCCTTCTATAAGATCTATGCTGGCCCATAAAAATCAAAGTAATAACTTACTCTTGGTCCATGATAGTTGTGGGAGGGGTGAATAGGTAACCTTAAAACACATCCAACAAGTGTAATTTTTTAATTCCACTTTTCATAGCAAGTTGACTTACATAAAAGGTCTACTTGTTCACTTTAGACCTTGAAAAAACACACTTACATAGAAGGTCTATTCTTCACTTTAGATAAGAACTTAGACTTACATATGGATTTGAAAAAAGGAAGGGTTTAATTACCCTTCCATTGCATGTGATATGGGAGGATTTTTATTATGACCCCCCTACGTGCCCTCAAGCTTCAGGCCCACCATAAAGGACATGCAATCCTTTTCCAATGCGTTGCTATCCTTGTTTTACAAGATTTTTTAGTAGAACTTCAACAATATACTTTGCAAGATGTTGAAATATTTGGAATAAATTTATCGGTGTCTTGAATAATGTAACTTACATTGATAGCACAAGTAGCAAAGAAAGACCACAAGAGCTTTAAGACCTAAATTTGAGGGATACTATGATGAAACTAAATATTATTGTCTCATAGATTAATAGAATATAACATTGAATATAGCATCTAAGAGTGTAAAATTTGTGAAAAATATAACCGAGTTTCAATATCAAATAAAAGAAAAATCAAGTGTGTCTTTGTCATTTTAATTGTAACTAGAAAGGTTGTAGAGAGTCCAAAATCTTTTGAAAGTTTCAAAACATTTTAAAAAGTTTTGTAAGTTTTACTTTCTGGTCAAAGGACCATCATGAGGGAGGGAGAAGCTAGGAAAGGCGCAATGTAGTGGTAAGTTTCCTAATTTCTTTTGCTTTAAACGTGTAACTTCTATGTGGGGGATGTTTCAAGTTCTATTGAGGATCTACCTAAGGTTTACATTAGCTTCTATGATCTATTTTCTGACCCCATTGTAGCTTGAAGCTACTTGAATTTCTAAGTTTTAGTCTATTTCAAGATATTTAAAGTTTGCAGACTATAAGTTAAAGAGATTTTATCAAATCTTAAGTTTCCCTTTGATGGAATCTAGTATCTCCTTTGTTCTACTCCTTGAATGTAGCATCTGTAATATGTTTTGACATGTAGTTGTGGGGGTTAAATACCATTGTGCCTTAACCCCGGTTATGTACAATACTCAAACACACATATAAATATAAATGACATAGTTCAGATTAGGGTGTTCTGCACCCACCAAAAGTTGTGTGGCTCTCTCTTGTGGCTCTTGCTTTCGTTGTTGAGATCACTAAACTGGTATCAGAGTGCGGGTGTTCTAAGTTGAGCCCGAGTGTGAGCTTGGAGCCCGAAGTCTACTACAACTTTGTGGAAGGGAGGAGAAGCTTTGTTGGGTGACTTTACTTGCATCTGGGTCAGAGACCTTGCATAAACCTTTGGAAAGTTCTCTGAGGATTTTGGAGCAAAAAGACGTATTTTTATGATTCCCCTATTCCTTTCGACGATGACTGAGGGCCCAGAATGACATACAAAGGCAAACATTGCCTGCTTTTGATGTCCATTGCACTTTGGGAGTTCAAAAACCCCTTCATTCTTGAATTTGGGATCATTTCATTGGATTTCTGACTCACTGTCTCTGCTTCGACGTTTTTTAGCCAATGTATTGGAACTCAAGTTTGAAGCAACTATTCGCATTTCTGTCAGTTCCGGTGGACTCAAGAGTCCTAAAACTTCTGTGTTGCTCATCATTCACACTCTGGTGGTGTTTACCAATAGGTCTGTTTGCCAAAACGTTTTTTGGTCCGTGTTTTGGACTCACTGATTGGGACCACGGTGTCCAAAACTGTCTATTCCATTGCGTTTTGAAGACCCAAAAACCCCTACCTGTTAGCTCTTCCGTGATTCCATGGAGATTTAGAGAAGTTTCGTCTCTCTGAGGCGTCGAATTGTCTGATTCTCTGTCAAAAATCCATTCAAAGGTTCAAACCATTGATTTTTTTATTATAGGTCAATTGCAAGGGTTGACTCCCCATTTCCCATTCATTGGTTGGGATTTGGAGTTCCAACAGAAGAGAGATATTTGCAGATTTTCTTACTGAGTCCAATTATGCAGTGACACCCATGTTTTGAGGCATCTCAAGTCTTATTTTCAGTAGTGATCATTGCCGTGAGCCATGATTTTTAGGACATACCTTATGCATATCACTCCGGTTGCAATCTAAGCCGTGGGCGCTCATTTGTGGTTTATATTGGATTGCAGTGGATGATTTACATGACATTTGGATGCATTGTGATCCTTGTTGGATGCGTTGATAGGCCTAGATTGCCTTATGGATGCTTTATTGATGGACGTTTAGCACGCAGATGCTATTTTATGCTGAGGGACAACTTTGACACGTTGTGTTGATGCACTCATAGTGCTATGCTCTCTTGGATGAGACATTATTGATGCATATACCATTGGATGGTGTTTATTCTTGAGGCATTTGGCTCTTATTTGGCATTGGGTTTGCCATTTTTTTGTCATTGCAGGTTGACATTTTCTTTTGTGCCACAAATATGCTCATATGGATGCATAGTATATGCACATGAGTCAATTGCATTTTGATGCTTTGAGCCTTGAGTTTTGGTGACACTATCCTCCATTAAGGTAGACATATTTGGGTGCACCTAGTATCTCGCGTGATTTGTCTCTTGCAGGTACTAGCATTTGGGATTTTGCTTTATTTGCATAAGCATCGTCTTCCATATCTGAAAAGGAGTTTTTTTAGCATTAAAAAGTTTGATGGGACAAACTTTTCTTTGTGAAAAGAACAAATAAGGGATGTGCTTATTCAAAAGAAGCATATTAAACCCTTGGCATGGATTGAAGCTAAGCTTGCAGATATGTCTGAGGATGATTGGAATGAGTTGGATTCATTAGACCAAAGTCTACTCTTAGACTTCATCTTGTAGAGGTGTATTTCATAGTAAAATGAGCAGACTATGGACTCTAATAAAGTTTACCTCATGAAGAGGTTGTTTGAGCTGCAGATGAAGGAAGGGGTCTCCATTGCTTCTCACTTGAATGAATTCAATATTATTTTCAGCCAACTTCATGCTCAAAAGATGAATTTTGATGCAGAGACTAAGGCAATATTCCTCTTATGTTCATTGCCATTCTCATGGGATACCATCCATACATCTATCTTAGTAACTCTGCACCAGGTGGAGTACTGAATTTTGATGTTGTTGTGGGTAGCTTGTTGGCCAAGGAGATTAGACAAAAGTCTATGGATGGCAACAAGCAGGATGCAATCTTAAATGTGCAAAGGGGAAGATCACAGTTCACGTCCCAAGAAAGAGGGAAGTCTTGTAGCAAATCCAGGGCATGGAAAATTTGTTGTTACCATTGTGGCAACAAGGGCCACATGAAAAAGGATTGCTACAAGCTGAAAAGAGAGCAAAAGGATAAGAAAAATAATGCAACTTGGGGTGCAAATAAGAAGGAAGAGAGTCCAAGGGAGGACAAAGGAAAAGTGAAGATCGAGGAGATTAATGCAATCAGTGATAATAGTGACAATGACATTCTCTTCATGTCTAATCTACCTGGAGAGTTGCTTACCACTTCAGATGATGCATATTCCCAGGATTGGATTTTGGATTCTAGTGCTTCATTCCATGTTACTCCTCATAGGGAATGGTTCTCCACTTGTGACAGTGGAAAGACAAGTTGTGTGCATCTTGGAAATAACTATGCATGTGACATAGTGGGAGCGGGTGACATAAAGTTTTCTTTTGCAAAAGCAGTGGATGCTTTCCAATGCAAGTCTTTCTTGTGGTTTTTAGGCTGAGGCAATGAAGACTACAGTGCATGTCAATAGATCAGCTAATAAGAGTTTGGATGGTGGTATTCCTGAAGAGGCATGGAGTGGCAAGAAGCCCTCTTACTCTCATTTGCGCATATTTGGGTGTGAGGCATATGCACATGTGCCAAAAGAGCTTTGGAAGAAGCTAGATTCTAAGTCTAGGAAATGCATTTTTATGGGTTATGGCAAAAGTGGAGAGATGGGCTATCATCTCTGGGATGCGAAAACAAAGAAGATCATACAAAGCCATGATGTGGTCTTCAATGAGAAGAAGATGCATCAGACACCCATGAGGGATGTGGAAATGAGTAGAATCACTTTCTAGGATGTGATCCACCTGCATATGTTGATAGATAGCAAGTTGTCCATGCACCGAATGTGCAGGAAATGGTGTCACCAGGTACTCCCACAGGTACACAATCAAGGGCAGATGATTGATTATCTATTGGTGAAAATGATGAGCTAAATGTGGCTGATATGGAGGTGGGACAATAAGTTGAAATGCCCTTGAGAAGATTAGCTAGAGTGTCTAGACCACCTGAGAGATTTGTTCCAGGGGCAGACTATGTGATGCTTACTAGTTGTGGGGAGCGTTCTTGCTATAGGAAGGCTATGATGTGCGAGGATCAATGCAAGTGGGAGTAGCTATGCAATCAGAGATGAATTGACTCATGAAAAATAAGACTTGGGACTTGGTTTCTTTGCCAGATGGAAAGAAAGCATAGCCATGTAAATGGTTCTACAAGATGAAGGTCATAGGTGATGATGTGCCTATGTACAAGGCCCATTTGGTTGCTAAAGGGTTCAAGCAAGAGAAGGGTGTGGACTTTGATGAAATCTTCTCTCCGGTTGTGAAGATGACCACACTTAGATGTGGATGACCACACTTAGATGTGTACTTGGGCTTATGGCAAGAGAGGATATGGAGCTTAATATGCAGATGGATGTCAAGACAGCTTTCTTGCATGGGGATTTGCATGAGGAAATTTACATGGTACAGCCGAAAGGCTTTGAAGAAAAGGGCAAATAATATTTGGTTTGCAAGCTGAAAAAGAGTCTCTATGGCCTTAAGCAAGTGCCTAGAGAATGGTATCAAAAGTTTGATGCTTTCATTTGGTCCTAGGGTTTCAGAAGAAGTGAGATTGATCATTGCCTCTATACTAAAAGAGCTAAGGATAATAGCCTGATACTCCTGGCACTTTATGTGGATGATATGCTATTGGCTAGTAAGAACACTTATGAGCTAGATGCATTAAAGGCCAAGTTGCATGAGGTCTTTGACATGAACGATTTGGGACCTACGGGTCATATTCTTAGTATGTGCATCACGCATGACCGGAGTAGGAAACTCCTTTGGCTTTCACCAAAGGAGTAAGTTACAAAAGTTTTGCAGCATTTCAATATGGAGGGGAAGGCAATAAGTACTCCATTGCCTCCATATGTGAAACTAAGTCAGCCAAATCAGATGAGGAGAGGGCCATGATGGCCAAGGTTCCTTATGCATCAGTGGTTGGGAGTCTTATGTATGCTATGATAGCTACTAGACCGGACATTGCATTTGCAATGGGAGCTATTAGCGGTATATGGCTAATCCACGAAAGAGACATTGGTAAGTGCATCATGAGATACATGAAGGGTACCAAGGAGATGTGCATCTGCTTTGGCAGAGGAGAGATGCTTGTGATTGGGTACACAGATTCAGACTATGTAGGGCATGTGGATAGCAAGAGATCTACTTCCGGTTATGTGTTCACCTTTGTAGGTGGTGCACTTGTGGTGCAGTGTCATGGATGTCTTGCATGAGAGTGCTCTCAACGGAAGCAAGAACGGAAGAAGGAGAGAGAGAGAGAGGGAGATAGAGAGCCACACAAGTTTTGGTGGGTGCAGAACCACCCTAATCTTCTTTTTCATTCATTTATATATATGTGTTTGAGTATTGTACATAACCGGGGTTAAGGCACAGTGACCTTTAACCCCCACAACCTCCCACTTAAAGGACAATGTGCCTTTAAGAGAGAACAACTAGTGAGCATACTATCCAATGCCCATCAATACACGACAATACTCAAACCGCTGACTAGGTAGACTCTTCGTCAACATATCTGTAGGGTTATCATCTGTATGAACCTTGACAAGCTCTATGCGCTTGTCCTCAAGTACCTCCCTGATGAAATGGTACCTGACCTCAATGTGTTTGGTCTTTGCATGAAAGACCGGATTCCGTGCTAGCTGAATAGCACTCATGGAATCACTATGCAATGTCGGTACACCTGTATGAATCCCCAAATCTCCCACTAGCCGATCAAGCCATATAGCCTCCTTGCAACCCTCTGTGGCTGCAACATACTCAGCCTCTGTGGTAGACAAAGCAATGCACTTCTATGCACGAGACATCCACGACACTGCACCACCTGCAAAGGTGAACACATAACCAGAAGTGGATCTCCTACTATCCACATGCCCTGCATAGTCTGAATCTGTGTACCCAAGTACACGCATGTCTCCTTTACCAAAGCAAATGCACATCTCCTTGGTACCCTTCATGTACCTCATGATGCACTTAACTGCCTCCCAATGCCTCTTTCCTGGATTAGCCATATACCGGCTAACAACTCCCACTGCAAATGCAATGTCTGGTCTAGTAGCTATCATAGCATACATAAGACTCCCAACTGCTGATGCATAAGGAACCTTGGCCATCATGGCCCTTTCCTCATCTGATTTGGGACTATCTGTATGACTCAGTTTCACATATGGAGGCAATGGAGTACTCACTGCCTTCCCCCCCTCCATATTGAAACACTGCAATACTTTTGTAACATACTCTTTTTGTGAAAGCCAAAGGAGTTTCCTACTCCGATCACGCGTGATGCGCATACCAAGAATATGACCTGCAAGTCCCAAATCCTTCATATCAAAGGCCTCATGCAACTTGGCCTTTAATGCATCTAGCTCATAAGTATTCTTGCTAGCCAATAGCATATCATCCACATATAGTGCCAGGATGATCAGGCTATTATCCTTAGCCCTTTTAGTGTAGAGGCAGTGATCAATTTCACTCCTTCTAAAACCCTGGGATCGAATGAAAGCATCAAACTTCTGATACCATTCTCTAGGCACTTGCTTAAGACCATAGAGACTCTTCTTCAGCTTGCAAACTAAATGCTCTTTGCCCTTTTCTTCAAAGCCTTCCAGCTGCACCATGTAAATTTCCTCATGCAAATCCCCATGCAAGAAAGCTGTCTTGACATCCATCTGCATAAGCTCCATATCCTCTGATGCCACTAGTCCAAGCATGCATCTAAGTGTGGTCATCTTCACAACCGAAGAGAATATCTCATCAAAGTCCACACCCTTCTCTTGCTTGAACCCTTTAGCAACCAAACGGGCCTTGTACCTAGGCACATCATCACTTGTGACCTTCATTTTGTAGACCCATTTACATGGCAATGCTTTCTTTCCATGTGGCAAAGAAACCAAGTCCCAAGTCTTATTCTTCATAAGTGAACTCATCTCTGATTGCATAGCATACTCCCACTTGCATTGATCCTCACGCATCATAGCTTCTCTGTAGCAAGAAGGCTCCCTGCAATCAGTAAGCATCACATAGTCTACCCCTGGAACAAACCTATCAGGCAGTCTAGACACTCTAGATGATCTTCTCAAGGGCATTTCAGCTTGCTGTCCCACCTGCATATCAGCCACATTTGGCTCATCATTTCCACCAATAGATGATCCATCATCTACCCTTGATTGTATACCTGTGGGAGTACTTGGTGGTACCATTTCTTGCACATTTGGTGCATGGACAGCTTGCTGTCTATCAACATATGCAGGTGGATTCACATCCTGGAAAGTGATTCTCCTCATTTCCACATCCCTCATGGGTGCCTTATGCATCTTCTTCTCATTGAAGACCACATCATGGCTGCGTATGATCTTCTTTGCTTCTGGATCCCAGAGACGATAGCCCATCTCTCCACTTTCACCATAACCCAGAAAGATGCATTTCCTAGACTTAGGGTCTAGCTTCTTTCGAAGCTCTTTTGGCACATGTGCATATGCCTCACACCCAAATATACGCAAATGAGAGTAAGAGGGCTTCTTGCCACTCCATGCCTCTTCAGGAATACCACCATCCAAAGTCTTACTAGGTGATCTATTGTGATCACATGCACTGCAGTCTTCATTGCCTCAGCCCAAAAACCACCAGAAAGACTTGCATTGGAAAGCATGCATTGCAACCTTTCTTGAATGGTACGGTTCATCTTTTCTGCAACTGGATTTTGCTCTGGAGTATGAGGGGATGTGAGCTCCCTCTTAATCCCACGTGTATCACAGAAATGCTGAAAGTCATGAGAGAGATACTCTCCACCATTATCAGTCTGTAGGCATTTAAGCGTTCTACCTGACTGATTCTCAACCAAGGCCAGCCATTTCTGAAATACCTGGAACACATCACTCTTCCGAGCTATAGCATAAGCCCACACTTTCCTAGTTGCATCATCAATGAATGTCACATATAGTATTCAGCCCCACCTAATGACCGTGTAGGCATGGGACCACATACGTTTGAATGCACCAAATCAAGCATTTCAAACTCTTTCTTTCCCCTTCTTTTATGGGCTGATTTAGTTTGCTTCCCATAGAGACAATGCTCACAAAATTCAAAATCAAAGAAACTCAAATGCGGTACATAACCCAAACGGCATAAGAGTTTCATTCCATTCTGGCTCATGTGCCCCAACCTGCAATGCCACAAAGAAGTGCTTGGCTACTCGGTTATTGCAACAACATGATCAAATACCCCTGATACATGTAAGGGATACAAAGTCCCACACTTGGCACCCCTGGCCAAAAGCATAGAGCCCTTTTGAATTTTCGAACTTTGAAAGCCAAAAGTGGTGTGAAAACTAGCATCATCTAGCTGACCCACTGAAATAAGACTCTTGGTCAGCTTAGGCACATGTCTCACATGTTTCAAAACAAATGCAGACCCATTTGCAAAAGAAAACTTTATGTCACATGCATAGTCATTTCCAAGATGCACACAACCTGTCTTTCCACTGTCATAAGTGGAGAACCATTCCCTATGGGGAGTAACATGGAATGAAGCACCAGAATCCAAAATCCAATCCTGGGAATATGCATCATCTGAAGTGGTAAGTAACTCTACAGATAAACTAGACATGAAGAGAACATCATTGTCACTATCACGTGTGACTGCATTGATCTCCTCGGCCTTCACTTTTCCTTTGTCCTCCCTTGGACTCTCTTCCTTTTGATTTGCACCCCAATTTGCATTCTTTTTCTTATACTTTTTCTCTCTTTTCAGCTTGTAGCAATCCTTTTTCATATGGCCCTTCTTGCCACAATGGTAACACTCAATGTTCCGTGCCTTGGATTTGCTACGAGACTTCCCTCTTTCTTGGGACTTCCCCCTGAACTGTGATCTGCCCCTTTGCACATTTAAGGCTGCATCCTGCTTGTTGCCATCCATAGACTTCCGTCTAATCTCCTCAGCCAACAAGCTACCCACAACATCATCAAATTTCAGTACTCCACCAGGTGCAGAGTTACTGACAGCTGTACGGAAGGTATCCCATGAGGATGGAAATGAACATAAGAGAAATATTGCCTTAGTCTCCGCATCAAAATTCATCTTCTGAGCCTGAAGCTGGCTGAAAATAATATTGAATTCATTCAAGTGAGAAGCAATGGAGACCCCTTCCTTCATCTGCAGCTCAAACAACCTCTTCATGAGGTAAACTTTATTAGAGGCAGTTTCCTTCTCATAAGTGGCACACAGTTTTTTCCACAAATCCTCCGTAGTCTGCTCATTTACTACTGTGAAATAAACTGACTCTGCAAGATGAAGTCTAATAGTAGACTTTGCTAATGCATCCAACTCATTCCAATCATCCTCAGACATATCCGCAGGCTTAGCTTCAATCCCTGCCAAGGGTTTAATTTGCTTCTTTTGAATAAGCACATCCCTTATTTGTTCTTTCCACAAAGAAAAGTTTGTCCCATCAAACTTTTTAATGCTGAAAAACTCCTTTTCAGACATGGAAGAGGATGCCATGATGCAAATAAAGCAAAATCCCAAATGCTAGTGCTTGCAAGAGAGAATCACACCAAATACCAGGTGCACCCAAATGTGTATGCCACAATAGAGTGAAATGTCACCAAAACTCAAAGCTCAAAGCATCAAAAGATGCATCTGACTCATGTGCATATACTATGCATCCATATGAGCAAATCTGGCCCAAAAGAAAATGCCAATAAGTGCCAAATGACTCAAGCATAAACACCGTCCACTGGCATATGCATCAATAATATCTCATCCAAGAGAGCATAGCACTATCAGTGCATCACCAGCAATGTGTCAAAGCTGTCCCTCAGCATAAAATAGCATCCATGTGCAAAGCGTCCATAAAAAATAGCATCCCACAAGGCAATTTGGGCCTATCAGCGCATCCAACAAGGACCGCAATGCATCCAAATGGCCTATAAATCATCCACTGCAACCCAATGCATACCACGAATGAGCGCACACTGCTCAAACTGCAACCAGAGTGATCTGCATAAGGTATGCTCAAGAAATCATAGTCCCACGGTAATGAGCGCTACCGAAAATAGAACCTGAGATGCCTCAAAACATGGGCGCCATTGCATAATCGGACTCAACAAGAAAATTTGCAAATATCTCTCTTCTGCCAGAACTCCAAAATCCCAACCGATGAGTGAGAAATGGGAGTCAACACTTATCCACTGCCATGTGGCATAAATCTAAGGTTTCAAAACCTTAGTATGAAAAAATGCATAACAGAGAGATGGAATCGAATACACAGAGATCTATAACTCTGAAAATCCTCCACCGAATCATGCAAGAACTGATAGGTAGGGGTTTTTGGGCATCCGGAACGCAATGGGACAGACAGTTTTGGAAACCGTGGTCTCAATCACTGGGTCCAACACACGGACTGAAAAACGTTTTTGGAAACAGAGCTATCTGTAAACTCCATCGGAGTGCGAATGATGAGCAACATAGAAGTTTTAGGACCTCCTGAGTCCACCGGAACTGACAGATCTGCAAATGGTTGCTCCAAACTTGAGTTCCAACACCTGGGCAAAAAACGCAGGAACTGACACAGTGACTCAGAAATCCAATGAAATGATCCCAGATTCAGGAATGAAGGTGTTTCCAGGCTCCTGAAGTAATGTGGACACCAAAAGCAAGCAATAGTTGCCTCTACAAGTCAATACGGAGTCTCTGTCATCGAACGGAACAGGGAAAAGCTCAAAAAACGACTTTTTCTTTGAAAGCTCTTAACAGGCTCTCAAAACCACTTCGCAAAGCCAAAGTGACTTTTCCAAAGGTTCCTCCAAGGTCTCTGCACACTCGGATGCAAGTAAAGTCACCCACAAAGCTTCCCACAGAGCTTCTTCTTCCTCCCACAGAGTTGCTGAGCTTCCAAGCATTCACGCACGCTCAGCTAGATCACCCGGGCTCTGATACCAGTTGAGAGTGCTCTCAACGGAAGCAAGAACGGAAGAAGGAGAGAGAGAGAGAGAGGGAGACAGAGAGCCACACAAGTTTTGGTGGGTGTAGAACCACCCTAATCTTCTTTTTCATTCATTTATATATATGTGTTTGAGTATTGTACATAACCGGGGTTAAGGCACAGTGACCTTTAACCCCCACATTGCGCACAGCAGTGTGTCGCTTTGTCTACCATAGAGGTCGAGTATGTTGCAGCCACAGAGGGTTGCAAGGAGGCCATATGGCTTGATCGGCTAGTGGGAGATTTGGGGATCCATACAGGTGTACCGACATTGCATAGTGATTCCATGAGTGCTATTCAGCTACTAGCACGGTTCATCCAGTCTTTCATGCAAAGACCAAACACATTGAGGTCAGGTACCATTTCATTAGGGAGGTACTTGAGGACACACCCATAGAGCTTATCAAGGTCCATACAGATGATAACCCTACAGATATGCTGACGAAGACTCTACCTAGTCAATGGTTTGAGTATTGTCATGTATTGATCTCAAAATATTGACTACCAAGAATAAGATTTTTAATATTGCATCCAAGAATACTCAATCATGGTTAGAATTGACCAAGCCTATGAATCAAATCTTCCAAATTATCATCCCTCTACTCATAATACTCTATGATATGCCTAATTCCCCCACTATGAAGCTATAGTATCAACTTGAACTATCAGAGCATTGCATTGGGCTCTCCATACATGCCACTCATCGTGCAATTCTTATGTAATTCCCTAATCTAATCATCACATGAAGGCAATCAATTGATTGTAAAATTTCAAATTTTGTAAGTTCTTTAATCAATTTGTTGTAAACTTGTTGCAACATGCTACTAGGTACTCTTCTATCTCCTAGAACCAAAGTTCGACCTAGCTCAAACTTTTAAGTTGGCAATTCAAATATTTATTATGCTAAAAGCTCAATTTTATATGATCTATTATCTAGCATTGATACCTGAGGAGACGCATCCATTGAATTTTAGAGAAGTCTTGAGATACACTGCAACGGCATGATTCATGCTTGCTAAATTAAGAGAGGCCAAATAAAGTAAAATAACTTTATTATTTAACCCAACCAGGGAAAATGGTAGACCCAAAACTTTTTCTTCTGCTCCATGCTTCTACTACTGAACCCAAAATTGGGTAGATATGTAAATACATAAGTTTCTTCTACTCGAGGCTTGTAGTTTTGAATCCAAAATTCTGTAATTGTATGGATACACAATTTTCTTCTCATCCAAGCTTCTAGTAATGAGCCTACAAAATTGAAGAGATGTATAAATACATGATTTTTTTGCTAAAGACTAATGTTAAAATCCTACCGCAAATACCTATTTGTTGTTTAGTTTATAACTCTAATTTTTCATCTACATAAGAAAAAATAAAGTAAATTTAGAGCATTTACTAATGATAGGTAGCTTGCTCCACATTAAGTATATCCTACTTCTATCTACTTCAAAGATCCCAAGATGGAAATAATCATCATGATATGGAGATAGTTATCTACCTTAGCATTCTGGTGCACTGTCTCCATAAAAAAGTGAGACGCATGTATTGGGATCATAATACAAATGCCAAGCCCCCTTCAACAAATAAGATGTTAAAATCTACGCTATGGTCGAGCAACAATGATCCCAAACTAACCCGATGATACCCATGGGCTAGGGAAAGGAGAGCAAAGGAGCAAAGGTGTCCATGTAGTATCCCATGTACCACATGGAAGGTGCAAAAGGACTCATCTTAGTGTATGCAAACCCAATGAGACCTACCTCTTACCAAGCACCCATCACGTCCTTTGGATAGTGGGTTCCCCACACAGAGGTAGCCCAAACACATTTCAACATTTGTAGAGAGATTGTGGAGTTTGGCATGCATGCATCGATTGTCCACTCAAAGCAAAGCCTCCACAAGCCAAAGAAGTAAAACTAGATGAACCCTTGGAATTGTTCGCATTGAAAGTCGAAGTGTGGCAACACAAAGCGTATTCTAGTTGCTGGTACTTGTGAGAACAAGGAAATAGAAAGAAGTATCATGGCAAAAGCTATCTTTCTCTCAAAAGGCAAAGATTTAGAGTAAAACTAGTGTTGCCAATCCTATACAAAGCAAAGCAACACCAAGCACATCTACACATTTTGCTACTCAAGAGGGAAAAGAAGTCTACGCCAATGCTGAAATTGAGAAAGCTTGAGTATGAAGACCTAAAGCAATGGGTAAGACAAAAACAAGAGCAATTCAAGGCAGGTAGCATAGCAAAAGCAACTACTAGGTTACCAACACCACCAAGTGTGGACACAATAATTGAACCCATTACCAACCAAAGGGTAATATAGCTATACGCACCTCATCCCCAAGTGAGAGGTGTTGCATTAGCCAACTTAATTAGCTACCCCATCACAATCCCAATTGGAACTCTATTGAGAACCCTACAATGTTGGAGAGCTTCAAGGGGTGGATTGAATCTCCACAAGGTCCCTCATCACTCAAAGAGGAAGATAAAGAAATCTTAGTCAAATTTGGTGATAGGGACAAAATAAAAAATGTAGCCATCCTGCTAGAGCATAAAGCCTTTGGCATGGATAGTGGGCCAGAACTAAACATCCTAGCAAAATATCTCTATGAAGAATGGGGACTACCATTAATGATGAATGCCACATTCAACATACGCCTAGCCAACCACACTAAGATGAAGCCACTAGGAATTATTGACAATATGCCAACAAAAATTGCTTGAGTCAAGTTAACCATACAATTCACTATACTAGATCTTCCCAAGGGCTTGAAAACATACCAAGTATTATTGGGAAGCTCATGGCTTAGAGAGGTATTAGTACTCCAATTCGTAACTACAAGAAAACACATTCAATATTGCTAGATGTGGATGCACTAATGATTCAACTAGAACCATCAATTTGGGATGACTCTCTTATTGGTTTGGGCATTGCCATTGCTACATCTTCTCTTGTATGGTTTTTGAAATAGTAAGGAACTTCTCTTAGGACCTCATAGTAATGCGAGATACTTGTCTGACTACTATTTCCATTGATTGTTGTGGAAGATTTCTTTGATGTTCAATTGCATTTATTTTTTAGTTGTATTCTCCATTCTAGTGTTAATTCTCACATTGGGTTTAAATTTCTAAAGCTTATTACTTTGCAATTTTGGTTGCAAATTTTCAATGGGCATTTGATGCATAAGTTGTGGTTCCTCAACCATACATGCACCTTCAATTCCCTTTGGAACCCATTGGAAATTCAGTGGCTTAACACTCTAGCTCACATGCCTTATCTCTTTGGTATTGTACACTCTTTTTATTTTTCCTTGACCATCTACTATTTGGTAATATAGGGGGGTCTAGCTTGCGATACTCCATTGTCAAAGACTTGATAAAGACTTGACCTTCTAATGTGGCGCTATTAGGTTCTGTTTCTAGGTCCCAGTCAAAGTTTGCAACATTGCCTTCAATGATGGCCTCTTCAAGATCACTATTCCATTCTACATATGCCATGAAGATCAATACATCCATTACTTTTGATACAGACCTTATAGCCTAGGGGCAACCCCAATGTATGATGGGCCAAAAATTCGAATCTTGCTTTGGAAGGAGAAGATGAAAAGCCTGTGTACATCGATGAACGACTCATACAAGAGGAAGAAAAAGAATTGAAGGAATGGGGAAAGAATACATTATTGCACTATTGCATAATATATTTGGCCCTGCAATGTTACTTCTCATTCCATAAAAAAATCACCTACTGTTTAGCAACAGAATGAGAAGTAACATCATATGAAATACCATTTAATGGGTAGGCACCAAGAGAACACAATATATAGGATCAAGCAGGTTCCTCTTTACATCAATGTCAAAAGCATATTGACCCTCCACAGATGTGGAGTAGCTGAACTATTTAGTGTTCTTTTTGTTGAATCTGTTGCATTGTTAGAAGTAGTAAAAGGGGGAGGCATGGCACCTCTGAAAAAGGCTTTTTCATCTTGAAGCTAGTCAAGATAGTTGTTAAAGATGATTACAGCTTCACTGAGTTTTTCATGTTCTTGGACCACCAAAATACAAAAGCCATTTTTGGATTAGTATGAACATAATCAAATCGAAAATTATTTCTAGATGTCCATATCAACCATAAGGCATGAGCTCTAATCAGTGACCAGTCCTCCTGTTGAATTTTAGTTGCATCCCCCAATAGAATTGACTTAAAGTTTAGGGATTCCCCTATATTTATCTAAATATACTTTGATACTACCCTTGCTTGTGGGCACGCAAAAAAAAGGTGAAGAATGTCCTCCTTGAAACCACATCACCTTTTGCAATAACCATCTCCTTTGCCTAGGAGGAGATTCTTAGCATTGGTCAAAAATCCCATGTGCAAGATGAGCCAAAGAAGGGTGGAGTATTTCTCAGGGATGATCTTATTCCAAATTCTATCAAACCTACTCTTGCATTTTTCCCTATTGTTCTGCTGCTTCCAATTGCCATTCAAGATCCTAAAGATCTCTTCTATAGAGAAAGAGGGTGTAGAAATAGGGAAAAGGTAGGGACTACCCATCCAACAAAACTCCTTGCTATAGTTGAGGGAGGAGCCCCCTTTCTAATGCTTTTTATTCCAAAGATCTATTTTTCCCATAATTAGTACCTGCGAGGCATCAATCACAGCAAATTCTCTCCTTATTATTGGCCAAATTTTCCATCTTAAATGTGCTTGGTCCCATAGTGGATCCCACCTTTGTAAGCCCTTTCTAAAGAGGAGCCTTGCTGCCTCAAAGTTATTAACTGTTAGAGGCTTATGCTTATGTATAACTGACACCCATAAAGGCCATATGGAATCAAGAGCCATAAAGGCACCCTTTCGTGAGAACACTATCTGACATTTTATGTCCTCAAAAGCCTTCCAAAGAGACCTCCACAAGGGGCTTCCCTTGGTGAAACAGGGTTCTAAGCTCCACAAGGCAAAAAGAGAGGAAAATTCTTCCTCCACTTGGGCCCTCTTATTGGCCTCATTTGATTGACAATTATCAAAAGCAGTCTTTGTTCAGGCTTAATACAGATTTTATGGTCTAAGATGTTGCCAATAAGTTTTGGCTACTTGATCAATATTCACAACCCCTAGTCCTCCTTTAGCTTTTGGAGTTGTGCAAAAGGACCACCTAACTTTTGAAATCTTGCTTTCTCTACCCATAAAAAGGATCTACAAATTCATAATTTTTTTCTAAACCAGCTTGAGAGGGAGACCAGCAACACAGGTAAAGAACACCTATGAGGAAGATGTAGTGATTGAGGACCATTTTTCTACCTACAAAATTTGGCCTGAAACCCTATCCACATATCCAACTACTTTTTAAATCTTTTAAAGAACCATTCCCATCTTTGCTTGTGGAGTTATCTCAAAGCCTAAGGGTATACCCAACAGTCTAAAAATTGCACCTTTGTTAATTTTGTGGCATCCCTTATTATCGATTAATAACTGGTTTGACTCTGTCAATGTAGAGTAGCTTATCTTAACATGGTTGATAATAGACCTAGCAGCTTGCAAAAG
Source organism: Dipteris shenzhenensis (assembly GCF_047967505.1). Taxonomy (NCBI): domain Eukaryota; kingdom Viridiplantae; phylum Streptophyta; class Polypodiopsida; order Gleicheniales; family Dipteridaceae; genus Dipteris; species Dipteris shenzhenensis. Next base: position 18,897,225 of record NC_141613.1, read on the forward strand.
ATGTCTAAGCTGTCCAAGACTCCTTGAATGTCCTAATCAGTATTCCTAGGTGTCATATTAGTGTAATCTACAAATAGTTGATTAAGAAGCTGATGACTAGAGGGGACTTCAACACTCTTAATTGTATTTTCCTCTACTTGTCTATGAAGCAACCAACCAAGAGCATAAGCAGAGCAATAGCATAAACCAAAGGAGCTAAAGGACACCCTTGCCTTGATCTTTTTAATTGACAAGGCTGGGTCATTTCTCCATTCACAAAGACCTTAGCTAATGCATTGGTGAGAAGTTGCCTAACTTGAAAGACAAAAGTAGGTCCTAGCCCCATGCCCTATAGAGATTGAATGAGGAAGTCACATTGAAGCCTATCATAGGTTTTGTCAAAATACACCTTAAGGAAGCAAATGTCCTGAGTTAGTTTCCTTTTCATATCCACAACCTGCCCAAATGTTGATTATGGCTTCAAGGAGGTGCCTCACCTTAATGCAGCCTTTTTGCTCTTTTAGAACCCATATGTTAATTCTTTTTTGAATTATGAGGGCTAAAGCTCGTAATTGGCCCCAAATTCATAAATACTCCAAGGTGAAATGGACAATTCAAGAAATACTCATAAAAGCCTTGGACAAACATGCATCATGAATGTGAGGTAGCCATGACAAAACACTCGAGGATAGTACCAAACGCAATGAAGCATTGGCCATAATTCTGGAAGTGTCCCTCATAATTGATCAACATCTTTCCATGCTCAATTTCAATTCGAATGAATAGACAGATGTTCAAACTACTAATCGCCTCTTCCAACGAGCCATAACACTTAACGAGCGATATGCTTGTCTATTTACAGAAATGGTTGATACTGGCTTCTTAGATACAGAGCAAACACAATATGAGTTTAGGAACTACAAATAAAAGATTGCTAAGAAGCTTGACCGATCTATCACCGATGCCAACTTTACTACAACCATTGGGTAACGATAATCAAATTGGTTTGGGGGAGTTGTTAACCTCGTGGAAACAAGGGTCAAAAGTACAATCAAAATGAGGTCATTGTGTGTGTGGGGTAGTGATAGAGTTTCACTTGTAATAGCATGATCTTAAATATAGATTTGGTGGATGCAATAGGGTAAGGATAGCCAAAATGCTCTCTACAAAAAATCTAGTCATACTTGCAAAATCAAGATCTAGAGAGAGAAAGACTTAAATCAACACTTTTGTGTAAGAGAGAGTAGCCTCTACACTTTTGTGTAAGAGAGAGAAGTCATGACAAAAGAGAGAAATTGTTACTAAGAGAGAGAAAGTACATACGCTTTGTGTAAGGATGGAAATACTAGAGCTTGTATAAGTATTTGTTAATGCAAAGAAGCTCCCACTCTTTGGGGTTTAGTGCTCACTTTACTTTTGTGTTCATGTGCTTGATCTCTTAGTCTCTATGCCCCCTTACACTATTGTGTTTTAGCATGCTCCCCTTTCAATCCTTATGCTTATGCTCCATCCTCCCATCTCCTCCTACTTCTCATCCTCCTCCTCTCTGCTCTCTTCTTCATCCCTTCTCCTCCTCCTTCTCTCCTCTCTTTCTTCTCTCATGTCTTTCTTCTCCTCTTCCTCCATTCTCCTCCTCCTTCCTCCTCCCTCTTTCCTTCTCCTTTACCTTGTGAAACCATGAAGAAGGCTAGCTCTCCACTCCTCAACCTTGAACCCATTCTCAACCTTGGAACCCCTAGTTAGCTTTCTCAACTCTACTCACTCTAAATTCTACAACCTTGCCTAACCCTTGAACCCTATGGAGGTGAAAACCCCCACCGATCCTTATTGCTTCTTTTTCACCTAAGCACACACCAGAGTTGCTTTAATGCCTTAGCCTACACCTCTCACCAAAATACAACCCGAGGACCTATGCTACATTTCTAACCACTTATGCTACAATGAGCAATGACACGACTGTTGGTGATCAACACCCTCGGACCTGGAAATGAGAGAAGAAGTGACAACAAAGATTCTCGCAAATGGAAATTCACGCTTGTAAACCAGGGGTTTCACAATCGAGTGTACACCATTCGTAAGAAAAAGAGCTGGTAGCACAATCACACCCAAGTAGGGAACAAGACTCGAGTGGTCTCATAATCTTGTTCGTGAGAGTGTTCAATAGAATGAACTAATGAGCAGTAGATTCAACCCGACAATATTGTTTCTCTACGCAGCCTGTGTGAAGGGGAGCATGAACGGACAGACTTTTCTCATGAACTTGATGGTGAATAAGAAGCTCTGGTAGATGATTGAGAAACTGCCTAAGAAGATGGTTACAGTCAAAGGTATACTAAAAAAGTGTGTCCTCCTAGTAGTAATTTGAGGAATGGGTTCCCATTATTGAGGCTGGGTTCACACCACCCGTCGCCGGTCATCCTGCAAAAGGTGGTGTGAAGGGCTGCCATCCTAAGAGTGGGTTCACACCACCCGCCCGGACAGGAGAAAAAGTGGAGGATAGGTTCTTAGTCCTACTTGGACCAATTGGTGAAATGGGCCCGGACGTGGAGGAAAAGATATTCTGACCAGGTCATCCAACTACGTGGGCAGGCAAAAAAAAAGGGTGCCAAATGTGCTAGTTGGGGGCTGAACCTCAGCCATCTATTAATTCAGCCACTACACCAATCACCTTTTCATGTAGAAATGTGGCAACCTTTATTTATATCATAATGACTAGGTGCCACCGGGTGGTGTGAATGACCTCATGCTCCGCTCAATTGTCTTCCTCCTTGTACGGGTGCAAGGTGTGCTAATTGGGCCAACAAAGGGACGGGCTTGGACACTGACACAAAAGATTTGTATTTGGGCCTATGATGGCCGTCCACTCTGTGGCCAACTTCTCCAATCGGCAAATGATTGGCTCATTCCAATCCCTTGAGTCTAGGTGGTGTGAACCGCCACACGCGGTGACCGTCTCCTTCTCCATGGGCGGGCGGGCGGGCGGGTGGTGTGAAGAGAGGACCAAGGGTGTCCAAAACCCTCAAGGAATGCCCACATAGTGGTAAAATGAGACACTTGAAAGGAAGGCCATCGAAGCTCAAAACTCGCGAAGTGCTCAGTTTTGTTCACCTGCAGGGTTGTGTGCTTTGTCCTTGGCTGCCTACAGGATCCAAGCTCGAGGGCTCTCAGCATGCCTCCCAAGGCCGCAAAGAACAAGGATGCCCCCCCCGAGCGACCCATCCTGGGCCGCTTCTCTTCCCACCTCAAAATCGGCATTGTATATAGTCGCTTCCTTGTATCTTCAATCATGGGCTGTTTAGTACGTCGATCTTCCATTTAGACGAATCGTTTATTTTGACTTCTTTTTGTTTATCTCCCGTTTTGCAGGTTGGATTGCCCAACGTCGGTAAGTCCACTCTCTTCAACACGCTCACAAAGCTGTCTATTCCAGCTGAGAATTTCCCTTTCTGCACAATCGAGCCCAATGAGGCGAGGGTGCACGTACCGGATGAGCGTTTTGAGTGGCTTTGCAACCTTTACAAACCCAAAAGTGAGGTATGTTCACTTCTATTTAAAATAGTTTCTATAGATTTTTTGTGGCTTTTCATTTCGTGACAATGGGTTTTGTCGCTGCGATTTATAGCCGTGATGGAGGGTGGTGAAGAATCATACTTGGGGTTTATTGTTGGCTTGGATTCTGTTCGTTCAATTCAGGTTATGTTGGTTATACGTATGAATTATATTGCCTATTTTCTCCCCACGGAAGTTGTGGCTGGCCTGCGCTTGAACGAAACGAAATAAAATTTTGAGGGGTTTTGGATGAATCAATACGTGCGTAAGATGTGTAGGGAGGATGAGTTTCTTGTGCCTTTGCCATGCCCGTGCCCTCCGGTTGAGAAAAGACAATAAATCAGCCTGCGGAGTGTCTGTATTAGTCAGAACGCCTCGTTATAGTACACAGATTACTTAGATTTGTTATAAATCACTTCTGGTGGTGACAACCAAGGCATGTGGATATCAGACTTGGTCCAAAGTACGGAAGCACCCTTGCAGGCGCCTTTTTTAAAGTATATGATTGCGTGTGGCATTGAAAGGGGCCATTCATACGATTCCCATCCAAGCCAGGCACATATTTATGAGGTTTGTAGCGCTTGGTAGGTAAGTCCATCTTTTGGTTAGTGAGTGGGGAGCACGTGGCTGTAGCACGTCAGCGTTAGAACTAGGATGCCCAAGCTCGGTATTGGAAGTTGCCGGGGAGTAATGAGCATCCCTTAAAAAGTGGTACTGGGAAGTTGAAGATCAAGTGTTAACTTCAACTTTACCTCATTCTGATGGCACAGTATACATGTCCTTTACCGTCTTGGTATATTTATAACACGCTTTTTTTAAGGTGGAGTCGATAAAAGGAGGCTGTGAGGTGTCCCGACCTTCTCTGCAGGGAGTGGGAGAGAGCATTGAAATCCTTTAGAGGGAGTATGGGATGGAGGGTACTGTAGGATTTGGATGATCAAAACCTGGGATCCAGTTCACATAGCTGGCTTCCAACATTGCATGCACGTGCACATGCGCGCACACACACAAAGACAGATGTAGAAAGGTAGATACACCTCACACATGCGTGCGTGCACAGACACACATATCCCTTCCTTTCTGCAAGATCTAGACACACATAAGTAGATACATAGGTGAGGCACTGGGAATTTGAGAAATAGCATGATTTTACCTTAAGGTAAGCTGGTATGTTTTGGATATCGGAGTCCTAGTGTGATGGCACAAAGAGTAAACGAAGTTGGAATTCTAGGGCAAAAATGTAGTTCTACAAACATGAAGTTAATCCGATGGACAGCCATGGAATGCAAAAAGCCTTGGAGAAGACATATCAATGTTTAAAAGGCATCTAATCTGCAAAATTAGAACCAATGCTCATGATGTAGAAGTAGAGGCAGGTGGGCAAGACCCATGGTCTTGAGAGAGAAAAGACTTTGCAAAATCTGTCCCACAGGAGAGGTATAAGATGAGGAGCATGTACTCCTAAGACGTCGAGCTTACGCATATATCAGAGAAACCTATGGGGACAGCAAAGGCCACATGAAAGATCTGTTGGAGCAGCCAGCCAAAAAACTAGGAAGCTACTTCTTGGAGCACCGCAACAAAGTACTCGGACTAGCGCATAAGCTAGCTCAACAATACTCACTGCATAGCAAGTTTGTAGGATTTTTCTTTCACTGGATGTAAAAGGCCACTGTTAGTTAATAGCGGTCACCAGCCCCATAGATCCTGGAGGGTCTCACGTGGATATACAATCATATTCTGTCTGTCTGTCTGTCTCTCCCTCCCCCCCTTGGGAGCTGGCCACCCTCCCTAAGTGAATGTATTAGCTAGTTTTTTGCTGTGGCATAGACCTGTTGGTCTCGTGAGGACATTAATAGACATTCTTTCTTTCTTTCTATCTCTGTTTTCCTTTCTTCTTCCCTGTTTGTTTCAACGTTACATACCATCAGCACGGGTTGACGTGAGAAATCTCGGAATCTTTTATGAACCCAGCTTATACTTGGGTTCTTTGTCAGAGGCACACCTAGCACTAGCTGTGTACAGTACAAAGGAATAGGAAAGCCTTCCATTCTCTACACCAAAGAAGTGGACAATTACGCATATCTATCCTGAAACAGAACAAAATTGCAGCAAAGATGAACCTCACTATTGTTAGAGAATAACCAGCACTCTTGGCAAATTTTAAAAGTTCAAAGGAAATGATCTCTGCTATGGACAACGGTTCACCTTGCTTCCTGATATCCACCTATAGCCATTGCTCCGCCGAGTCGATGCCATAGCCCTATCACGTCGACCAAATATCCCACCGATCGTGTGTTAGCTGTTGATTGTCTAAGATTTATCGTTTGAATAAAGATTGTTTGCATTCCAGTCTCCTTGTTTGTTGGATTATCTCTTCTTGTTGCTCTACTCTCTCTTAAAAAGGTGAGTTGTGGTACTTTTTGTTGAGGGTTTCCTTGGATGCTTGACCCTTGTTCATGAGCTCAAGTTTTTTAGCAAGATCATATGCAGTGTTGTCTTCCATGGTCGAGGGATCTTTAGGATGTTGAATTGGAGATTGTTTGCATTGTGGAAGCCATAATTTCATGTCCTAGTGATGTGAATGCACCGCTAGTTCCACGTAGAGATCCCAATAAAGACACTTCATTGTTTTCTACAGAGATGCCAGTAAGGCATGTTACTACTTTCCACTAGGAAATTCACTGTGTCTATGTCATTGAAGAACTAAAACCAGCACAGCAACAGGGTTTTCTATCCAATTGGAGCATAAGTATCTATTTAAAAGAAAGGAGAGCCCCATTTTGGATGGAAATCTATGCTCACCAGAAATTGCAAGGATGAAGCCCTTTGGCTCGAAGCTTAAGACATACTATTGGATGTCGGAAAAGAGAAAAGAGAAAATTTCACGTGTCAAATGGAAACAATAAGCAGAGAATTCCTTTCAGCTTGCTAGAGAAATGGAAAAGAGAGTTTAAAACCACTTAGAATAGGTAGAGATTCATGATACAGTAGGGAAACATGACTTTGAAGTGAGAAGATAGAATTTCACCTTCCAGAACATGAAATATGCATTAAATAGGCTCTTTTCCAAAACGTTTTCTCCTAGAACAGCCTCAAAATTGAATAGTTCAGTCAAGGATGGCAGCAGAACAGCAGGTACATCAGAAGAAGAGTGATGTAGGGACTGATTTCAGGTTAGGAATGAGACAGAGGGCTTCAGAAGTCCAAGGGCAAGAGCAGGGTTGGCTGGAGGAGGGCCATACAGCCTATAGAGGAGGCAACCTGCTGCTGGAGAAGCTGCAACTAAGGGGTGGCTGTCCATACAGTCACCGTCCCTTAGAGTTTTCCACTTGGTGTGCTCCTATTTTTGAATCATAATAAGTTACAAGAAAGTTAGAGATAGGTAGGGAAAGTACTAGTAAGTGCAAATCATGATTCATTATATTTTTTGAAAGTTGTAAGTTGAAAGGAATCAAGGAGTAAGATGGTTTACCAAATGGCAAAGAGACATGTCTCACTGAGACAAAATCCTGAGTATGCAAGGAGTGGAGTAGCTGTATCTCCCACAACTGTATACAAATCCCTTTCCTTCTAGACGTGGGTCTGAAGAATGACATGCTTACACAATAATTTGGTATTGCTTTATGTCTAGCTTCAACTGCTCTTTCTCTGTGGGCTCCCTAGAATTATAGCATCTCTATCTGCATGTAACTCCAGCTTATTGAACAAATCAACGGACTTAAATAGTGGATGTAAAACTATTGCAAGCCCATGAATGGGCCTACACATGAATGCCATCTGTCAGCACTGCAAATAGGAGATGGTGGTGGCTGAAATAACGTCACAGCAAAAGTACAAAAAAAAATAGGGGTTTTATTTAGTTTTAAATGCAAGTGTCTTAAGAGTGTCTTAAGTGTGTATGTTTCTGATGTGTCCAATGTTTTGTCAGGGAGGCTCACCTCAAAAGGTTGATCCTGTAACATCCTTTTCTCTTCCACCTGAGTACATGATTTCATCAATTCTAGATACAAGCTCAAACCCCCAAGCTTGAATCTTTTGAGTGTTGTGCACTGCCAGTAGAACTCCTGGATCCACGTGCTTAGAGAGACATTTGGGTGGAGGTTCAGTGGCCACTGATAACATAATTTAGTTAAACTGAACCTGCCCAACTTGAATCGTGATTATCAAGTGCAAGAACCTTCACTTATGGTCCATGTTTCCCACATGGGAGGACCTCACTGTAGTTACAACTGAGTTGGATCAGATATCCTGGCTCACATCAGAGCTTTAATTTTATCATTAAAAAAGATACCGTGTCATCACAGTTGTGGTCTTGATGCACCTCAGTGGTGCGGACATGCTGGAGCTGTATGACTGGTGTGGAGTGTTTTTGACTGTTGGGGCTTGCTGCTGCATCATGGCTTGAACCATGGCCAACATCCAGATGGTTTGATGGTTTCTTGCATCCCTGCTATGGGCCCTCCTGGAGTTTTGGCCTTTTGATCCTGATTGGAGTTGAAGCTCTCTTCGGGTTCATGGTTGACTTGTTAAAATATGTTAGACACCATGCTGGAACCTGCCTGAACTGTACCATTGGAGCTCTGATACTAAGGTAATATACACGTGAGTCAACTTCTGTCCTCACTAGTCTGCTCAGATTATCTAACTGAGTGTGGAAGCGTAAAGTGAAAAGAGATGTACGGGAGTGCATGCATACGTGTGAGTGTGCAAGAAAAAGCAACTGTGGCTGCAACTAGCTCCCCGGTTAGTGTATTTCTGTATACATATCAACAGGCTGAACTGAGTAGACTAAGACAAGATAACCATGGTTAGCTTCGGAATGACAATCATTGGATTCTAGTGTCTCTAACCCAGGTCGATTTCCACTTGGTTTATACATTACAGCTTGCATTTTTATTCTTCTGTAGTGCCTATGACAAGCATCTGGTCTTTCTTTTGGATATTTCACAGCTCCTTGTTGTCTGAAACCCTTCAGGGTCTTTTCAGTCACATATAAAGTTTATTTTTCGTTCTCTCTCTCTCTCTCTCACACACTTTTTTTTTATAGTAAAATCCAGTGCTGTGTATTTATAATGTCAAAACTTTACAAGAGGGAAAGTCTCCAAGATGGAGAGTATTCCACAGATCAGAAGCATAAAAAGAAAAGCTCAATGCAAGATGCATGTATATCACCCTCATGGCAGGCATCATATAAAGATTGCCGCAATGAGGCTCTAAAGGATTCATATGACTTTTGAAACTGACGGCCCAAATATGCCAAATTATGTTCTTCCAAAATTGTCCAAAGAGCCCAATATCTCACCCATGAGAAAAAGAGTGAGTATTGAGATAAAGACGTCCTAAATCTGCCAAATAACCAAAAAAGTTTCCCAAATATGTGACTCGGGAAACGGAGGCGAAGATCTGAAATTTTCCCCAGGAGGTTCCGAGTAGACTGACATTGCCAAAGTAGATGAAGGATAGTCTCTGAAGGAGCGTGACACCGTAGGCAAGTGGGTGAAGCAATGTGACGTTTAGCAAGTGTGATTCCCACTGACAATGTGCCAGTCAAGCATCTCCAAAGAAAGAGTCTTTGTTTCAAAGGCATTTTACACCTCCATATTAGTCGGAGATTCTTCCGCCACCATGAAAGAGGCCGCCTGATATGCCACAGAGTATTAGCATATTGATGAATCCAAGGGGCAGGCTGAAGAAGCTTGTAGACTTTGATGGAGGTCAAAACAGACAGAGGAATGGGACGAGAGCATGTAGCAGTGGGGTACAATTTCCAATCCATAAGCCTGTCTGTGTCAGCCACAGGGGGAATAGGAAGGAAAGGATGCAAGAGATCAGCAATTCTCTTCCATATCAACCTGTGGTGCATTCCCAATGCATAAGTGGCAGAGGCCTGAGGAAAAGATAAAATATGGCCATGATCATCTACCACGTCATTGATGTATCTGATTCCCAATTTCATGAGATTATATGCCCTAACCGGTTCCTGTAAAGCAAGAGGAGTGTCAAAGATGGCACTCCAATGAATACTTTCTTTCCGCATTGAGTTTGTCCCCGAATGATTATTAGGAGTCCATTTGACTTTAGAAAGCACTTGTTTCCAGTCCAGTATCAGAGCAGTAGAGAAAGGGCATCTAGGAATCTTCCCTACAAATCTCCCAATGACAACCTCCCAATGATCAGTAGTCCAATGGCCATAAGCATTTGTCCTCATGTTGACACACATGGATGCTATCATACAAGTCCATGGCTGTTTTTGACGGAAAAAGGTATTGAGCATAGTCGCCTTCCTTGCAAGTACATGATATCTGATATTTAGAACATTAAGTCCTCCATGCATCTTAGGGGAGCACACCATTTCCATCTTCAGCAGTCTCAATGCTTTCACAGCAGTTTTTGTCTTCCATAACAGCTTTATCGCTTGAGACATAAAAGCTGAGATATCTCTAGAGGACCAATAAACTCTCTCTCTCACACACACACACACACACACACACACAGATACGGTTGGTGTCAAGCCAACAAACTAAGAGGTACCAAGATATGGATCTCAGAGGAGCTCACCCCGACTCAGCTCAAGATGAAAGTCACAGAGTTAGCTAAAGTGAAGGAAGCTCGCAAGGAAGGTAAATGGGCTGTTTACAGAGATGGGAAAGCACTTATAAGAGCCTTCAAATCCAAATCCAAAGACCCTCAGTCTTAAACATGTAATGAAGGCGATTTTTCTCATAGTACTAGACCCCATTACATGACTATTGCATAAACCCTCCGTCTTAAGCACAGTACCGCCGAGAGGGGCGCAGAGGCCACATGTGCGACAGAGAGCCCCCAGCGTACACTCTATTGAGGTCCGACTCATTACAGCTTTCCTCAGGGGAGACCGACAGAGACGAGGGGTCACTCTAGACATAGCCCAGAGAGTCCAGAGAGCGAGGAGACCGCGCCCCCCACCGCAGCACGAGACAGCTCATTAGACGCAAATACGAGATATTTTCGCAGCGCACCAGAGAGCCATCACTGTACCAGGCTTCGGTTTCGTCCCAGCACCTAGATAGATTGATTGATATGATATGATTATGATTATGATTCTGTTAGCATAGATTAATACTCAGCAATGGTCCTAGCGTACCCTTTGCTTCAGCCCACTAAGGCTTGTATGAGTTTGCTTTTTTGTGCACTTTGTCCCATAGGCCCGCGAGGTCTCCCATGGATGTTTATATATATATATATATATATATTTCTTTCTTTCTTTCTCTCTCTCTCTCTCTCTCTCTCTCTCTCTCCCTCTCTCTACTTTGATATATATTAATCTTGTGTGTTTTTACACGTGTGTGCACACACGCCCTTTTGCACGTGCATGTGCATGTGATAGGCATGCACATTGTTGGGCGTGCGCACACATAGAGCAAACAGTGAGCTTTTGCCTTTTAGTTTGGTATTTTTTTTAAGTTTAGATTTTACGCTTTTAGATGTCTGCTGACTTATCAAATTCTTTGTCTAAAGTTTTCAGAAGAATGAATATTTTCTTACCTTGGAAAGGAAAACGAACAATAGTTATGTTTACACTGCCATACTGTGCACAACATGCCCGCTTATGAAATTGCAATGTTTATTGAGTTTATTTTGCAGGTTTCTGCCTATTTAGAGATACATGACATAGCTGGTTTGGTGCGGGGTGCACATCAGGGCCAGGGTCTAGGCAATAGTTTTTTATCACACATACGTGCTGTCGATGGGATCTTTCATGTACTGAGTAAGATCTTTTTTGGCTGTACCCATCAAAGTCTGTAGGCTATGTATATTTAAAGCATTGTTGCTTTCTGTTTTCTGTGGTAGATGTTTGAAATTTGTTTTGTCTGATCGATGACCATTATGGCCTAGATGTATTTCGTAACGGACATGCATGCCTTGACGTTTGTGTAGCACACCTTTGTCTTATGTTTGGCTAAATTAAAAGTACTTTCTATTCAACCCTCTCTTCTTGCTCTTATCGTGGGAATCAACAGCACCTGACTCTTTCTTTACATCTCTCTCTCTCTTTCTCTCTCTCTAATAGAATAACTATTATAGTTTAGAAACAAAAAATAATGTTTTCAGAGTGCCAGACCTTGCTCGAAAAGGAGCCTCCAAGGTTTTGAGTTTAATGGTGAGGCCACATACTAAAAGCTTGCACAAGACGGCTTGGCTTTGCATCTTTGGGTCAATGATCACTAAGCGTCCCTCCAAATGAGGCAGGATCAATATCTGCCAAGCCACTTTTGCCTTGGTGTCTTGTTTGCCATCCAATTCTGGCCAAAGAAAGTTGTGCACCAGCTGCCTCAGCTGCCCCATGCATCCTCCACAAAAAAATACTAGTTGTGGCGAGTAAAACTTGGTTGTCAACCAACACTCTTCTTGCCAAGGGAAAGTCTGGCAGCACACCAATACAAAGTTTCTGGCATACACTCTCCAAGGCTAGGGCCACGTACTACTTTGCCGAGATATCAATCCCAATTCGACATCCAAAAGAGATTTAGTGGAAGTTTAGGGTTGGGATAGAACGCTCTATACTTTTGATGAATCTAATGGACTTGTTTCGATTATCCTTGCCCTAGAAGCCAAGTAGTAGACACCCAACATGCATCTAACTTTGCCCTGGTTGTCCATTCTCGGCTCCACAAAAGGGCTATGTCATCTACAGACACTAAACAAGAAGCTCTCTTCCTATTGAATTGGAAGGTGCATACCGCCCATCTTGCCTCCTATGAGTGGAGAAAGTATCCCAAGACCTTTGCTATGAAAATGAATAGCAATGGGGCTAGAGGATAGTTGTGATGCATGCATCTAGTAAGAGAGAAGACCTCTTGTGCGTGACTTTTAATGAGAAATTGGTTGTAGCTACGTGCATATAGAACAAAGACCCCATTCGATCCATCGTGCTGAAAATTGCATCCAACACATAGTGCCTTCTAGGATGGCCCTATCCACCCATCATAAGCATTCTTGAAGCCCAAGAGAAGGACTGCTAGTGGTTGATACTCTTTGCAATTAGAGGTCTCCTAAATAGTGAAAATATTGTCTAGGCTCTAGGATACTTTGTTTGTGGACAAAGCTTGTGTGTAGGAGAAGAGGACACAACCACACAGTCAAGACTGTGGCCAAGATCTTGTATGCTGTGCTGAGGACGGTGATTGTTTTGGTAATGAAAAATGTTTCCCTTGTCACCCCCTTGTGAGGATTAGACGTATCCATCCACAGGAAAGACACATGGTATGTGCTTTGATTCTTGAATCAAAGATCTCCGAAAGGCCAAATGGAGTGTAGTGTTGATCTTGTCCCAATATTTGTGAAAGAAGGCATGAGCGAGGCTATCTTATCCTAGGCATTTGTGCACCAAGAGAGCATTCAATAGTTGAAGCGTCTCATCATCTGTGATTGGGGTCTCCCATCATGGGTTGGGTAACAACTCTTGGGATATGGGCGAAGATGTCCTCTCAAGCTGCCACTTTTGGGGTGTGGGCTCCTTGACTCGAAAAATTGACTATGTGGGAGGGAGCGGAGAGGCTAGCGGGCAGGGCGGAGGGGTAGCGAGAGGGCGGACAGGCTAGCGGCCTAGCGAGAGGCGTAGGGGCAGAGCGGAGAGGCTTGCAGGGTGGGGCAGGGCGGAGAGGGAGCTGCCACGGGCGGAGGAGCTGCAGCAGCAGAGGGAGGAGCTGCAGTGGGCAGCGGGCAGTAAAGGCGGATGAGCAGGGGCGGAGGGAGGAGCTGCAGTGGGCAGGAGCGGAGCAGAGGGAGGAGCAGCCAAACAGGGGCGGCTGAGGCACAGCCAGCAGGGCAGATGGAGGCGCAGCCAAACGGGGGGGCTCCAGGCGGGAGGCGCGCAGCCAGACGGGCTGCGGATGGAGGAGCTGCAGGCGGGATGGCGAGCAGGAGCCGAGGAGGTGCGAGCAGGGCGGAAGGGGAGGTGCGAGCAGGGCGGAAGGGGAGGTGCGAGCAGGGCGGAGGGGAGCTGCAGGTGCTGCTGCATGCGGAGGCGCAGCCAGACGGGCTGCGGATGGAGGAGCTGCGTGCGGGATGGCAAGCAGGAGGAGCTGCAGGCGGCGGGTGAATTGCTCCATAGAAAATGCCACATTCCCACCTCATTTTCAAGACGCTTACAATCTGGCTAGTATGCTTTGAGATCAGCTGAACTATCTCTATTCCCCCATTCTAACTTTAAAAATATCGCAATCTTCTAAATAGTGTGCTTGTGCCTTAGCTTTGAAAATAAAAACAAAAAATAGAACAAACAAATTATTCATTTTGGGTCAGTTTTCTCTCACTTATAAAAGTTTTTGTGTCATTGTTTAGGTGACTGATTTTAATGGTTTAGTTTGTTGATCTTTGCACTTCACAATGCTTCTAGTGTAGTTTTTTGGGAGAGCAATTATCTATGCAATGAGTCATACATTTCATACAATTATTGAGCAAAGCTAAGATTGAGGAAGCCATAGGCTGCCTTTGTCTGTTGTGAGAGGGATTGAGGAGTGGGTAAATTGAAGTCTCTTCGTAGTTACGTCAATGTGTGTTATGATACTATGTGCAGGAGCATTTGATGATCCGGAGATAATACACGTTGAAGATACGATTGATCCGATTAGAGATCTTGATGTCATCACAGAAGAATTGCGATTGAAGGTATTTTGTTGTAGTTGTAAAACTACTGTTTTTCCTTTTACCACCTTATGCCTTTTCTTCTATAGGGAAGTCTAAAATTACCCATGTTAAAGATGAAAACACATGAAGGTGGCATGATGGAAGACCACACAAGAGAAAGAAAGAAAGAAAGAAAGAAATTTTATTAGAGTCTTCGGAAGACCGATGGGTCTATGAGACTGAAAGAAAACCTGATACAAATCACAGTAAGGGTGGAGCTACTAAACGAGCATCATCACCCGTGTTGAGTCCTAAGTCTGATCATACATAATCAAATACATCCGAGTGTGACAATGAAAAGAAAAAAGACTGGAGCGGGAGCGGAATCCTCCGTTTGAAGCCAGGGTCCACTGGAGTAGAGATTGGCTTGCAATCCTCGAACTGAAAACGATCAAGGAGCTGTCCAATATACTTGGACTGAGATATCATGATACCTCCCTCAACATGAGCAAACTGAATGCCCAAATAATAGTGGAGCTGTCCCATGTCTGACATTTCAAAAATCTGCTGCAAATCAGTCTTGAAAGCTGCAATATGCTGAGTATCTGGGCCCGTGATGAGCATATCATCCACATATAAAATCAGCACTAAAAAATCAGATCCACTTCCACGGACATAAAGAGTGGGTTCTGTGGGGCTATTCTGAAAACCAAGGGATAGTAAGTGTGCATGAATTTTGGCATACCATGCCCTAGGTGCGTGCTTCAAACCATAAAGGGCTTTTCTAAGTTGGCATACCTTGTTACAACCTCAAAGCCAGGAGGTTGTGTGACATAGACTTCTTCCTGCAAATCCCCATGAAGAAAAACAGTCTTGATGTCAAGTTGATGCACTTGCCAATGGTAATGGGCTGCAATGGCAATGACACATCTAATGGTAGTAATCCTGGATGTGGGAGCAAATGTCTCCTCAAAGTCAATGCCTTGTTGTTGGGCATATCCTTTTGCAACAAGACGGGCTTTGTGTCGATCTATACTGCCATCAGATTTCCTTTTTAATTTGTAGATCCACTGGGTACCAATGGCATGCTTGCCGGGGGGGAGATCTACTAATTCCCATGTGTCATTTTTGGCAATGGATTGTAACTCAGCTTTCATTGCATCCATCCACTCTTTGTTGTCAAAAGCATCTTTATGGCACAAAGGCTCTTCATTGCAAGCTGTAGCAAGGAGTGCAAACTCAAGAAAGTGACCATGCATCTGTCTATTCCCTGATCTTGTCCGGGCAGCAAAAGGCTGATCTTGTTTGCTGTCCCTCAATGTATCAAGAAGCCATCTGGGAACTTGCTTTTGCTGTCTATTGACAGCTCTTTCTTCAATCACTGCATCATGAATAGTGGGATCATTTTGTGCTGGAAGAGAAACCTGCAAATCAGCATGGGATACTGGCTGATCATTGCTTGTTGGAGGGCCTGCAGGAGGCTCATGTTGCTAGTCAAAGTCCTCTTCTGAGGACGGTAGAGGTAACCAAGATTCAAAGGCATCAAACATGTCCACTTCTGGCTTAGCTTTGCAGTCCACAAGAGAAGCCGAATGTTCAGCAAAAATGACATCTCTACTGACAATAATCTTCCTAGTATTTGGTTGGTATAACCTATACCTTATGCTCTCCTGGATGTAACCAATGAATATGCATTTGATTGCCTTGTCATCAAGCTTATGTCTCAGCTGAGATGGTACATGAACATATGCAAGAGACCTTGCCTTTCCATGCTTCATAAGGTGTAACAGTATTCAATGCCCTTGTAGGTGATCTATTCAGCACATAGTTGGCACACATCACTGCATCAAGCCAAAACTTATTGGGCAAAGACTTGGCCTTAAGCATGCATCTGGCCATCTGCATAGTAGACCTGTTTTTTCTTTCAGGAACAGGATTATGTTGAGGAGTGTAAGGAGTAGTGCATGAGTGAACAATGCCCCGTGAAGACAAAAATGCATCAAACTCCTTTGACATATACTCTCCCCCCCTATCTGTGTTGAGGGTGACAAGCTTGCGTCCTGATTCATTCTCAACCATATTCAGCCACCTCTGAAAGCATAAGAACACTTCAGATTTGGCTTTTAAAGCATATACCCAGCAATATCTTGTGAAGTCATCAATGAGAGTCATGAAATATTTGTACCTCCCAATGGCATTTGTCCTCATTGGGCCACAGACATCACTGTGCACTAGCTGCAATTTCCTTTGTGAGAGTTTTGGACAATTCTTTTGAAAAGGAAACCGATGCATCTTACCCAAAAGACAATCCTCACACACATGTTTGGAAACTGTTTGAGTTTGAGGTACATCATTAGCCATCTGCTGTGAATGTAGCTTTGCAAGAGCTCTATAATTGAGATGACCCATTCTCTCATGCCAAAGATGAGTTTCAGCAAGCTGTGAATCTGAAATAGCAAATGCTTTAATAGAAAGTGCAGCTGAGTGATGATCAAGGTGATAAAGTCCCTTTTGCAAAGTGCCAGTGAGAACTATGGCATTGTCATCACGAAGATCACATACTAGGCATCTGTATCAATCAAAAATCACTCTGAATCCTAAAGTGGCAATTGCTGAAATTGAAATCAAGTTGACTTCAATTCCAGGCACAAAAAGAACATTTGTCAAAGTGACAGGATGGTTTGAAATAGATGTGAGCTGCACATCTCCAATTCCTTTTACAGCATAGGAAGCATTATTAGCACATGTGACAGTCCCCCCTCGAGGTGCATCAGCTAAGGAATGAAACAACTGTCTGCAAGATGTGACGTACTATCAAAATACCAAGACTGAGCATCATTAGCAGTAAAGAGTGCATCAACTTTGGAGATATCAAATGAGCAATGGACAGCCCATGCCCAATCATCCTGGAGAGCATGTGCATGTGAAGCATCTGCTGGATCGTGGGATTCAATTGCATGTGAGGCATTAACTGTCAATCCTGCTTTCTTTTTCTCCGAAGCAATGCGCTTCCTGCATTCTGAAATGTCATGTCCAGGCTTGCGACAATAGTTGCATCTTTTCTTCTTTGACTTATGTGCTGTATTTTTAGATGCATTGGAGGAATTGCCACTGCTATGTGCACACTTAGGCTTGCTCATAGGCTTGGAAGCCTTGCCTCTTCCTGTCTGCTGTGAAGCAAATGCATGATCAGGAATAATGGCTTGTCTATTAGCACGACTTTGCTCTTCCTGCAAAAGCAAAGTAACCATCTGATCAAAAGAATAGTGGTTTGGATTATCCATGGCCACTAATCGAAGGGTTGTAGCAAACCCTTGATATGAATCTGGCAGTCCATTCAATGTGGTACTGACAAGCTGAGAATTTGGCACCACCTCATCAATATTTGCAAGTTGTTCCATGAGGTCCTTGACCTTTGTAAGGTATGCATCCATAGAGTCACCTTCATTCATACTGTCTTCCTACAATTGTCTTCTTAAAAATGCAACACGTGCCTCATTGCAAATCTGATAAAGAGATGCCAATTTGTCCCAAGCATCCTTTGCTGTCCTGCAAGACCGGATGTGTGGAATAATGATTCTCTTGCATGATAAAGCAATACAGGAATGTGCATTTGCATCTCCTGCATCCCATCTTGATTGTTCTCGAGTTGGGGGAGCAGCAGTAGAGGTGTTAGAAGATAAGGCATCAGGAGGAGTACCCTCTGCAGAGGGACCAGCAGTAGATGCAACCACTGTAGCATTGACTGGCCTCAGATCAACCTCAGAAACAATATTCCAGAAATGCCTTGCAACAAGAATATGTTTCATGAGATACGACCACATCGGATAGTTGTCATCTTCACGAAGAATGCCAAATAGATCATGATTGTTCCCCGCCATTGCAAATGGGATACGTTGGAAAAGACCTGAAAATCCAAAAGCCTCAAGGCTATCACTGCAAAGAGTTGGCTGTCAAAAAATGACAGCAAATATCTGCAAATAAATATTCTGCAAATTTCTAGCCCAAATCAAAGGGCAAATGCAAATTTGACCCAAATGTGACTGTGTCGGGCAATGTTCACTGCAAAAAACAGCAAATCTGGCAAAAGCCCCAAATTTAACGAGGGCAAATAGGCCAAAAAGAGGGCAAATGCAGAAAAGCCCCAAATTTTTTTGAAATTTTTTGCAAATGTGAGCCAATGTATAAAAATCTGACTCAATGTCCTGCAGAAAAGACTCAATGTCTGAAAATCTGACTCAATGTCCTGCAAAAGTAACTCAATGTACTGCAATCAAAAAGAAATTGCAGACCAAATCCCAAAAGGTAGCCTCAAGGCTTGCAACTGCAAAATTAGGACTTGCTGTCCACAAGGTGACTGCAAAAGTGCAACTGTCCCAACGTATAGACCTCAAGAGGTAGGCTTTCCAAACTGTTGAATTAACTTTATAAGACTTCAAACAGTAAAAGGAAGGTAAGGACAGCAAAAGCCTTCAAAAGCCCCAAATTTTGAGAGTGTCCTGTAAGGTACGAGCTGTACGGACAGAGCAGATACGTGACTGTACGGAACACAGTACGGAGCAGCATGTACAACTGTACGGAAGCTGTACAGAACAGGTACGTCTGCTGTACGGAGTATGTATATGATGTACGGAACATGTACGTAGCAAGTACGATGTACGGAACACAGTACAGTTGTACGGGATATAGGTACGGAACACATCGTACAGCTGTACGGAAAGTGCAGCGCAATGGAGCACAGTACGGCGCAGTACGGAACGCAGTAGGTCTGCACGCTATGTACGCTGGGGGCGGTTGAAACAGAGGAGCATTTTTTTGTGTTTGCCCAACCTACTATGAGATCCGGGGGTGCTACCACTGTCTCTACTTGGAGGGGAATGGCTTCGGCCCTTTATCACGACTGATCCATTTCCATAACCAAGTTTGTATCTGTAGGCCATCTTCTCCCAGTTCTAGTGATGCCCTATGGGCCTTGGTATGTGCCTTGTAGGCACAGGTATAGGCACTTAGTTTATTTTGTGCCTTTTATGCCACATAGGACACTTAGTCCTATGTGACACCTAGGACACTTAGTCCTAGGGTCTAGGTACAAGTACTATGTATTTTTCTTTACACTACACTAGTTGACTTGACGGCTGCTATCTTCGACTCTTTGTACCTTGCACTCTCTCTCTCGTTAATCGATCCTACAGTGGTATCAGAGCCACGTTTGACTCGTCTCCTGCTCCTGGATTTGCACCAGCTCCTCTCAGCCTACCTGCTCCTCCATCCGTACTGTACAGATGCCCGTACACAGCTCGCACAAAGGACGTACAGCTGTTCCATACAACGTACACGCGCTGTACTTTCGTACTCATGAAGGAAAGCATTTTTGGCATCTCTGTCTGCATCTTGTAGTTGTTGAGTGTCATTAATGACATTCGAAGCCTTAAGGCTCCTTGTAGAATGCTAGAGCTTGATGTTTCCATGCTTAAGTGAACCAGGGTCAATATGTCTGCTGTTAAAGTTATCCTCTTTTTACATGCTGTTTCTAATTGATTTGTCTTTTTCAGGACATCGAGTTTATGGAAAGAAAGGTTGAAGACTTAGAGAAGGCTCTCAAACGCAGCAATGATAAACAACTCAAACTTGAACTTGAATGCTGCAAGAAGGTCTTTTGGTGAATAAATTTTTGTGTCTGTTTCGCAGGCCGTTTTCTTGCTCTGTCGTTTCCCGTTGTCTGGAATGTAAAGAATGAAAGCATGGAAGTTCAATGACTAGTCGGTCTATACAGTCAGATACTTAGCGGGGACTCTAATCAGTTTTTAACTAATTGAAACAGGTTCAGGAATGCTTGTCAGAAGGAAAAGATGTGAGACTTGGGGATTGGAAAACAGCGGAAGTAGAGTTTTTGAATACCTTCCAATTGTTGTCATCCAAACCAGTGGTGTACCTGGTTAGTTTTGTCATCATTGAGAATCCTTAAAGCTGGCTAGTATTATGCATGACTCTGTATTTGCAATGAATGCTGAGTTTGTTTATTCAAGATACAATCCAAGCGTACATAACCTCTCTTTTTCTTGGCACAGTTTTGGTGCTTTTATATGTGTACAGCTCTTTATATTCTTCCTGCAATCTGGACCCTGTTAATAAGTTCCTCCTAGGTGTATAAGCTGTTCACAATGTAGGAGAGCATGTTCCTGCTCTTTCTGTCTTTTGTTGCAAAGCCTGCATATTTTATCCACCTTTTGCACATGCACACGCACAGCAGAGAAAGAAAGAAAGATATATTAACGTCCTCAAAAGACCTCACGGGCCTATGGGACAAAAGTACATCAAGAGAAGAAACTCATACAGGCCTTTGTGGGCTGAAGCAAAGGGTGCGCTAGGGCCTTTGCTGAGTGCTATGCTAAGCTAAATCAAACTCAAAACTCAAAAGCTCAAAAACTCAAAACTGAGAACTGAAAACTCAAAATCTGAAACCGAGTGCTGTGGTGGCTCTGCCGTGGGCTGCAAGGATGTCCCGAATCTCTATCTGTCGAGTTGTCTCTTGTTGTGGCGGAGGACGTGGTCTCCTCGACCTCTGTATCCGATGGGCTATGTCAAGAGTGATGCCTCCTCTGACGGTCTCCTCTAAGGAGACGTGAGGTGGATCGGGCCTCGATCGTGTGTGCTCTAGTCACTCATCGTGCTGTATGCGGTCTTGAATCGGCAACATCGCATTGTCTCTCCTTGCTGATCCTCCTCCACCCCATTGTCTTGGAGTTGACTCAAATGCATAGAAGTCCATGACATGTCCATGCCCTCATGTCAGCTAGCTCCTCTTCCTCCACCCCGCTATGTCCTGGTGTCACATGCACCTCTGCACTTGGGAGCAAAGTGACACACTGGCTACATCGACAAGTGCGTAATAGTTCCCTAATAGGAGTTTTTGTCGTATGCTGTGACCCCTCTATGAGCCCTTGTTCAGGGACAGTCAGGCACAAGCTATGTAAGTCGGTCTCTCGGCCTTAGGTCAAGTCAGAAGATCAGTCCTTGTTCACTAGTACCCGCTGGAGAACCGTAGGGTAGTTTTCCGTCTTAGGTTTAGGGATAGGTTTAGGTCCAACCTAGAATAGGAGCCCTTCTGGGCCCCCTCAAGGTTGGAACAAGTGAAGAGAATGGCAGGGGAAGGGCTGTCTTTATAGGCTACCTTGCACCCCTCCCTAGGCTGCCATTTATGGGGCCTAGGGCTGCTTTTATGGGGCCTAGAACTGGCATTTATGAGGGCTGCCTTTATGGGGCCAAGGGACCAGCCAACCAGCCCAAAAGCCCTATAAATAGGGGGCCTCCAGGCCCTCTTTCCTCATTCAGTTCTCCCAGCACTTCAGCCTCCTACAGTTCCTCCTCAGCCCCCTCTGAACAGCTTGACACTCACCCCCAGTGGCCCTCTGACCAGCCTCAGCCTTTTGCATCAGTTCAGCCCTTTGGGAAGGTGTTCACGCAGCGCATCAGATGGGGAGTCGGGACAGTGAACAAAGTAAGGTTTGGGGTCTGTTTCAGCAGCTCTTTTCAGTCATCTTTTACAGTTTTACACAGCTCATACTCAGCTCTTTATTTCAGTCATCTCTCAGCTCTCTTATAGGATCTATCACTGCTAGCTTTCACTCTCTCACTCACGCAGTAACCCTGCATTCCGGTGGACAGCACAAGCCTCTCCGTTGCCTTGCAAAAGCGTCCTACATCGTCAGTGTGGACAGCATCAGGGTCTCGGTATTGGTCGGCGTTGCCTCTCACGTCTTTGGGTCTGCTATACGTGTGCACAATGAGCTCTTCAAAAGTGCGTTTTCGTGCTCTCTCGAAGAGTGTTCTTTGTATTTCTCAGTTCTCCAAGTATAAAGCAAATTCTCCCCTGGTTGGGGGAGGGAGCCCAGCTAGAAGAAAGCAGAAGACATCTGGACCAGACAAAACAATGTCTGGAGGAAAAAGAAAAAAGCCACTAGAAGAAATAGGAACCACAGATTTCGAAAAACTGCTCTTGTTGATGCGTGAGGAATGCAAAAATGAGGAGGCACTGCAACGCGCAGAGTTTGCTCAGGCAAAGAGTCAACAAAAGCTAGACCGAGAAGCGATGCTTCTCCAACACAAACATATGTTAGCCGCTATGCAGGCAAGTTTAAGCGCAGCAGCCGTCACCGCCACACCTTCTTCATCGACAAAGGTAACACCACTGACTCGGTCCACTCCAAATTTTGTTAAGTATGATGGGGTAAGTGCGACCATTCATCAATTTTGCAATTTATTCATATTAAGGATGTGTGATGTGCCATACAGTTATTACGTGATAACTAGCTATATCTCAACGCAAAGAAAAGTGAATTCGGATTGCTGGAAATTCAGTATTTGGGCTACATTATTAGTGCTCAAGGGATTCGATTGGACCTTGAGAAGATCCAAGCTATCACAAGTTGGGCTGTCCCCACGACGGCCCAAGAGATCCGATCCTTTGTGGGTTTGTGTCAAGCATATAGCTCGCACATGGAGAGTTTCTCAACATACGCAGCCCCTCTTACAAATTTACTCAAGGGGGTAAAGACACGCAGACAAAAAGTTCAAGTCACAGGCAAAGCTTTGCAGGCCTTTCATGACTTGCAACGGTTGGCCACGACAGCACCAGTTGTGAAGATCGTCTCTTGGGATGATCCATTTCTAGAAATCATAGACGCTAGCAATGTCGCCATCAGTAAGAGGATAGGCCCGTGGCATATTACAGCAAAAAGCTTAATGATGCCGAAACGAACGATTTAGTGTATGATAGAGAGCTCCTTGGTGTCATCCAGACATTAAAACATTGGAAGCCTTTCCTATATGGACGGACTTCACGGTGAAGACAGATCACCAAGCCCTTAAGTGGCTTCAGACAATGCCTAGTGCGCAATGGAGCGATTGGCAACAACGGTGGAGCCAGATATTCCAGTGGTTTGGGGGAATGATTGAGTACGTTCTCGAAAAAAACAACCTCGTTGTAGACGCTCTCAGTCAGAAAGATTCCATCCAGACCATTGAGCAGGTCACTCCCGACGGTCCTTTTCAGGACATAGATATGGATTTTGTGGGGCCACTTCCAGCATCCGCCAGTACGCGTAATATAATGTCTTACTATTGTTTATCGCTTTAGTAAATATTATATGCTTATTCCCTGCAAACAAATGGCCAGCGTTGAAGATGTAGCTCGTTTGTTTGTCAAGTATTGGTATCCCATTGGAGGGTTGCCAAAGACCATCAGATCCGACATGGACTCCAAGTTTACGTCTAACTTTTGGCGAGCCTTGTTTGATAATTTTGGTTCTAAGATGTCCAGTGCATTCCATCCGCAATCGAATGACGAGATGAAAAAGTATAATGGTATGGCATTTAATATTTTGAAATCATATTATCATGATGCTAAGGGAAAGTGGAAGCAGTTTCTTCTGCTTGTGGAGGCCATTCTGAACGATATCTATTCTTGGAGTATTGGTCGCACACCTTATGAATTGGCGTTTAGACGGGGGTTTACCTCACTCCTCACTTAGATGGTGTCTCCATCTCTTGAAGCCAACAAAACCATCGAATCAATGGCAAAGATTACGGAGTCCATGAAAAGCCTCATCGCCAAAGCTTCAACATCGTATACGCGCCAGACTAATAAATCCAGACGAGATGTTCAGTATAAAGAGGGTCAATGGGTGTATTTACGCATTATCAAGCAAAGATTGAAGTAGGTAGGCAAGCGATGCCCTAAGTTGTCCTTAAGGAGCTTCGGACCATGCCCTATTATTTAGAAGATCAACGATGTCTCAATGAAGTTATGCCTTCGAGACAGTTGGACTATGGATAATGTGTTTCATGTAGCTTGGTTGAAGCCATATTTGGACCTCCACTTTCAAAGATTTTTGACGAGCAACAATCTAAAGTTCTTGATGAAGCTGAAGTTTTGCAGCTAGAACAAATCCTTCTTCATAAAGTCAAGCATGGGTCAGGACATAAGATCTGGGAGTTTTACACCAAGTTCCGTGATCAAGATTTTTTCCAGGAGTTTCTCCAGATATTGGCGGACTACTTGGAAGCAATGAACCTACCGCCAAGTTAAGGAGGGAATGTCACATGCACCCCTGCACTTGGGTGCAAAGTAACACACTGGCTACATCGACAAGTGCGTAATAGCTCCCTTATAGGAGTTTTTGTCGTATGCTGTGACCCCTCTATGAGCCCTTGTCCAGGGACAGTCAGGCACAAGCTACGTAAGTCGGTCTCTCAGCCTTAGGTCAAGTCAGAAGATCAGTCCTTGTTCACTAGTACCCATTGGAGAACCGTAGGGTATTGTTCTGTCTTAGGTTTAGGGATAGGTTTAGGTCAACCTAGGATAGGAGCCCTTCTGGGCCCCCTTAAGGTTGGAACAAGTGAAGAGAATGGTAGGGGAAGGGCTGCCTTTATAGGCTACCTTGCACCCCTCCCTTCGCTGCCATTTATGGGGCCTAGGGCTGCCTTTATGGGGCCAAGGGACCAGCCAGACAGCCCCAAAAGCCCTATAAATAGGGGGCCTCCAGGCCCTCTTTCCTCATTCAGTTCTCCCAGCACTTCAGCCTCCTACAGCTCCTCCTCAGCCCCCTCTGAACAGCTTGACACTCACCCCCAGTGGCCCTCTGACCAGCCTCAGCCTTTTGCATCAGTTCAGCCCTCTGGGAAGGTGTTCACGCAGTGCATCAGACGGGGAGTCGGGACAGCGAACAAAGTAAGGTTTGGGGTCTGTTTCAGCAGCTCTTTTCAGTTATCTTTTACAGTTTTACACAGTTCATACTCAGCTCTTTATTTCAGTCATCTCTCAGCTCTCTTATAGGATCTATCACTCCTAGCTTTCACTCTCTCACTCACGTAGTAACCCTGCATTCTGGTGGACAGCACAAGCCTCTCCCTTGCCTTGCAAAAGCGTCCTACATCGTCAGTGTGGACAGCATCAGGGTCTCGGTATTGATTGGCGTTGCCTCTCATGTCTTTGGGTCTGCTATACGTGTGCACAGTGAGCTCTTCAAAAGTGCATTTCCGTGCTCTCTCGGAGAGTGTTATTTGTATTTCTTAGTTCTCCAAGTATAAAGCAAATTCTCCCCTGGTTGGGGGAGGGGGCCCTCAGTGGGTAGAGGGACCCAATCGGTTGTCGACTCTACTCTCTCTCTCTATGGTAAACAATGCTAATTCCTCGCTAAAGGTTTAAAGGTCTTGCTGTGAATTACACGATCAGATTACCGTTGCATGTTACACCTTGAGTAGACCCAAATGCATAAGAGTCCGTGACATATCGGTGTGCTCGGTGTGCCTTAGCCTCTTGTGGCATGGTCCCCTCTTGTTGTCTGATTTGTCTCAATAGTGTCGTCGCATCTCAATCAGATAGAGCCCAACACAGACCTGGTCATGAAATTGGATCAACCATGAGAGTGGACCAAAGCCGTGCCTCTCCTGAAAGAGGCAGTGGGTATCTTTCCCGAACCTCCTAGTAGGCTAGGTAGGCACATAAGAAGTGCTCCTCTGTCTCGACCTCCTCCAGTCGAGGAGCTAGCTGATATGCATACATTATGAATTGCCGAGAGAGGATTGCAGATGCCAGTTGCAACATAGAGAGCAACCAGAGCACACTCGATTTAAGTCCGACCTATCACAGCTTTCCTCAGAGTAGACTGCCCGAGACGAGGAGTCGCTCTGAACATCGCTCAGCGGGTTCAGAGATCGAGGAGACCACGTCCCCCTCCGCCACAACAGCATGATACAGCGAGATAGACACAGATACGAGACATTTTCACCGCTCATAGACGAGCCACCACAGTGTTGGGTTTCGGATTCTAAGTTCCAACTCCAGCTCTCATCCTATTTCAAATAGCACGTGATACGATATGATATGATTTTGCTTGAGCTATTGAGCTCTTTATTTCAGCATAGTACTCAGCAAGGGCCTTAGCGTGCCCTTTGGTCCAGCCCTTTGTGGCTTGTATGAGTTTTTCCCTTTTGGTGTACTCTGCACTTTGTCCCATAGGCCCACGAGGCCTCCCGCAGACGTAAATATATTTTTCTTTCTTTCTTTCTTTCTCCACTTGTGCCAATGTGCATGGCCTGCAAATCCAATGCTCTCTAGTTGTGCCTGTGGCTCTTCCTACCTCAATCCTCAGCTGATGGAACGAGACCTGCATCTATTCGATGGCAATCCTCAGTGCGTGTGAGACCTGTCTGTCTTGCAAATATTGTGGTAATCACTCCATCCTCTGACGCTTTCAGGAAATGATTATGGATCTTGGTAGAGAACTCCTGGTTCCCATCCCAAGTCTGTGATGTATAGAGCTGGAGTAGATTCATCCAGATGATACGGTTGATCTCATCTCGCGAGATTTGGAGAACGTGGCATCCAAGCTGTATTGAAAGAGGGGGGGGGGGGGATACCCTACTTGTCAAACCACTTGGATATGCATGCGTGCCAAGCTGTGCTAACCCCACTCTCAGCTAGTCGTCTGGATGACTCTAATGTTAAACTCAATAGTCTCTAGCTAGGCAAAGCCCAAACCTCATGAAAATACATCACCGTCTGCAAGATGGTATCAATCTGAAGTGCTGTCATAGTGAACTCTGCAGGTTGCCAAGGGAATATAAGATGGAAGACAAAGGGCATCCCTGCTTGTCTTTTGTTTGTTTTGTCTTTGGGCAACTGTGTGCTGTAGTCTATTGGCACTCCCCGGTATCCATTGTTTGGAATTTTCCCTACTAGCTTTTCTTGCAATCTACTCTCCTCCACTCGGGGTGCGAGATGGGGTCTCTTGCCATGCTTTTTTATGGGCTCGCTGGTTTTCTGCTTTATAACCATGTTTTTTATGGGCTCGCTGGTTTTTGCAATAAGTGCTCCCACCATTATGGTTCTGTATTTTCTTGCTTTGTTATTTTCATCCTGGTGTAGGGTTTTCCCTATTGTCTTCCTAGTCATTTTGGAAAAACATTTAGAATTGCATTTTCCCAAATTATACTCTCAATCATAAAGCCATACATGCTTTTTTAAAGATGATGATCATTTGCTCACACCCTTCTAGGTCTGTTTTTGTTGCTTTGTTCTTTTCTCATTCTTCAAATTGAAGTTTCCCTTTGTCTTGCTAGCCATCTTGGAACTAGAATTTATTATCATATCATCCCAAACTGTGCTCTTAAATTTCATGCTCTACATGGTATTTTATTATGATTGTCAAAATTAATTTGCTCTCTGTAAAGAATACTGATGCCTCAATGGTTTGTCTCGAAAGCTATTAACCATATCTTTCCAAGTGGAGAGCTTGTTATGGACACATCTGCTTTTAATTCATTTTACACAGAAATATTTGGGCAAATATTACTTGTCTAGTGCTCATTTGGAATTGGTACAGGTCAATGTGACGGAAAAAGATTATCAGAGAAAGAAAAACAAGTGGTTGCCAAAGATTCACACTTGGTAAAGTTTCTCTCAACTTGAGATTGCTTAGTAAAGTCTCAGAGATTGCTTCGTAGTGTTTTGGCTTCCCACTATGTGAATCGCGAGTTCTTGATGTATTTTGGAATCGAATATGTTTTTATCAATTTAAGAATTAGCTCTAAGATTGGATGTATGCATCTGAAAAATTTGTGGAGCCTTGAAATATATTCTGCTTGCTTACCTTTACGCTAAACCTAATTTCTTGAAACTATTGCTCAACTTCTTGCAATATTTTAGGGTGCAGGAACATGGTGGTGAACCCATTATTCCCTTCAGTGCAGCACTAGAGCAGAAACTTGCTGACATGCCTCCAGATGAAGCTGCTGTCTATTGTAAGGAAAACGAATTGCAGAGGTGAGGGGACTGTTGGATAGCATTCTGAAGTTGGCGATTTCTTAAGAGGGCAGTTGTTAATAAACTCGATGCAAACAGTTTTGTAAGCAAGGCAACATAAAAATAGTTCTGTAAGCAAGATTGACCTCAATATCCAATAGAATTGCTACATTGAGATAAGCCAACAAGTTCAATAGATTTCCTTGCTATGGGAAGAAGCACAGGTTTTGCAACATGTTGTGCTTGGAAAGTTTGCATTGAGCATCGAATTGCCTTTATGGAATCAGAATCTAAGTACAAATGTCTTATATGAAGAATGAAAAGGTTCCAAAAGCACTAAACAATTCCACTCACTTATAAATACAATGCCTATCAAATATTGTTATCTATTTTTGGGAGGGTGGGCGGGGGGGGGGGTCCTTTATCATTTTGATGGCTAGTTGTGCAAGCATTGATCAAGTGGGTCTTACATAGGAGCACTCCTTTGTTCTTGGGAGGTCAAAGTAATTAACTTTTGAAAGGATCCGGCGTCATTGCTTGCATGTCACTTGTAATTGTTATTAGGCATTTCTGGTTCGAGATATAGAAACCTATTGACTTGTCTGGTGTGGATGGGGAGACTTGCTATTTCAAATGGAAACAAAACACATCAAGCTCTGAATCTCACTTGAGACGAAACATGAATGTGCATCATTGTGGTTGTCAGAGCAGCCAAAGGCTGCCGGCTGCCACCTGTCTCGTAGGTGTGCTGTACCTCTAGAGCCTCCCAAAAAGTCCCGGGAGGGATACTCTAGAGGGTCTTCAACAAGCCATTATATCCAGGGCCACCAGGCCTCACATTGTATATGGGACTAAGTCCCCATTAAGCCATATGTCTTCAGCGCACAAGGGCCTTTACCCCTCGCAAATAACAATGCCACTTGATCAATCAAAGTCAACGCACGCCATAAACGAACATACAAACGGCCGCTAGTGATCAGCTGCCCCCACAAAGTCCCAAGTCGTCAGGCATGTAGAGGTTGCCATGGATCTCAACATACTGCAACAGTCACACAGGCCACATAAAGTCCGTTGGATTTGCCGCTAGCTCTGATATCATGTGCTGGAGCAAATTTGTAATCTATGCATGCAATGAAATCATGCTCAGATGATGAAAAATAGACTTGGAAAGAGAACTATATTATATATCAATGGAAAGCTAGAATATGCAACATTTGTGTCTCCTCATACCTACAGGCCTTGTTGGAGATTACATCATATCAAAGATAACGAAAAACACACACACCGACAATGAGCCATAGCTAAACACATAAATATAGAAGTCGGTCTGGTAGAGATCACCGTGGCCAATGGGTCAGCCAAGAGAATTCTGCCATCAATGTCGAATACCTAAAAAGTTGAGAGGTACCAGATCATATGTGATTATCTCCTTGTTACTGCATACCAACCAGCCACATGTACAATAAACTCCTACAACTTGACCAAAGACTCCTCTATCAAAGGTTTGCCTTTCCAACACCCTCTCTCAAACCGAAGATAGGGGTGTCTAGATAGGTAGACATAAAATGATGCACTCTCTACATGGCTGATTCTTGACAAAACAGTGAATACTCAATAGTAAAAGAGTTTTACAGAAACAGAGTCAGAATGAAGGCCCAAAAGGAGTAAGAGCACTCATACCAAAGAAATCTCCCTTACAATCACAGAGGGGATTTTCACAAAGAAGCTTTAACTCATAATTGGTTGTCGTCAAACCAAAATCAAAGGCTTACCACTAAAAAATTAAAGCCAAAAAAAAAAAACCAAAAGCCTAAATTACTGTGCAGATAATCTGCTTAGAAGGCATAGTTCTCATCAAGGGTGGCGGGTTCTTCTGCGACACAAACTCTCACGTATCCATCCGACACACAGTTTACATGGCTCTTCTTTTCCACATCATTCTTCTTGAAGCAAAACTCCTTATGTCCAGGCTTTCCACATTATTGACAGTTGAAAACTCCACAGTCTTATTTCTTTGGTCCTATGGCCTTCCCAGAAAACTTCTTGCTGAGGTAAGCACATTCTCGCCCTTCGAACGGTGTTGTGCAGTAATCTTTTTCTTCATGAAGCAAAGTAGAGAAGCATTTCATTTTGTAGACTAGGGCAAGCAACATAGTTCCCAGGAGTTTCAGAAACAAGGAAACGGAAACGGGCAGGAAACAGTGTTTCGGAGTTTCGGCCACTAGATAAACAGTGGAAAGGGAGTTTAGGTTTTTAAAGTTAATAAAGTGTGTGTGTGTGTGTCCATATATATATATATATATATATATAAAATTAATGCATGTCATACATATATCATTAACAAAAACATAATGCATTACAAAGATATTACATACATCTTTAAATTTCACAATAACTTATAACTTCAAAGAATTCAAAGCTCGGCAAAGCCGCACACACTACATCAATTACCATAGATGATAGATCATAAATGACAAGTAGTTTGGGGCCTATGCTGAAGCCTCATAAAAGTGAATACAAAACATGATCCATGTCACGTGTGACATGACAAACTCCTAAAAATAAGTACTATAGTCTATGCTGTAGCCAATACAAAACATGATCCATATTGGATCCAAAAAATCTGACAAGTATCATTGGCACATGCATGCTCAACATCAGCATCCATGTTGTCAGCTGTCTCCTCTGACTCCCTCAGATGAAGATAAGAGAGGATCCTGCTCCTCTGGCCCTGCTGACGTGGAAGCGATGGATACGTCCCTCTATCTCTGCCTCTAAGAGTGGGTGGAAGAGCGAGTGGTGCGGGTCGATGCTGTCAACTCCTCATAAAGTAAGGAGTACATATCACGCTCTCCTTGTGGGATCTTTGGAATGAACTTCCACCTTCTCAATGTCGATCTTGTCCACATTCACCTGAGAAGGCTCTGGATTCTTGGCATTCCTATCAAGCGGATGGAGGTTGCAATGACAAAATACCACCTCTCTAGCTGAGAGGTACTCAATCTATTTCTCTTCTTTGTATGGAAGAGTGCCCAACCTCGCCATCAGGCATTTTTCCCAGCCACATAGGTGGGGCTTTGGC
The DNA here is from genome assembly GCF_047967505.1 of Dipteris shenzhenensis. Lineage (NCBI taxonomy): Eukaryota > Viridiplantae > Streptophyta > Polypodiopsida > Gleicheniales > Dipteridaceae > Dipteris > Dipteris shenzhenensis. The sequence goes on from NC_141613.1 coordinate 18,928,250, forward strand.
TTCTATGAGAGGCCACCTAGAAGCTTCTCCCTTGAATTCCTCATCTCCTCAGCTAGGGTTTGACATATAAAATAGAAGCTCCTTGAAGATGTTACTACAGGACCATGGGTTAATAATGCTAGAGCAGATTGTACTTGGATTATTCAATGAAAATAGTAAGGCAAATCCTGAATTAAAAAGAAGCATATTACAGAGAAGATAGGAGACAGATCCCGACTTACAGTTATTCTGAAGGCCACCACCTCACTAGACAAACTATTTAAAAAAATCGGACTAGTCGAGATTGCATATATAAGGATCTGTCTCTATAGAAGGTATGAGACATATCCGTACATACACATTATTCTGAAGTTGTCCACCTCACTAGATAAGCTATTTAAAAAAAAGGATCAATTGTTGAGATTTGCAAATATGCCAAGCCTCCATAATACACATACCCATTGATAGAGGAGAAGTCCCATCAGGGTCATGATTTGAGAGCACAAAAAGGGGTTTCCCTTTTATCAATTGATAGATTAATAAGCACTATGGAGACAATTGTGAGATAATCTGGAAGCTTCTGCAAGACGCATACTTTAGAATTTTGAGAAGTTGGGTCCAATTGAGGTGCCGTCATTTAGACTTTATTAGATGGTTTGACAGCAGTGGAGTGAGCATAAAGCTTTCATTGCCTCGAATTGCCTAAGGGCTGATTGTATTATATTGCCAATGGGTTTATTTATATATTTTAGAGATATCCAGGAAACTGAAAATTAAGACACCACATCATCATCAATTTGATCCCAGAAGTCTGCTTATATGTAAATTCATCTACTTTCTACAATGAGTAAGATAATACATTTTGTAGGACTGTAGCTGCATGGTACATTCTGTCTTGCAGAAGTTCCTGAGTAGTTTGCTGATTTCTGATCTCTTCTTTTATTTCTGAGATTTGGCAGCCTGGCTTAATTCTCCTCATGGTGTCATGGTTTCAGAACATCATAATGGCAATAAGAAATGCCTTTCAATTGAAGTGTGGTTAACTGCTTTTCCAACACACTTAGGATGTCAAGAATCCTGAATCAGGATGAGAGAAGAAATCACTTCAAAAATAGAGATCATGAAAATAGCTAGATACAGTATTGGTTTGGTAGGTTAATGTCCACAGTAAATTATTACAGATTGGCTCCTTTTAAGATGCCAAGTTGAGTTGTTGATTTTCTCTTTTACTGACAGGGCTTTGAGAGAATTACTGGGATATTGCATATCATGGCATTTTGAGATTTGTAATATTTTGATTGCAGCGGACTTACCAAGATAATCAGGACAGGATTCTCTGCGATCAATCTCATCTATTTCTTCACTGCTGGTCCAGATGAGGTCAGATTCTGATTTCTTAAAATATGTTTCTTAATGCCTATGTGCAATGGCTATACGGGTTTGATTTTCTGTTTAGTTGAAGCATGCCTCATGCCTTAAAGTGGCCCTCGAAATTCGGCAGTTTACGCTCCTGCTTCCTGATTCCCTCTTTCAAAGGTGTAGATACACAAACTTCTCTAGGTAGGATCTTTCATGCCTGGTTTTGCTGCTTGTGTAAACCATGAATTCTGGTGTCCTTGACATGACTAGAAGGCGTTGTCCTGAGTCGTATGTCTTATGGTAGGTGCTACCTGCTGCTGCTAGCCACCTCTCGTGCTCTCCTTTCGTGCTGCTGATCCCTCTTGTCACCCGTTTCTGTCTCCCACCCTCAGTTCAGTGCCTTCGCCCATTCTTTCACAGGTTTCCTGTGCAACCATGACTTCTCATTTTGGTTTGTCTTTTCCCAGAGATTGCTAGTAGTCCCGTCCTGTCCCCCTTAACACCCCCCCCCCCCCCCCCCCCCCCCCCCACCTCCCCTCCCCCGTTTTCTTCCTCCTGCCTAGCTGCCTTCCTCCCTGTGCCCCTTTCCTTCCCTCTCCTGCTGGGATGAGTACCATCCTGCCCCATGCGACAGGCACAACCGGCATAACCATTTTCAGGGATTTGACCTGCTTAGCGCACTTTGAGGTTGATTGATCTGCTGGGATGAGCAGTTTGTCCTTCCCCGTGTGACAAAACACAACCAGCACAGCCAGCATAATCATCTTCAGCAATTCGACTTGCTTAGTACATGTTGAACGCTAGCCTTCTTCTTTAGTGCTAGCCTTCGTCATGCCCTTCATCTCCGAAGTGCCGACAGAAACTCAGTACGAAGACTTTATAAATGGATGCTCTAGTATGTGTGGGTGTGTGGATTTGCATGTGTGAGCATATTTTTATACTATGTTCTACACCAACTGTTGGGCACTGATGACGTCAGTGGGGATGTCATAGTAGCTAGTCCCTGCGATGCGTGATGGAGTTTATGGTTTTCAACCTTATGAGTGATTATCATGAGATTGAAACTGCACTATGTTGTGTTTTTAGAGGATGAGTTTGGGAATGTTCCTGGATTCATCTAGGTATATGCTTAGTACATGTTGAGGTTCAATCTGGTCAACATGTACAACCCGTACATCCCTGACAATCTGTCTGATGCAGTTGGACCTGCTATTCTCCATCTCTCTTTTCCCATCATCCATTGAATGTACTTTTTTTTGAATGATGAAATTGCCGGAAGACAAATCTGCGTACAAATGGGTTATAATTCCATGATTTCTTACATCTACAGCAAGTGCAGACAATAATGCTATGTGCTGCAAGGCACCCGATGATCGTTAAAAGTCCTGTTTGGTATCCACTGTAATCATTGTGTTAATGATCCTAGTGTAATTAAAAGTCCTGTTTGGTATCCACCGTAATTATTGCAGTGATGATCCTAGTGTCTTTCTACTGGCAACATGATGACAGTAATGCATTAACTGAGAGGCTTATAGCAGCAACATGTTTCTGTTTTCGAGCATTATAATGATTACATTTTTGTAATTGCGTTGTTCTGATGGGATAGTGATAGACACACCGTGTACTTTTGCAGGTGAAATGTTGGCAGATTAGAAGGCAAACAAAGGCTCCTCAGGCTGCTGGAGCCATTCATACAGATTTTGAAAGAGGTTTTATCTGTGCTGAGGTACCTTATCTCTGCAATTGGTCATTTTTAGGACATGGGATCCTTGATGTATGGGTTTGTTTCACTGGGAAGTCAGGTAGTCGAAAATGTTTTTGGGCCTCTAGGAGCTAGTCTATGCACTTTCCTATGACTTCGTGTGCTTTGATGGGGTTTTAGATGGTGTTTTATGTTATTGCCCTTATAATTCTTGCATGCTTTTCTGTGTACCTCCATGGGTGTTATAAGAACAAACGTCATGCCTTTCATAAGCAATTGAAGATCCTTGATGTATGGGTTTTTAAACTGGAAAGTCAGGTAGTAAAATATGTTTTTTGGCCATTAGGATCTATTCCGTGCATTCTCCTGTTACTTTGTGTGCTGTGCATGGGGTTTAGTGTTATTGCCATTATCATTCTTGCATGCTTTTCTACGTACCTGCACGGGTGATTTCAAAGATTAAAAAAATCGTGCCTAATTGAAGAATTTAAGATGTGGGAAATATGAACAATTGTGTAGGTTACTTAGAAGCCAAGAGAAAAGGGATACTGGAAACTGATAACACGGGTTTGTTGACTGCAATGTCAAAACTGTAAACCGGAAATGATGGAAGTAGTTGAGAGTGAGCATGAAGTCTCACTGGCTTTTGAAAATGATTTTGAAATGTTAAATGACGTGTCTTCTCCAGGTCATGAAGTTCGCAGATCTGAAAGAATTGGGGAGTGAGGCTGCTGTAAAGGTAAAACTTTAATACTTAATTCTCAAAGTTTTGAACAAGCCTGGCCAACATTATCTCAGGATTTTTGAAAAATAGCTAATGCTTTCTCAGGCTGCTGGAAAATACAAACAAGAAGGAAAGACCTACATTGTTCAAGATGGCGATATCATCCTTTTCAAGTTCAATGTTTCAGGGGGCAAAAAGTAAAGTAGAGCAATTCACCATTGTATCTAAAGTCATTTACGGACAATGACATTTTCTTTTCACAACTATCAGTATAGAGTGTGTATGGGGGCCTGGGAATGGCTTACATGAAGGTCACGAACCACAATTTTGTTCTGGACTATCATTGGCACTTACGATCATTTTATACTAAATTTGGGATACTGTTTATTACACGATCATTTTATACTAAATTTGGGATACTGTTTATTACCAGTCCAGAAGTCTCGGAAATTATATATGGCTCTCATGCTAGTTTTGTATGGAATATTGTTGTGGAAAATCGCATCGCTTCTATGCAATATCTCGAGCATTCCTGCCTATGAAAGGGCCTTTTCTGGAGATATGTTTCATGCTTCCGCATACTTGATTTATTGGGTGCTATGCAGCTGTTGAGAGCTCAATGCTTCTCACATTAGCTATGCTCTTATCTTGCAATGATTTTATCTTTGTTAGTCATCTTGCACAGCACATGATACAGATGAAAGAATAAAAAGCCCAACCACATTAAGTTTCTGTCTTATAGTCTGTGCCTTCATGTGTCCTACCATGTCAAGAACCTAGACCAAATGAACAAATCTATTTTTTTAATTTAAAAAAATCTAAATTTGTACAATTGGATATATTATAGTCTTACAAAGGTATCTACAATGAAAGAGGGTATGATTTAAAGAAACTACACATGAATGGAGACCTTCTTGAACAAAACCGTATAAGCTTTAACTAGTTGTCTATAAAAGTTTTGCTTTCTATACTTAAATTAATTAATTTGAGGTGGCTTTTTGTCCATGCTAGATCCTTGATCCAATAATTAATGTTTGTACCACTAAAATTTAACCTTTCAAGTAAGCTCAGTAGATTTTTCTGAAGTCAAAATTTGTCAAAATGAACTATTCATGTTGACCACCTTTACCGAATTCTTGATCACCTCAACAAATGTACATTACTCTAATCATTACTTTAGGTTGACAAAACTAGAGTAAATTAGGGCATGAATAATTTAGATTCCCATTGAAGTTGATCATATGATCATATGGGGTTCAATGATATGGTCGAAAACGACAATACAACTCCAAACCAAGCTAAAATCTCATGAAATGAGAATAGGCCCGTGGTAAATGAGGGGTTTTAAAATGTGCACGTTCGCATTTTGAAAATTAAGAAGGAATATATGCATTGGGGGGGGGGGAGAGAGAGAGAGAGAGATGTGTTTACGTCCTTTGAGGCCTTGCAAGCATATAAGACAATACAATCACAAGAAGTAACCCATACAAGCAACTATGGGCTGAATCAAATAGCTCGCTAAGGCCCTTTGCAGAGTACTACGCGCTAAGCTAAAACAAATAACAAGAATCTAGTACTTAGACTCATGATCGACAAATATAGCCTGATGCAAGGGTGGCTCTCCTATGAGTCGCGAAGATATCTTGTATTTGTGTCTATTGGGTCGTGTCTCTCGACAGTGGGAGGCATGGTCTCCGTGATCTTTGTATTTGGACGGTCATATCGATGGTGATCCCTCTATTCAAACGATCTCCCTCGAGTATAGTTGCAATGGGTTGGACCTCCATCGTGAGTGCCTTGGTCCATCTTTGCATCTTCGATTGCACCTTTCCACGTCGTCGTCTCATCTTGCTAGCCCACTCAGCCCTCATATCATCTATCTCCTCCTCCTCAACTCCGCTATGTCCAGGGGTAGACTCAAAAGTGTAAAAATTTGTAACCCATCTCTGGGCTATATCTAGCTTGGTGGCAGGTGTCATCCTGCTCTCTAATGCAGCGCATCAGGGTCTCTCTATGTGATCGCATCTCCATCAAATAGAGACTAATGCAGAACTAGTCTTGGAAATGGATCAACCCAGAGAGAGGCCCAAACCCGTGTTCCTCTTGCAATGGTATCATCCTCGGATCTGATAGTATGGAGGGCACGTACATAGGATGTGTTCCTCTGTCTCCACCTCCTGCAGGGTACATAGTCTACAGATCCGTTGCTCTCTAAGTGTACCCGTAGCTCTCCTTGTCTCAGTCCTCAATTGATGCGACGAGACCTGCATCTGTCCAATGGTGATCTTCAAGGCATGTGAGACTCGTCTGTCCTCCAAATACTGGGGTTTGATAATCACTCCATCCTCCGATACTCTAAGTAGTAGCGGTAGAATCAAATCTTGGCGAGGAACACTTGGTCCTCCCCCCAAGTCCGCGATGTGTGGAGCTAAAGTGGGTCCAACTGTAATGATATGACTGATCTCATCTCGTGGAATCAGGTGAAAGGGGGGGAGACGATCCATCTGGATGCCCTTGGATATGCGTGTGTACCAAGCCATGCTAATTCCCCTCTTAGCTAGGCGTATAGAAGACTCTAGAGCCAATCTCGGTAGTCTCCCTCTAGGTAGAGCCCAGACCTTGTGGAGATAGGTGACTATTTGGAAGATGGCATCAACTTGGAGCGGTGTCATGCCGAATTCTACCTGTATGATCTGGTGGGGGACATAGGGTTGCTTTGGATCATCTTGGAGCCCATCATCACCTGCAACCTCTCGAAACACCACCACTCAGTCGTTGATAATAGATCACCTGCATACATGACCGTCGTCTCACTAGTGTGTCGAAAACTTATCCCTTCATCGGAGGTCTTGAAAATGTGCCCATAAGCATAATCTCTCTAGTTGAGCTAGAGCCCCCTGCCCTCCCATAAGTCGAGCCTTAGCTGCCTAAGTCATCATGAAGATTGGCAAAGACTAACCCTAGGTAAGTGTATGACTATACAGTCTTCAATGGCTCCCTTCGATAAGTGAAGGTGTGCGGTGTTGAAAATCATAACCTTGGTCTTCCCAAGATTGACTATCAGATCTCTCTCTCTACAAAACACCTGGAGGGCCTGTAGGTGTCGTTGTAGGCCCATTACTGAGGAAGAGAAGAGGACTATCCCATTTGTATAAAGCAATATCTGTATCATTAGGTCAGCCAACAATGATCCCTCGCCTCCTAGGCGGTCAATAAAGGTGTGAACAAGCATCCTATGGGACCAAAAGTAGCATTCGGGGATAGCAAAATATTAAATGTAATAGGAGAGTACCCCTAGTGCTTGCTACTTGTTGTTTGTGTAGGGCATGAGGTTGTCGAAGTTGTTTCCAAAATTTGATGAGTTGCATTGCCATCCCTTTCCTTTGAAAGGATGCTAGCCAATATAGGTGATCCTTGAACAAAACACTATATACTCTCTAGCCACTAAGCTCAAGAGTTAGAGCTCAAATATGAACTTTGGGAAACCAAGATCATTTCCTTCTCAAGCACCTTTTGATTATATAGTTCATATGGAGGCAGTTGTAAAGTCTCTTCCATGCAATTGGTAGCCACATAAGTTTCACTCGGGAATGTGCAAAAACATCTCTCTTTGTAGATGGGTTCAAGATGTGCAGACATCCTTATAATGTAGATTGTAACCTTTGTGCATTATAACCATATGCACACCTCAAAATTTTGTCACTGTAAGTTTAACCTCTATGCAAACCCCTATCTATTCCATTTTACGGAAAAAAACTGTTGCATGAAGAAAAAGACATGGAAAATGAAAGGTATGTGTTAATCAGATGGTGGCACTAAAGATCTTACAATGAAAGATTAATCCTTAGAAGGGTTAGGGAAGAAATTGGAAACTTCCTTATGCATACCCTACCTTTCTTCTCAACCTTGGTATAGATGGCTTCTTTCTTTAAATTGTCAGAAGGACATAGGACTAAAAAGCAAAATGAGGTACGTTTTAAAATTAGTAGTGCTATTGTGTATAACATTAAGATGACCAGATGCAATATACAAAAATGATAATGTATGTAACAAGCATGTTTAAGAAAAGATGATTAAGCATGTTTAAGCAAAAAATGAAAATGAAAATGAAGTAAAGTTGCTTGGATGTTTAGAAGCTGATATGTATCATTGTTTTTATGGAAGTCAATTAGAGCGTTGGAGGTATATGGGTGCATACATCGAGAGCACAATTATTCCCCACACTTATCTAGAACACACTCAGCACGATTATTCAATCCAGAACCACTTGCGGTTCTGGATTGAGCAGACTGGTCACTGGAGTACTCGATTTCACTCAAGGGGCTCTTATACTTCTTTCTAAATTCCTACTCAAGAATAAACAGATAGAGGTGCTTAGCAAATTGATTCCCATATGGAGAAATGCTATCAAGGGTTGCACATGGCAGGGCGCTTCTTGTGAGAATGGAGACAAATCGCGGGGATTAAAAATTTGGGTAAACCGCCCTTTTGAAACAATATTGCACCACCAAGGATTTCATTGAGGTGACATCGTAAGGGCATTTCCACTTGGGGTTCGATTTGGGATCGAAGTTCCTCTCACCACAGGAGTTGGTGCTTCGATTTAATCTTAGAACATCTAAAGAATCCTTTATTTAGTCTACCATGGCGAGACTACAACCAATCAGACTCTACAATGGTCTAAAGACTTATGAGGATGGGTGAACCAAGCAGGGAAGTATCTATCTCGGATGAGCCGAAGGGATATTTCTATTGATCAGGACAAATAACATACCGCAGATGGCTCAGTTGGCTTGCAGGAGCAAGGTCCCTTGGGACTCTATAAATATTTGGGATCATAGATTACCACGTGTTCGGCAGCTTACTCTTTCAATCCTATTAAATTTTTCCTTATGGGGAATACTTACCTACAAGTTAGCTACAAAGGATAGCTTAGTGAAATGGCATGATACTTCGCCATTATGCCCCTTTCGCAGAGTTCAAATGGAATCACATTTCCACGTTTCTTGGGGATGCTACACAATTAAAGCTATATGGCGTATTTTGAAGTACTAGCTAGCTCGAGCATCAATATCTATCTCTCTAAGGTGGAAAGTAGTTAAGGCCCAAATGAATTGACTCCTAGGTCAAAATATGGCACTTAATTAGGGCATCCACAGGTCAAATCATTTGGACAATTAGGAACAGTGTGGTTTTTCAAAAAACACTGGTATTGGTAGATTGTCATTTCTGTATTTATAGGGAGGTTTTGGATTCGGTGTTTGTCTTTGGAAGGAAGAATGAAGAATTCCTTGGAGCTACCAAAGCATTAAGCTTAGTTTTGTAATTTGTTTTCAGTCGTAAAGTTGTCTCTGTGTATTCTTGTAATTTCTTTTTATTAATATATGCTTCTTTTTCTTGCAAAAAAAGGAGAGAAGTGTGGCAAAACATTGAGGTACATAGTGGTACATTGGGTATCACCCCGAATTTCGCTGCACAATGATCACAATGCTGAGTTGCAAGAGGGACGGTTGCTCTGCAGGAAAGGAACAACTAGCTCGTCCTCAACGATACCATGTTGCAAAATAGGATCACTAAGTTGGCACAGGAGATTCACAAGCTCCAAGAGGAACAGGACCCTGGGCAACCCATGACACATTACGAGCCTAACAGGATTAGGAGGTAACAACACAGATGGTGGACAAGGAGGAAGCACTACACTTTTGTGGTCCCATTGCAAATCTCACAAAAAGATCAGATAATTGGAGGTAGAAGAGTGGTCAAACAAAACACTTAAAATCCTAGACGAGCAACCCCTACAATTTGCAACGACATCAAGGCTCAATTGATAAAGACAATGCTGGCTCATAAGTCCCAGATCCACAACATCCAAGTTAGCCACCCCTACTTGGATACAAAGAGCCAAACATCGATCGATTCCAATTTCCAAACAAAATGGCATCTACTCGGTGGGACAGAAAGAGGCATCTCAATTCAAATTTCAAACTTATCGTGGTCCCAACCACCATCATCCTCTTGGATAGCGACCGAGCCTTAACCCAGGAATGCACCACATTGCCCCAGACTCTCACCGAGAACAACTGCACTATCAAGAATTAAGGGTAGATCCAGACCACCTGCTTGCCCATGGAGGAGGAAATTGAATTGGAGGATGGCCATTGAGTGCAGTGGTTCACACCACCTAGTGGTAATCACACTCATAATTTATGTCACCAACTTGTGATTGTTGTAGCAGCTGGAGTGGATGGAATGGGTCAATCATGTAGCAGTGTTGGAAGAGTTGGCCATGGAATGGGAGGCCTTCATGGGTTAGACACCAAATCTTCTATGTGGGCCAATTAGGACAGCAGCCCTTCATATCACATTTTTTAGGATGGCAGGTGGGTGCTATGAACTCACAAGGAGAAGGCAAAGCGAGAACAGTAAGGTGGGTGATAATGAAGAGGATCTCAAAGTTGTAGATCCCAACCACAAAAACCCTAATTTCATACTTATCCAACCTTCTATGTATTCTAGAGAAGATCCTAGCAATCACAATCAACAAGGCGAACTTGATGTGGCTATATCTCGTAGAATTTGTAGAGGTCCAAACAAAAAGCCAAGCAGCCCCCAAATAGTTGAAGTATAAGTCATGGTGGGAATTAATGCATTATACCTTTGTCCACCCTAACGTTACCTCCACATCCCCAAACCCAGTGATCCTAACATGGCACTAGGACATTCGTAGCTCAATCGCACCACCAAGGGATAGCACAAATCTATCCAACACTTTTCACAACGTATAAACACTGAGCCCAACAAAAGAGGAATCGTAGCACTGAGGAACAATTCTGGGGTGGTCATTTAGACCCTGATGTTTTGAAGCATTAAGACTTGTTGCAACTCATCAACACTGAGCCCAACAACTCAACAAAGGGCAATTATAGCATTGAGGCAACAATTCTAGGGTGGTCATTCAACCCCCATGTTTTGAAGCATTATTGTTGGTTGCTAGCTGCTTACCCAAGTATCATCCGGAGTTCGTACTATGAGGACTTGGTTGAAGATAGGTCCTTGATCCCAAGAGCCACAAGGACACTTGGTTGTGGCTGCAATGGTCGACAAGTGACGGGGCAAAAAATGCAGATCGTAGTGGCAATTAGCAATGGTTGCATTAGGCGTGAGCATGCAACAAGATCAAGAAGTCATAGTAGCAAACGGCAACCAGATGACAAGAAGCCACACTTCCTATAAACGGAACGACAATAATGAAATACATGTAGGAGCTAGAGCTAGAGTGTGAGTGAAAGCCAGAGCGAGGAGATTCACTGTTGCTTTTATCCATTGCACTAGTGAGAGTGGTATATGCACAACACAACACGCAGCTTAGGCTATTTATAACTAGGCCTCAAGCCCCCTTCCTTCATACAAGCCTAAATTTCCCAAAATTCTTGGTTCTATATTCTTTGAGTTCATTCCACACGTTTTCACATGTTTCTATCCATGTTACAGTGACATTTAACTTAGGGATGCTTGGCTTCCCTTACAACTCAGAACATCGGTAGTGGCATAGCCTTAGGCTAGCTACATACGATTGCAAGAGAGGGCACCTTAGCAAGTAGACGAGCGGCAAGCATATGGTAGTGGTGAATCAATTAGCGATGGAAAAAGGCCGTCAACACACTTATTGACTATGAGCTAGATCCATTGGGTATATAATAGGGCAAATAGATCACCAAATCAAGTCATTGTTACTTGTAGACACCAAATCTACAATGTTAGCAGGACTCGAATTTTCACATAGTCATCAATACATTCAATAGTATGGTAGACTTTTGCACACTTATGATTAGATGCTTTGAGTTACTTTTGCACCAATTATTAGCATATGCTTCAAATTACTTTTTGTAATTTTGGTGCATCCAAATTATACTAAACCTACATTCATGTTGTGTTGCTTTATTAGGGTCACGAGGGTAGCCAAATGGAAAATTCACATGATGAACTGCAAAACTTAATCCAATAGTTGACTCATACAATTTGTATTTATGTTGCTTTGACTCACATTGCTGATGGCTAGTGTATGCACTAGATAATGACATATAATACCATCATAGCTCCACATATTCTTTTGATGCACACCTAAGATTGGGAAGGACATGGAACAAGTCTACTCTAAAGCAACTACACCGCTTTTGACATGCTTCAAGAGATTTCCTACAAACTAACACCATTTTCATAAATCAATGGGTAAGAGTTGGATTACACCTAAGAAAAATTGGCAACTATTAATTTTAATTTAGGAAAGGATAAAAGAATGGAGGATTCCACTTTTGAAAATTGGAGATGCATAAGCATATTGGCAAGGGTGATCAAAGAAGGCTGAGTAGTCATGGCATGCCAGGAGTAGTTATTCAACTTGATGGGAGAATGAGTATTGTTCTTTATAGGATCAATGGCATGTATGTTTGTGAAGCAATGTAATTTGTAGCTTGTTAGGATTTTGAAATGTGCTACGTCATGGCCCTTTTATTTGCATTGGATGCATAGGCCCATATTGTAATGGTTTTTAGAAATTATTGTAATTTATGCAATTTTGGTATTCAAGGAAAGGTTTTCATGCCCGTCTTCCAAAAAATGTTGTCAGCAAAATTTGCAAAAAACATGGTTTTCATGTCTGTTTTCAAAAGTTGTGCGAAATGGTTCATCTTTTTCAAAAAAAAGAAAAATTCACATGAAAATAAGGAAATCGTTGGAAGATTCCCCTAGAGTTCTCATTTTGAGGTTATAGTTCTCAAATTCAATGTCACTGTTTGTCTTGTTTTTTGTACATGGTAGATGCATTCACCTTATGCACTTACTTAATGAATTTGCTTGACACTCTCAAATACTTCCTCCATGCATTCAAATTTCAATAGTTATATACATTCCCAATTTTGCCCATACCTTCAAATGCACTCAAATACTTCCTCCATGCATTCAAATTTCAATAGTTATATGCATTCCCAAATTTTCCCATACCTTCGAATGCACTAGAGCCAAAGCGTTGTGAGGGTAGAAGTTGTAGAGCCTTCCTCCTCCAAGCTATCCACAATAGAGCATTCTTTAAGTCCATCTGGGCAAGTTGAGCCGCCACCCTCTTTTTTGCATGGCGTGTCTTGGTTTGTACATTGCATCCAATCAATGTCCTTGGAATGTTTTGGGATATTATGTATTGTGTCCCCTTTGGTAATTGGGGACGCTTGTGTTAATTGAAATGCATATGCCAAAATATCTACCTCATCCAACTACAGAGTATCAATTCTTGGTAAATTCTTTGTCGCCCTCTTCCCTTTTTGGCCATGCTTCCTTGTTACCACCATATCTGGGTGCTAGCAACTTATGAAAGCATTCATGGACTTGGTGAAAAACCAATGCACCTCTATTGACTTAGTCTTTCATCCTTCCTTTTTTACTTTCACAACTTTAACAATCCAAAAGGAAATCCAGTAGGGTCATCTGTTGCTAACATAGCAACCATCATACCTAGCACCAAGTCCTCGATGCTACCACTCCACATTTCTTGAACCCTTTCCCTAGATTTTTTGGAATTTCTTGCTCCAAGGTACACTTCTCTCTCCTCCTCAAGGTAGTAGTAGTTCTTTGGAGGTGCAAGCAGATACGTAGAAACATTCATAGGTGCATCTACAAAACTTCTTTCGATGCATTGTGGCCAACTAAAATTTCATATATCTTGGGGCTCATTCATGTTGCTCATTGATGAAATATTGAGATGCAAAGAATGGATTCCACCATGTCCATAGCATATCTTTTAAATATGTTGCAACATGCTACATTGTGGCTCTCATCTCATTGACTGAACTTGTACATATGCTCCCTCCTTCATGGCTCATTGCACCTCCCTCATTGATTGTAAAGGTTGTAATGGTGGAACATACAACTCACACTTCAAGAACCTCAATCCTTCTATGGAACCCAAGTTGGTGAACTTCCCCCACAACATGGAGAGCTTAACTCTTTCAGCTTCTCAATACATGGATTTGTTTGCTCATGGTCAGCAAACACAAAGCATATGAAATCATTTATTTTTTCCATGTTTGCAATTATTGGTTTGGGCACATATGCATCTTGTAAAATGCGGATCATTGCATCTCCATCCCATGCTTCTTTCCTTCTTAGCTTTATTGAGAACCAATTAAACATATTATCAGTATGGTCATGAGTGTGGCCCACTGAAAGGAATCCTAATTTCACTTCCCAAAATAGTCTTTCTCTACAAGCATGCAAAGGTATGCCAACACAACTTGATTCTTATTCTCTCTTAATGCATTGTCAAGTTGGACATACAACACTTTTGGAAGAGGTTGTTTGTGATTCCTCAATGCATTATTTAAAATTGAAACTATGAGATTAGGATCATTTCTTGCATTTGGTGTTGTAAGATAAACCTTGGGACTTAATTTACCATGGTAGATCATGCAACAAACCACGTGATATGTGATGAAGTTCTCCTCTTTTAAATCCTTGGTCACTCATGTACAATGAAGGCTATTGGTCTTATTTTGATCCATCCCCTCAATGATAATGGTGAGGTATCTCTCAGGCTCTTGATAGCCCTTCTTATGATGCTTTTCTAACTTCTTGTGTTTGCAGTGAAGAAGATTGGTCTTCTTTTGATCCATCCCCTGAATGATGATAGTGAGGTATTTCTCAGGCTCTTGGTAGCCCTTCTTGCAATGCTTTGCTAACTTCTTCCTTTTGAAAGCTTGCATTTCTTAATGTGTTTGCAACTCCGCACTTGCTTGTTCTGCAAATGTATAAAAACATTAGATGTTGCAACCAGGCTATTTCCTAAGAACTAATACAATTTCACAATAACATCATATGCCCTCTATTAATAGCCATTGAACATGCTAATGGATCTGGCCCATCCAAACCCTATGGGGTTTGAGCCACAAGTGCCTTAGTTTTGAAGTAGTCATCGGGATCGCCCAAATTGGAAAAGAAAACACAAGAGCCATTTTGGATCCCGTATATGGATAACACAAGAGCCATTTGAAGACACAGAGAAGGTTGAGAGAATCAGCATATGCCTTGGTGCCGTATGGGCCCAAGTACTTGTAACAAAAGAGAGAGAGTGGTACAAGGAATAGGGTTGGCCCTCCCTTCAAAAAGTGACATGTATAAAAGGCCAAGTGGTTGACCTTGGTCTTCACTGTAGTATGCAACCTTTGAGGAATATAAGCTCTCTTCTCGCTCATGTGTTGAGACTGAGGTTTTCTTGCTCTCCTTGTTTGCCTTTGGTGTTTTCCACGATCCCCGTTCACCTTCTTCTCCTTCTCCATGCCCTTCCCCTCTTCCCTCCCCCTCCCCCTCCCCTCAAGTCTTTCTCACCCCCTTCTTCTTGGTGGAAACCCCATTGAAACAATCCGGTAGGCACTGGACTGACACAAGTGAAGGCCTTATTATGCAATTCTCCCACAAGGAGTAGCACGGGAGTGAAGAGCTTTATCGGCACACCTCCAGCATCTCCATGACACATGTGTCTCCATCAGATAGCACATTTTTGGCACCATTGGCCGGGGAGATACCAGGCATGCTTTTGCATTTGTTTGGCTTCCTCTCGTAAACAACCCATTGCGCATGTCCTTAGGCCTTGTTGGTGGAGATTAGGAGTGGATTGGAAGCAAGTGTTATTTTAGAGTAAAAAAGCTTACTTTTCAACTTTCTATCCATGAAGCCATTTCCATACATTTGAGCTTGTTTTTTTATGTTTGTTTATACAAGAAGGTAGCTAGAATGATTACTAAGCTGGTTGCAGTGTCAAATCTAGCTAAAAACACTTGAAAATGAAGATTGGAGTGGAGTTCTGAAGTGGTTTTGGGTGCTTGACAGTCCAACTTGTAGAAACCAATCGTTTGTGTGCCAAAAGTTATTGTTTATGATGTTTTTTGTTTGCGGTAGGTAGTTTAGGTCCTTAATAACCCCCCTATGCACACAAACCTAGAACAGAACTTGAAGGACCACTAGGAATCATCAGAAGAGAGTCAGTTGCATTGCATGTTCCAAGACAATTCCTATCTCAACGATGACCCGTCGCCTTAGCTCACTATCTTGCCAACCTGTCACCTTAGTCTCTATACCACCAACCTGACACATGTTAGTCACCTAACCCCTATCTTAATTATGATGTGTCAAGTTTTGATATCCCGCCGGCCTAACAGGCATTGACCCAGTGCCTTAACCACGATCCCTCCGATCGATGCCATTATGGTATCCCTCCGAGGCAAGCTATCCCATTGGTGGTTAACCCTACGACCGTTGCCATCTTTCCATCCCGTCGACTTGACTTATCCCATTGCCCATTGCTTTAATGTTAACCCACCGACCCGACAGCATGCCAACCCCAATCCAACCCACCAACACGTGTCATCTGCTATCCCGCCGACCGTTGCCTTAAGGCTAACCCTCCGACGCAGTGGCATATATCTAACCCTCTGACCAGAGGGATAGCTTTGGGAACAAATTCTCTAACAGA
Organism: Dipteris shenzhenensis; assembly: GCF_047967505.1. Taxonomy (NCBI): domain Eukaryota; kingdom Viridiplantae; phylum Streptophyta; class Polypodiopsida; order Gleicheniales; family Dipteridaceae; genus Dipteris; species Dipteris shenzhenensis. Next base: position 18,944,531 of record NC_141613.1, read on the forward strand.
AAATACAAAAGTGAATTTGAAGTAGGGTGTACCTTCGCAGGGATCTCATACATGCACTTGAGGTTCGGAAGAATTTTGTCCAAGGAGCTTGAGCCCGAGGACAGCATTTTGAACTACACGCAGCCGGCCTTTCGCCCTAGTTTTGGTTCAGCTCCAACAAGGAGTTCAATTCCCAGCTCTCGTTTGGTGTTAGGGCCCTGACATAGTGATCCCTCTAGTTCAAGCGAGACCAAGAGATTGAATGAGGAAATGCAAGAACCCACTGGCTCGAGGGCCTCCAAAGCCCCCTACACCAGCATATGGAGAACCCTTTCGCTAGTATGCCCACGAAAAGGGGAGGCTAGCGACAACCAGTCCTTGAGCCACAGGCAGGTACCGAGGTCGTTTCCATGGACTTAGAACCCAAAGTCTTCACTAGGGACCCTGATCCAAAGCGTAGGAAAGACGAAGACCTGTGGATGAGGGACTTTGCAAGACAAAACCCTGGCCTTGGAACCTCACTAGACTTCCAAGGGGGAAACCCTTATGAACCTATGACCTTCCTAGTGCCCCCAACATTCGCCGATAGGTCATAAGCCATCGGCTCTGTGCCCATGCAAAGTCCCACCCAGAGCGTTCATGCAGATGCCTGTGGTAACCTGCTCCCTCAGGGATTCACATAGTTTTTACTCCCACAGTTACAACCCCGATGTTTGGGGGAGTAGGCCTTATAGCCCAAACATTGGTACCAGTGAACCAATGGACCTCGCTACTAGGGCAATGCTTGAGGCTACTGCCTCTACGTCCTATAAGGCCCAAAACAGAGCCACCTCCTCAAGCTTCCTAAACAGTGGTATCGGATGAGGCGATGTGCATCTTGGTGGATGCGCTAGGAAGGGGGGCGCTCCACCCCCAATTAGGAAACACCAATCTCTCTAAGAGTCGATCCATAGCCATCTTCAAGCTGATAACTAAATTTCTCAGGGAAGGAGATCCGGTCTCCCACATGGAGCGATTTGAAAAATATGTGAAGCATTCGGTGCTCTTGGAGATCTAGAAATGGATGACACATTTGGGCTCAGCTTGGATGGCAAGGCACGTCAATGGTATAAGGACCTCAGCCTTGAGGAGAAAGTCAACTGGGAGGCATTGCAGAAAGCCTTCATTGTAGGGTTCGCCCCTAGTGGAGCCCAATTAATCACTTATATGAGGTGCAGTAGAATGAGAATAAATCCCTTCAAGACTACATTGCTAGGATCAAACACCTCGATTCCCAATGCGAACCACATGATGAGAGGATGAGCACCAAGCAACTGCTACCACGCTTCCTCATCAGTTTGGCGGACCCGATGCTGCATGACCATTTAATGGTTATGAACCCCACTTCTTTCGGACTATGCAGCAAGGTAGCCATCCGTATAAGTAATAATATGATGGGGATAAGGACGTCAAGGACAAAACTACAACTCCATCCGAGGTATCACAATCCGTAAGGTCTTCCAGTATGGAGCTTACCAAGAAGGAGGATAAAGAGTCTAAGGGTTTAGATATGGGCAAGTTTGCCTCTAGTCTATTGAATCACTTGGGCTAGTAGTGGGAAGGCAAGAACCTCCAAGGAAACACTGAGTAACCCCCACTTATTCCCAAGATGAAACAATGTTTGGTGTGGGGAATGCAACCCCTCAAATGAGTGCCCCTACCTTAGAGCAAGGCAAGCCCTCTATTATGCACACTGCTATAGATGGGGGAGCCATGACACGCCTCAGTGCCGATTTATGAAGATCCTTCCCTAACCAATCTACTAGCCAAGGCCCCAGCTAGCCCTAATGGCCCCACCCAACCCCATGAATGCACAAGGAGCCCCTCTAGCCAATCCAGAGCAATATAGGACACAACATGCTCCATTACTTCCACCCATACTAGGTTCGCAACAACCCCCACCTCATATAACTCCAGTCAACCAAGTATTGGTGGAAGAACTACCTAATGATTGGGAAGAGCCTAAGCCTGCTGATCACGGACATCTCGACTATCATCCTTACAAGGAAGGAAGTGGCATCATAAGTCATTACCTTTTACATGAAGATCACCATGTCCCAGTATATCAGACAGTGCCCGTGTCCTCGAGGGCAAGAGACATGAATTCCTTGGCACGAAGGCCCCTGATCCAATGCTATATATTTCAAGTTCCACATAGGGCAAGCGAATGCCTGATAAGGGTGCAACAAACCCTCCTATATCATGCTTTAAATGCCAAGGGCTGCACTTTTTAAAGGACTGTCCATACAGGGATCTCACCCCTGTGGTCTCGCCCACAACAGGTCCCATGCCCTTGTGCATTGGATGCATAGTGGAGCATTTATTCAAGGATTGTCTCTTGAGGAGGCCAGCGACTCCGACCACCTCAATCAAGAGAACTAGCATCAATGTACTAAGCATTGAACAAGGTCAAGTAGCAGCTGTGCCCTTGAAGGTCATCACAAGGATGCAAGCAAAGGCCCTAGGCAAAGAAATGAAGAAGCTGGTAGGGAAGGATAGGACTCCCACATTTCAATTTCTTGAGGCACCCCAACCCCCGCAAACCAATCCTAAGAAGGTCACTAGGGTGGGCAAAGGAATGAATCAAGTGCTTATTCAAGACGGTTCAGATGAGGAGATAGGCACCCTCGCCACCTCCTCTACATCTGGACAAGCCCCTTCCTTGAATGATCCTACTATGCCCCTATATCCGGATGTGAACAAGCCAGTGCGAGCCCAAGGCCTCACATCTCCACCTTCTCATAAGGGAGCTTATCCAGATCCCGTCTTAGAGAAACAATGCTTAATAGCTCAGAACCTGGTATGGGAATGCCAAGAGAAATTTGAGCATAGACTCAAGGTCAATAGAGGGTCGGATACCATCCACCCTGACCACCTAACCACTCATAGGGGAGCAAAGGCACTTAGGGTGCCAGAGAGAGTGGAAGAAGAGGAACCACCCAGCTCTAATAACTCAGACGTTCTGAACTTGGTGCAATGGATGTTTCAAGAGGACCCAGTGCTACAGAACCTAAGAGAGGAGAAAGACCTTTACGGCCTTGAGAAGCCACTATCGGTGGGAAGGGAGACCTCCTGGGAACCGTGTGATATTGCCAGGTTAGTGGCCTTCCTCTCCTTAGAGGTCAAGATGTCAATTGCATCCTTATCAAGGGGGAATTCTACCCTCTAGCGAGACCTCTCAAGCTGGATGAATGGGCAAACCCTGGCCCAATGTCCTACTAGCCCTGAAGACAACCAACCATAGGAGGAGGGCCGAAACCTATCTAAGGTTCCCATTAGTAAATTATGCCAATACTTTGAAGGTGATAACACTAATGCTGCTATCCCCATAACCTACCAGAACCAAAAGGTTGACGCCATCCAAAATGGGGGAGTAGGGATGAGTGTCTGCACCAAAGAATGTTGGGAAACGTGGGGAAAACCTTCCCTCGAGCGAACCCATCTGGTAGTGAATCTAGCTGACGACAAAACTGCTGAACCCCTGGAAGTTCTCATGGGTATTAACATTAAGGTGTTTGGCTTCACGTACCCCATTTGATTTGTGGTTATGGACTTCACCCAGTATCCCAGATATGAAGCCATCCTAGGTAGGCCCTTCCTACAAATGTCTGGACTCGTACATGATTGGTGCACGAACATCTATTTATGCCATAAGGAGCTAATCGTGTGAGTGGACCTACACACATACAAGGCCCACCCACTATCACAACACCTATTTGCCATGGAATCCGACACAATGGACAAAACCACATCCCTGAAAGTATTCCAAACTTGTGAGAGAGAATGCGACAGGAAGGAGGCAATTTTTCCATTACTTTTTTTAATATACTTCTAAAAGGGTTTTACTTGTCTTTAGAGGTCTATTTTTTGTTAAAGCATTTCCTTTATTAAATAACTTTTAACTACACAAAAGGGGTCTTCTATGTTTTGTGTACATAAACAACATCCGATGGTATTCCGACTTCAGTTGGATAGCAATCAGAAAACAGACATAGTCCCAGAAATGATGTGGTGGATAAGGCCACTACTACATGCTGTTAGGGACAGTTATAAATGTCCCTACAGTTACAAAAGTATCAACTACTTGCTATTGTAAGCCCCCCTTACTAGAGGTCTACTAGCCCTCCTTGGTTGAGGTCCACGTGGGTGGAGGAGTCATCCTCAACACAAGTGCACATGACAACGGATGTCATTAGGTGGTCTAGCTCATTACACACAGGCCACTATGATAGATGCACATCAAGAAGCAAATGCATTAGGAGTGCAAATGGGGAACCGACTAGAAGAGGCTTGTGACTCAAGAAGTCACCGAAGCCATCAAGAGACCGAGCGGCACAACGGCTAAGGGAGACAAAAGGACCACCAATAAGAAGGCAAGAAGGAGATTCTTAGAGAGGAGAGGGACCCGCCAAGGCATATTGGATGAGGATGAAGGAGGAGGACAAGAGTAGTTGGGCATTCATGAGAGAGGCAGAAAGAGAGCATGAAGAGAGATAGAGGCTTGAGCTACGAGCTCGCCCAAGGGGAGAGTGTGAGGAGAGATAGAGGCTTGAGCTATGAGCTTACCCATTGTAGCTTTGTGTCCACTATGGGGGATGGACTTGTGTACTTTGGCAGACATGGCCACCTCTTGTGACTTGTGACTTATGGCTTATGACTTCTGTTGTCCACTTCAATGACTTGTATACTTCAGGAGACCTGGTCACTCTCTTGTCATTTCTATCTCCCTAGCATATGCAGTTTTTCATGAATTTGGTGCGCATGATGATTTTTTTTCCTTGTGCTCATCCTGTGTACTTCTCTTCTAGATGTGACCATCACCCTTGAATAGTGCACTCATACACACCATCATTCATTGCATTATAGCCTACAACACTGGCACACCCTTGCATAGTGTACTCATCCACTGCATTAGAGCTTACAACACCCATATGCCCTCTGTGCTTCTCACACCAATGGCCTTTGGCCTATGGTAGCACCTCTAAAAGGGAGAGGACCCCCCCCTCAAACACTCTTGTCCAAGATTAGTCTAAGCAAATCAAGTTTTGTGGTGGGTAAGTGGGGATTTCGATTGTTATATAGGTTGCATGCTTGTTTAATTGATTGAGGACCTCCTCCTTCATACGATCTTTTATGTGATAAATTGAGGGTATGCTTGCTCATTGGTACACTTTGAGAAATGCAAGGTGCGTTTGTGGGAAGTTCACTCATGTGGCGGTTGCTAGTCTGAAAGGGAGAGGAACCCCCCCCCCCCTCAGACACTCTTGTCTAAGATTAGTCTAAGCAAATCAAGTTCTGTGGTGGGTAAGTGGGGATTTTGGTTGCTATGTAGGTTGTCTATTGGATTGAGGCAATCCTTCTTCATAGGATGGTTTATGTGATCGGTTAAGGTTATGCTTGTTTGTTGGTTCTCTTTGAGAAATGTAAGGTGCATTTGTGCGTAGTCCATTCACATGGTGGTTGCTAGTTTGTTCAGGTGCTAGAAGAAGGGTATTTGGGTGATAGATTAGTGTGGATATCTCATCTTGGATTGACAGATGGCTATCATTCTTACTATGTGGATAGCTTGGAGATAGAGGTGGTTTGTTCATCTATTTTGTTTTGGACTTCCTTTGTGCGTGCCTTTGCTATGCATAGTTAAAAAATTCGTAGTTCATTTTGGAGGTCTATTCATGGTCGTTCGCTAGAAGATGGTGGTTGATGATTCTCAGCGATCTCAAAAATAGTTCAGTGCTAGATTTCAATCTTTGATGTTTGGACACTCTTTGCTAGCTTTGGGTTGAAGTTGCTTGTTTTCTATAGTGTATCATTAGAGTGTCATTTAGTGATGATTTGTCTTCGATGATCTGAGGTGGTGTAGGTTTAGAAGCTCTTCTATTAGTACTCATTCTATTTCATGTGATTTCCAATGATGTTTCATTACATTGTGATTTTTCCCTTATTGGATTTGTAATAGATGAAGGTGGTCTTGCATTGGTTGTTTTTGCTCTTCGTTCATTGCAGTCGGTTCATTTGATTGATTATTTCTAAGTTCTTTGATTTTTACTTTATGTTTTTTTAATGTTGTTGAACCTAGATGGACAACATCAAACTCCACTAAAGATTTTTTCCAAAGCTACTCAGGACATGTTGAAGATCATGGCCTTGGTCTTACTAAGGTTGACCTTCAAATCATGTAGCTCACAGAATGATTGTAATGCATCTAAGTGTCTTTGGAGGCCCTTTGCAAAAGATGAAAAATAACACAACGTCATTAGCGGGAGAGCATCCAGCCCCCCCTAGCATCTCCATAAAAGTCTCGAGCTCGCCTATATAGGGGCCAAACAGGGTTGGTGAAAGTAGGCACCCTTGTTTGATCCTAATAGTACTCATGATCTTCTCTGTCCATCCAGCTCTTGTTTGGACTTTGCTTAAAACAGAGTGCCATAACAACCCCACATTATCTCCTACTCATATCCCATTCAACCAATCACTGTTACTCTCGTTCAACCATAGTTATGGATCTAACCAAGCCACAATTACCTTCTTACCTAATCCCCCATTGGCAAGGCACGTGAATTTTTCACCTTATTAGAAAAAAAACAAAACTTCTCTCTCTCTCTCTCTCTCTCTCGTAGTCGAATGCAAGTGTGCAACATAGCACATGGGAGAGATGGAAAGTACATAATCTTGTAGAATATTGGGAAAAGTTGGTATAACGATGTCAAAAACAATACTATTCACCTTTTCTCTGAAATTCTTTAAACCTTTCAAGGATCAGTTTCAAATCATGGAAAATGTTCTAGCCTTTTACTTTTTACTTGGCCAGCACTAGAGCGTTTTATGAAACTCTAAAATCCTACAAAGCCATGTGGCACATTCTAAGTTGTTAGATCAATTGGCCTAGCTACTTACAATATACTTAGCAGCTGGCCAAGCATTCTAGTTATAGGACAAGGAGCAAAACCGAACCCTAAATTCAATCCCTGCCCTAACCCTAAATTCAATCGCTTTATATGAAGCCCCTATGAAGCTTGTATTATTCCATTGCATCATCATCCTATTCATCCCTCAGGAGAGCGAATTTGCAGTGATATGATGTGTAAGATTTCCCTATTGGTTTGATTGCCGGTATGATGGCTTTCGTCACGTAGACCCACTGATCACTGCTGTTCTCCCTTTTCCGTCGTGCTCAATGGCAAGTACGTTTGCACGGTCAATGTGTCGTTGGAGCGGTTGTTTAAATGCTTGTTTCTTTATGGCGTTGCGGTTATATATCTCTAGGTCTGGCGTTTTTGTAGTATCTCGGTAGAATTAGCTATCGAGTAGAAAGGTGAGAAGCGAGCAAGCGTACTAGCGTTCGATCTTATCGAACCTCTCAAAGATTGTGTTTCACGCATATTGGAGACCTATATAGTTGCCCTCACTTCGTAGAAACTCGGTGCCTCAGTAGAATTAGCTATCGAGTATAAAGGTGAGAAGCGAGCAAACGTACTAACGGACGAGCTTATCGAACCCCTTAAAGATTGTGTTTACGCATATTTGAGACCTATATAGTTGCCCTCACTTTTTATGTCCTTGAAACTAGGTGCTCTTTCCCTCGGCCTCATGGTGACCTTGTTCAATGTTGGTATCCGGTGACTGTTAACCTAGTTTCCCTCTCTTTGAGTAGTTTTCCTGGATTCGGCGACGGACAGAATGAAGGAAGGCTACATTACGCTACGGTTTTCTATGGTTCGCATCCTCGAACCCTTTTCTGTGAGTAACTGATTTTTTAGTGTACCTTCGAGTCTCACTGTAATAGAAAGGAAGAAGGCAGTGTTCCTTGTGCCCCAGTTTTCTCTTTCCTCTGCCATACAGTCAAAACTGTGGCATTGCCACCAAAAAGTAGCGGATCATAAAGAGCCGTCGAAAATAGAATAATTTGTCTAAAATCTAATATTTTAAGTCAAAACAGGCCTTGTGAAGATGCTGGCACATATAATTAAGTACAGCAACAAGGGGAAATAATCGAGCCAGCAGGATGGGTATTCAGGCGAAGTATGTAATAGTCATGCTAGATACTATTCAAAGGGCAGGAATCCTTGGGAACGTTATTGTTTAACAGCAAGCTTAATTACGACTTAAATGTATGAACTTTGAAGGGAAAAAAATTGACCCTTTGCAAGGTCGGTTGACAGGCCAAGTATTATCAGGACTCAACGTGAGTTCAGCTTTATTAGTTCACACTTGACCAAATCAGCTCGATGTAACAAATGTATGATTGAATTGCAACGTCAGAGACAGAGGCTCCCAAGTTCCATGGTTCGGTAGACTCAGCCCTTAGCTTTGGAGAGGCTACCTAGTTCCATGGTTTGGTAGACAAGCTATTGAATCATTCCTAGTCATTGGTATGGTTGAAAAATTTAATGAAGAGGTGAAAGAATAATTGTTGCAATCAATAAGTTTATAAATAAATGCCCACTTACATTCTTATTTTTGAATGATCTTGAACACATGAAAAAAATCTACTTAACACATTAAATACTAATTAGTTTTCCTTCATGGTGGCTTTCATGGTTAAAATCAACACGAAACTCAAAACAAATCCTTTGTCAACTCATTGAATAATTATTGGCAGGTAGAACAAATCCTTTGTCGACTCATTGAATAATGTTGACATTGAATAATACTTTGGTAGCTAGATCTATTTATGATTGTGTCCTTGGACATAATCATGGTGGTTGTCATGAATGGAATCAAGCTATTGTGAACGATAGTCCGGAAGTGGTGAGTATGATCTCCTTTTTAGTGTTTAACTTTGCAAAATAGTGACTCACATTTGATGAGTGAAAATGGAATTAAAGGGCTTCAATTTTGCAAAAATAGTGACTCTTCACATGCGAAAGGAGTGAAGATTAAAGCACATATATCATATATCAAGGCCAATATGTCATGCTTGAAGCCTCCATCTAAAAGTATACATACCATTGAAAATAAGGGATGTACTAACCATGAAGTCATGCATTTGTGAACATATACCATATTTATATTTTGTTCCTTTATATGAAAAGACATTTGCTCAAATGTTCCTCCAATAATAGAGTGTCACATATGCTTTAGACATTGTATTGGATCTTCCTAAAATTGCACCATGAGTAATGTCATGGTTGCATAAGTCTTCTTTGGCCTTTGAATGACATCATCATCATCAATGTGGATGTGGTCATCATTGTTCTCTCTTGCTCAACCTCTCAAGTAGCTGTAATGTGTAGTGGTATTTGACCAAAGCCTATCCCTTCATGATAACAAGACATTGTTGTGCATATCCTTGCATGATAGGGCCTCACAATTGTTTAGAAACTTATATTGAACATCATGATACTTCTTATTAGAGAGATGGGAAAGTTGCAGCACAAGTCTTATTGACTCTTAAATGGCGATCATCATCATCATTATTGTCGTCATCTATCTCTCTCTCTCTCTCCCCCCCTCCCCCCCTCTCTCTCTCTCTCTCTCTCTCTCTCTCTCTCTCTCTCTCTCTCTCCCCCTCCCCCTCCAATCTTCATCTTTGGTTCAAGTATGGCAATTGTTCATGATTTGCTTTACATTATAAAGTTGAGAACTACTCATACTAAAAAAGAACATGCATAGAGAGGCTATGGATGTATCACAAATAAAAATTTGTAATGGATGATGAAAGTGTAAACAAAAATTGAATGAAAAGGGGGAAAAGTCATTACTCTCTTAAACTCAAGAATAAGATCTAGACTCCAATCTCTAATTAAATTAAGTGTGGATGCTTATTTTGGGTCTCGAATCAATTTCGAACAACACCTAATTTTTTCCAAAAAACTTTATCCACTAAAGCTCCCTCTCTTTTATTTAACTTAAGCTAATCTCCCTCAGTTATAGGACATCTCTATGTAGGGAGTTCCACGCAAGTTGGTGCATATTCTTCCTCACAAGATGGTGGAGGTTGAGAAGAGCTTCTCTTTTCATGTCCCATCACGTGTTCACTAGAATTGTTGAGGTGTTTTTCTTGGCCATTAGAGTTTGTAGTTCATATGTTCACTAGAACTGTTAAAGTGCTTTTCTTAGCCAGCAAGGTCTTTAAGTTTATGTTGAATCTCTAGAACTCCAAGGGTATGAAAATTTAAGATGTAAATGTCTTATTGAGATAAAGATAAATCACTTCTCCCCCCCCCCCCCCCCCTCCCCCCCCCAAAAAAAACTCTAATTTAAAGCTAATGAATATCAACCTACTATCACCCCCCCTCCCCCTTGTTCTCCCGTCCCTCTTTGTGTCTCTCGCTCCCTCATCTCTCCCTACATTGCCTTTCGCTTCCTCACCTCTCACTACATCTCTCACTTAGACCTCCCTCCTTTCCTCCCTATGCCTCTTGCTCAGCCTTTCCTCCTCTCCACCTTTTACTTCCCTCTTGCTCAACCCCCCTCTTTCCTCCTTGTCGCCATCGCTCACTCCCTCTCCCTTTACTCTCTTTCTCGTTTGCCCTGAACCTCCCCCCCTCTCTCCCTTCGCTTAGCATGCTCTCCTCTTTGTATACCCTGTTAGGGCGATGCGAAAGTTTTGGATCAAAGGTTCTCAAATTCAAATAATTGGACCTTACGTTGATTCTCCTTTCCCAAAACCTATGTAATACCTTAGCTTAATTGCTTTGTGTGCATGTGTCAACAAATAAAAATCACCAAATAAAATGAATCGTGGTGACTTAATAGCTAAAATAATATATTTGTTAGAAAGACCACCATTTGCATGCACGTCGGTAAACACTGTTGACTTTTTAGAGGCCCAATTGAAAGAATTTTAAAAAGTACTAGTTGGTAGAACAAGATGAATTGCAATTCATAGGGCTTGCCTTAAAGAAAGGGAAGAGGAAGGATTATTCAGGAAGAAAGAAAACATAACATGATGACTATTAAGGGGAAGCCCAAGAAGAAAGGGAGGGAAGGGTTGTAGAGTGTAGAGAGAAGGGGAAAATGAAACAAGGCATACTATTGACAGCACTAATTTTGCCCAATTTCGCCCAAAAGTAGTAAAAATAAGCTTGAAAAAGCACTAATTTTTCCCAATTTTGCCCAAAATAGTAAGAATAAGCTTGAAAAAGAAGGCTCTTGAGATTCTCTCTTGTGAAATGAGAATATTAACTAAGCCCTACCCTTGTAGGGGAAGGTTGAAAATGGGCGATAGGGTCTTCAAATCACCAGCTAGATGCCATTCAACTTAAAACGTTCCATGTCCATCCACAATTAATGTTTGCCCTACCTCTTGTCTTCGAATAATCGACGGGATGCCGGTTCTCTCCAAAACCCATTTCAATGTCTCATGGCACTCCTTTGGGGTCTCAAGGGTTGCAAGCCACCATATGTCCTGCTCAAATTGGGCTGAGAAACCCTGCTCAACTTCCTTATCCCCTTGAGCAAAATGTAAGGTGTCATTCATAATACAAATGCTCACCCTCTCTAGCTTGTGCTCTTTTACCAACTAAGCTTCATCCATTTTTATAACAAATACTAGCTTGCCATCTATACAATGAAAGAGAAATTCAGTAAGGATATAGAAATTAGAAAAAATAAAGTTGAATGTGACCCTTTCTAGAACATGTTTCGTGAATAGCAAGGGGTAGTGGTCATGCCTAGTGGTAGCATTAACTTTTTTCAAATCCACACTCTAATTTTTCCATTCTTGTTTAGGACTATCATGATGGGTGATACCCAGTTTGTATGCTCAATCTCATAGATGAATCCTGCATCTATGAGTTTCTGGATTTCCTCCCTCACTATGAGTGCATATTTGGGATTCATAGGGTAGGGGCATTGACATACCGGCTTGTCGTCTAGCATGGGGATTGTGTGCTGCACTACCTCGATAGCGACCCCTTTCATGTCGGCGTACTTCCAGGCATGTAGTCTTTGTATTCTCATAGGAGAGCTATTAAAGTGTTCTCTTGGTTGGGGGTGAGATCATCGGCGATGAATACGGGTTGGGGGTCCTACCCTTCCGAGGCTAGGTTTACCTCCTTGACCGAGGCTGGCCCGTCATACCCTTCAGAGCACTCGCCTTCCTGAGACCTTTTGGCCTGTTGGTATAAGATCTTGCGATCCTCAATTGTGTAGGCCTTGTAATGGGCTGGTACTTGTTGTAGGTCCTCTTTTTCTTATGTCTCCTCCTTTATTTATGCTAGAGCAGTGGTCCTTTTGGCCTTAGATGGGGGCTTTTGAATACAGGGAGTTTTGGACCTGAAGGAGGCTCTTCCATTGTGCTTATAGGCCGATGGGGGAGGTTATCTTACTCACCCTGGCTCCCTAATTGGAGAACTCATGGTGAGCAGTCGCGGCACCCACATATGATAGCCAATGGAGGTTGTATTTTACCCTTACGGTTCCCTTGCTTACCTCTCAGGGAGTGAGCATGTGAAACATTCTTAGGGGAACCACCGAGGTCAGACCCTCGAGCTATGGGGTGGTGATATGAAACCCTATCCTCTCTGGGACATCTATATTGGCTAAGATGTGCATCCAATTTTGAGAGAATTCTGGCTCGAGAAGAGGTACATATACTAGAATTCATCCAACTCCTTTCCATCCTGTTTCCCATCACACAATTGGACTAGCTTCACGGAGGTGGTTTGAGTGGTGGTGTCGGATTTTGCGGCGGCGAAAAGGTGTCCCAACAATGAGTAGGCCTTGTAGGTGTGCAAGTCCACTCGCACGATTTGCTCCTCATTCTGCAAGTAGATATTATCAATACGCCAGTCATGCACGAGCTCGGACATTCGTAAGAAGGGCTTGCCTAGGATAGCTTCATATCCCGATTGCCAAGTGAAGTCCATGACTACAAACCTGACGGGTTATGTGAATCCAAATACCTTAATGTTTATACCAGTAAGCACTCCTAAGGGCTCGGCAGTTTCGCCATTGGCTAACTTTACTATTAGATGGGTTTGCTCGAGTACGGGTTTTCCCCATTTCACCCAGCATTCCTTGGTATAGACACTCACTCCTGCTCCCCCGACCAGGATGGCATCAACCTTTTGGTGTTGATAGATTATGGAAATAGCGGCATTCGTGTCATCACCCTCGAAGTATTGGCCTAGCTTGTTAATGGGAACCTTGGGTAGGTTCTGCCCCTTTTCTGGCGATGATTGGTTGGGCTTAGGGCTGGCAGGTCCTGGGGATAAGAGTGGATTGTTCATCCAATTATCGTGCCACAGGATGGGATTTCCTCTTAGTATAGGGAAGCGATTGGCATTTTTACTTCTGTCGATAGGAAGATAGCCAGCCGGCACTATCACAGGGTTCTTGTGAAGATTCTCCTTCCATGGATAACAGGTCCTTGAAGCTGTATAGGTCTCCTTCCTCCTAGGAGCTGAGATGTTCCTCTTCCTCCACTCTTTCGAGCACCTTGAGCGATTTCGCCCCTTGGTGGCCCATTAGGTGGGCTAGATGAATAGTATCTGACCCTCTACTTGCTTTGAGTCAATGCTCAAACTTCTCTTGGTAGTCCCGTACCAAGTTCTGGGCATCTTTTATGTATTGCTTTTCTAAGCCTAGGCCAGGATAGGTCTCCTTATAGGAGGGCGAGGGTGCTAGGCCTTGGGCCTGCACTGGCTTGTTTACCTCTGGACTTTGAGGTACCTCAGGGTCACCCTGGGTGGAAGCAGATTTGGAAGTAGAGGAGGTGGCGAGAGTGGTTGTCTCCTCATCGGAACCATCCTATAAATAAGCACTTGGTCAGAGCCATTACCTACCCTTATGGCCTTCTTAGACTGGGTTAGGGGACGTTGAGGGATCTCGGGGCTTGGCGATAGGGACCCTTTATCTTTCCTTGCCAGCTTCCTCATTGCCTTGCCTAATGCCTTGGTTTTCATCCTTGTGAGATGACCTTTAGGGGCACTGCGACCACTTGGCCTTGTTCGATGCTAAGCAGGTTAGGGCTAGTACTCTTTGGCAGGATGATTGGGGTTGTCGGTCTTCTCACGGGATAGTCCTAGAATAGATGCTCAATCCCACACCCCACACACAAGGGTGTGGGGTTGGTCATGGGTGAAGTGGTGGGGGTACGGTCCCTATAGGGACAATCCTTCAAGAAATGTTTCCCCGGGCACCTGAAGCAGGACACTAGAGGGTTTGAAGTACCTTGGTAGGGGCATTCACTTGCTCTGTGGGGACCCTAGCAGGTTTAACATTGGAGGGAGGGCCTCCGGGAAACTGAGTTTAGGTCTGTCTCCCTTGAGTTCACAAGAGCGGTCTAGAACACGAAAACCTGTTGATCCTCTGGGGGGAGGTAGTGGCTTAGTGTGCCACTTCCTTCCTCATAGGGGTAGTAATCGTGAAGACCATAATCTGGATCCATCTCCTCTTAGCCATTGGGCACTTCCTCTACCAACACTTGATCGACTAGGGTCATACGCGGTAGTGGCAGGCGTGGGCCGAATATGGGTGGTGGTAATGGAGCTGGCTGAGCTCTATACTAGCTTGAACTAGCCACTTTGTGTGTTCAGGGAGTTAGGCAGAGCCATTAGGGCTAATTGGAGTCTCATTTGATACATGGGTTGGGGAAGGGGCCTCGAAAATCAACATTGGGAGGTATTGTGGTTTCCCCACCTATGGCAATGTGCGCAGTAGAGTGGCAACCTTGCCCTTAGGTGCAGGAACTCATTAGAGGGGTGGTTGCCATTGCATACCCCACACCAGACGTTGTCTCTCTGGGGAAACAAGTGGGGGCTTCTCGATGCCTCCTTGGAGGTTCCTGTCCTCCACTATTGGCCTAGCTGATCTAGTAGATTGGATGCTAGCTCACTCATATCCAAGCCCTTGGGCTTGTTTGTATCCTTCTTAATCGTTTCTACACTTGAAGACCTAACTGATGGAGCTATTTCTGAGGGATTCGAGGTCTTATCCAAATTTGCCTTGTCCACCATCATGTTGTCACTTATGCGGATGGCCAACTTGTTGCAAGTAGGATTCATCACCATTAGGTGGTCATGCAGTTTTGGGTCTACCAACCCAATGAGGAAGCGAGGCAACAGTTGTTCATCTGATCGTATGGTTCATAGAGCGAGCATTGAGGTGCTTGATTCTGGCAATGTAATTAATACCTTAGGGATTCCTTGTCGTTCTGCTTTACGTACAATTGAATAACCGGGCTCCATTTATGGCCGCTTGGGGTGAACCCCACAATGAAGGCCTTTCTCAATGTCTCCCAGTTGATTTTCTCTTCTAGGGTGAGAGCCCTATACCGTTGTCCTGTTGGATAAAATTGTCCTTAGCCCAACACCATGTACAATGCCATTGATAGTTGGGCTTTACAAAGTGGACAAATTGATCTAGTCAGCAATAATCTACTAGACAATAAAGATTTAATTTGTGGTCACAAGGCAGAGAATATTAGCCATTTGAGGTATAACAAACATTGGCATATTGGGCACAAACAATTTTCTGGGCTATCGAAGGGAAGGGGTTGCACGACATATGGTTGAGAAGATGGATACCGACACACAGCTAACTGCACCTCCATGCTCGAATCTCCGATCAGTGCTGCACATGCATCATGGGCCTCTTGCTGCAATCGTGTGTTGAGGTCCTCCAGGCTCTTCAATTGGGCACGTAGAGCTATAATCTCATTCTACATCTCTGGCTCAGTTTGTGGTCTTTCAATTTCTAGACATTGGACTTGCTCTAACTGGGCTACGTTCTCTTCATGGAGCTGCACCACTTGTTGCTCCAGTGGTCCATGTGCACTCTCCAATGCCCTGGATAATTGTGACTGGGTGATTGTCACTTTCGTACGACCACGCGTACGCTGTCCTTATAAGAGAAGAGGTCCACCTGTATACCCTTAATGAAATGTGCATATAAGAATTTGGCAAAGTACATCCCCACTTCATTATGGTGTGGCACCTTTCCATATACCTCGATATATATTTGCCTGGCATTTTGCTGAATCCATTCATCTTAGCAATTGGCTATCTTCCATCTCCCGTGCTGGTCCAAAGCTTGGGTTGGGGTGCTAGAGGAAAAGTTGCATTGTCCTTTGAAAAGTTATTGTGAAATATAATTAGCTTTAGAAATTTCATGATGAATGTCCTAATGAGGACTCCTTTCCCAGACTGTAAGCATAGTAGATGAAATCATCTTTGTATACGACTAGCTAAAACACAATGATAAATATTCAGTACAATAGCTATAATATATGAACAACAAAAACATCACAAGTAATCACTCACACATCTTTTGATTTTCATAAAAAATATGCAACTTATCACACCACAAATCTACTATACAACTAGTGTCTTTAGCATTTGAAGATTCCACAGCTACTCCAATATGAGATATGCTGTGGATAGCATGGAACTCTTCTTCAGTGGGAAGGTTAACTTCATACTCAAATGTATCATTGCATGTCACCTTTAAGATGATTGCAACCTTAAGAATTTTGTTATCACTGATGTTTGAATCCATATGAAAATATTTTTTCTCATCTATAAATCCTTCATCTTCCTCAAGGTTCTAAGCGACAATTGCAAGTCAGTTGTCCTCCCGTAAGCCAACATGAGCTTTAATATCTATCATCAACACATATTCCCTATCACCAAATAGGAAAGTAGGGAGAAATGAGGTCAGAAAGTCCTTTCTGTCCTTTGTGGTAGTGATCTCATTAATAAGGACTAGGGTGTCTCTTTGTAGAGCATCAATATTGAATTTCTCACCAAGATGTCTTTCTTTAACAAGATTGATTTCTTCTCCTTCATCTCTGACTTTTCCTTCCACTTTAGGTGGTTCATTTTTTACCTCTAATATCTCTTTATATTCATCATCTCACTGTTAAAAATAACATGCAAGTAGCATATGCAGGCATCATAATAATTTTCAAGTTGGCATTTGTTGTTGTAGATTGGACTTTTTTTTCTATCATCTTCATTGTCTCTAGGACAAAGTCAAGAGACCTATTCAAATTTTGCTTCATAATATCAGATTAAATTATGTCATTGACATGCACCAATTTGTCATCTAGACATTACAGCACCATTTTTAGTGACTATCTAGAATTCATGCTCTTTCTCCTCAATATAAAATGCTACAAAGGCAATATTTTCTTCAAGGGTAACTTAAAAATATTTTCTTCTAGAGTCTCTAGCACACCAAGGGCATTGATGGATCCACCTACAAGTACAACCATAAAAACAAAGTGGTCACAAGCTTCAAAACCATCATGACTAGAGAAGAGACAAAAAAAAGGGAAACCCAATCAACACAAGGTGATGAGGGAATCCAAATTGATGGAGGGGCCATAATTGTGTTGTAGTAAACTAAACAAAATGCAAATAAAAAATATCCAACCAGTCTTAAAATCATCACAATGTGATAAGGGAGTTTTAGGATCAATGGAGGGCATTGTGATGATCTATCTAAACAAGAGGACCCTTACCATGTTTAATGCAGTGCTATTGTACCTCATCAATAGACCAAATATTGTAGGTAAATTAGCTCACTAGATTTTATTGATATAAGCATTTGATGTTTTCATTGTCTATACTCCAGGTTCCATGTATATGACTTTTAAATTTTGATCTTAGCTGGAGACTAGCAAGAGGCCTGATTCATTTGTGGATGACTTCTTGAATGCTGACCTATTTGAGGTTGAGGTAGATGCACAAGATGACATACCAACTCCAATGGCCACTTTGTTAGATGATGTGAAGAGTCAAAAGGTTCTCCAGATTGGTCTATGGTAGACAACAAGAGCTAGAGATGCCTGTATATATGCCAAGTATTGTGATGTTTACTAGTGGTTGGGTTTGCCAACCATCCAACATTGGATGCTACCCAATCCAATTCTACCCCTCAAACTATTTTAGAAATGGAAATAGAACTTTTGGGACCTTTCAAGTCCATTGTTCATCCGTCTAGAAAGCGACACATCCTCATGGCAATAGATTATTTACTAAATGGGTTGAAGCAATGCACCACAACTTTGGTAGTTTTGTGGCTTAATTCCTCCAACATGAAATAATAATTGCCAAGTTCAGTTGCCCCAACAAGTTGGTTTGTGATCAAGGTTGCCATTATATCAATGAGGTGCTAGTGAAGCGACACATGATTATCCATGAGAAGTCCATCGTCTAGTATGTTAGGGCCAAGCTTGGGGAGGTCACTAAGAAATACGTAAAATAGCATGTTCGATCAACGAAAGGGGTTTAATATATGTATGGAGTTATAGAAAATACACATACATAGGGGTTTTTTAAATTCAAAAAGTGAAATTTTCTTACATGAGGTATACTTTAGTCATCTCAAAATATGCAGAAGGGGTGTATATAGCTTATAAAACTTTGTAGGTAGGAGTTTTTTTAAATATTCCTTGATCGCACGTGTTATGTGGGGTTTTTACATAGTGGCCCCCCCGGGAGGCCAATGGCCGAGTCATCCAACAAAATCATGCAGATTGTCATTAAGAACGTGGCTAATGGAAACCAAACCGAATGAGATTAAAAGCTATATTTCGCCTTGTGGGCCTTTAGGACAACATTTAAGGTCACCATGAAGATTACCTCTTTTAATATGGTTTATGGGGTTGAGGCTATAGTCCCCATTGAGTTTTTCATTCCAAGCTCAGGATTCTAGTATCTAAATGCTTGACCCCTAGAAAGCATCCCTGGATGGACCAACTCCAGAATTTGGGCAAAGATAGGGACATTGCCTCTTATGTCTTTGACATGGTACAATTCCATTAGATGAACTATGTTGACCACCATGCCAAGATCTATATTTTCAAGGAGAAGGATATAGTGTTAATCTTCCAATCTTGAATGGGATTTCACCACAAGGAGTTAGAGCTCCGATGGACTAGACCATACTAAATCTTTAAGAGTTTTAATGACAATACACTTTTATTGGGCACATTGTGGGGCAAGAAATTCAAGAATCTATTTAATGGATTTTTCCCTAGGCCATATGATGCCATTCTTTTTCCATGATGATTAGATGGAGCCACCAATTGTCACCTTGGCATGTGCGGATGTAGCATGATTAGATGCTATCACTTCATTACCCAGACCCTAAGAATATAGTTCATGCAGCATGAATTTTCAAAAAAAGTTGACATGTATAAAAGGAAAAGTGGTTGACTTTGGTCTTTATTGTTGGATGGACAAGTTTGGAATACAAGATCCCTCTTCTCTTTCAAGAGTGGTTTTGGGTGTTCTCTTGTTTCCTTTGTAGTGCCTTTGTGTTTACCACTCCATCACCATTCATTCTCCTCCCCTTCTCCCTCTCTTCTCCCCTCTCCCCTTTCCCTCCTTCTATAGTGGAAACACATTATTGCAACAATCTAGGAGCCGCTTGAGTGACACTTGCAGATGGCTCATGCTTTGCATTGCAAAGTATCTTGGAGTGGAGGCTTTCTCGACATTCCTTCAATATCCCCTTGACACGTGAGTCACCATCGAGAATGCACAGATCACAATGCAACCCACTAATCATGGGTGTTATAAGGTTAGGTGGATGGATGCAAGGGATCTCTCCATTTAGTAGAAGGGGAGAATCTTGGAATTAAAATTTCTGCCCGTAATTAACAAGATAGTCACTTGTGTATATATTCAACATGTCTTCACACACATAGCTCTATATGTGCATCGGGATGTAGGCCTTCATATTTTAAGTCCAATCGTAAGTTACTTCATAGTGTACTTGGGTCAAGCTTAAATGTGTTTGCATTAGTTGGAGACACTGACACAACTTTCATATGCCTTGCATTTGTTTGATAGAGTTGTATCCTCTAATTATGTAGAGTTATGGGGTGTTGCATGTCCTCTACACTAAGATTGATAGTCTTTAGTATAAAGGTCACACACCATCATAGTTGAAGAAGGATGGGACCTTCTTTTATGACTCGCTGTTCATCGTGCTAGATCAATTAAGTCCAATATGAAAGATTAGAATCTCTTCCCTTGGATTCGAACAACAAGAACTTTAATAGTGAAAATTTGGTACAATGTCAACTTAACACTTTAGGTGTGACATTTTCGTAAGTTTGCCCATGCCTCCGAAGAGCTAAGGAACAATACATAGATAGGTAAATTGCTTATCCTTTAAACCTTCATCTTGGTCAATTGTAATCCCTCAATAGCTAGATGCCTTAAAAAGCCTTGCAAGGGATGCCAAACATATACTTCTTGGGGTTAATGGCAATTGAATGGTTCTGACAATTTATGAAATCCTTTAACCCATTCATGTGATTCAAGGGTGTAGTTTCTAGGATTTTGAGGTCATCAAAAAGGAAAAATTATAATGAATCATTCATGAACATCTGATAGGTTTCTAGTACATAATTCAATCCAAAAGGCATCAAGTGACTCCCAAAAATTGTAAACATAGATTCAAATCATGTTTTGAATTTTTCTTCAGGTTCCATAGCTATTTGGTTATACCCCACATAACAATCCCATAAAACTATATAATTCCTTTCCTCTTCCTTTCTAGATATCTAATCCAAAATCTAATTGATGAAAGGAAGAGGGTAAGAATCAGGAATTGTTACTTTGTTGAGGTCCCTATAATCAATCCATACTCTTATGATAGTTGATCTCTTCTTAGAGATCACTATGATAGGTGAACATCATTCAGGCAACTTTACAAGGAACATTAACCCATTATCCAAGAGCTTAATTGTTTTGACATAACATATCTCCTAGATCTCATCCATTAATCTTTGACAAGGCTATCAAACTACTTTTCCATCAGGCCTTGAAGGAATATTATATGAAAATAGTATGTACCATTGTCAATAGGTAAACTCCTTTGAAAATACAATTGGTCAATTCAAACACATTAGTGAAGTCCTATGCATAGCTCTATAAGTTGTTCTTGTAGGATAGAGTCAAGATGTACTTCTATTTGAATATTTTTCATCCCCTCATAAGTTTCCAAATTGATGAATATCAATTCACCTTCTAAAACTATAGTATCCCTTATCATCAAGGGCATTGACAACCATTTCTTCCATTTCATAATGGAATATTTTGTACACATTATCCAAACCGAATTTGTTTGTAGAGGATTCTAAATCAACATATGTGGTTGAACTATAATCCATATTAGACAATTCTACTTATTCAAAGAGTGGAGCCTTAGGATAGGCATCGATCCTTACCTCATCCCAACATTAAATGTTTAGTAGGGATGTCTATTTGGCAATTATTGATGGTCTCTCTAGTAGTACTAAGTGTTCTAATCGACCCTTTGCCATTCAAAGAAAATCACATATAGTGACTACTCCAAACAACAAGAACTTGATTCAACATGCCTTTTAGAATGTAACCGAAGTTATTTTCCATTTATAGAGTCTTAAAAGGTTGGCCTAAAATTTTAAGACCTAATTTGTTATACGTCTTAAAATTCATGACATTTATGACTTACCCTGCATCTATTACAATGTATGCTATGTTTGGTTCTCTATTTTTATGCAAATTTGGGGGCACTTCTATTATGCTATCATCAAAGATTTTTTTTAAACTTTTGATGGCATAGAAATATTGATGGTATGTTTCGTCCCTCAAAACATGTCCTCACTATTTGAGGATGTCCCTAAATAGCATCATGGCTTGAAGAATCAACATTGAAATAAGTAACTTAGCTAAGTCATTGGCATCACATGGTTCAAAGTTAGGTAACATTTTGCTTGCATAAACAAATCAAGACAATTTGATTCAATTTTATCGTGTAAAACATCCATGGTGATGATGTTGAGGCTAACAGTCTAGCAAACTCACTTGACTTTGATGACTACATCAAAACGCATGATGCATTGAATCTTATTGAACATGTCAATTAGACATACAAACACAAATGGTCATTTAATGCATTTGAATATATATTTTGATTTATATTTACAAAATAATTACCTAACTATATAGTTAGATCCAATTCATGAAAAAGGAGGAGCATGCAAAGGTAATTTATATTATTGATGCTATCAAGGATTGTTTTCCGATACAAAATGGTTTAATATCAAAAATATATTTCTACTTATTTTGTCAAATCATTAATATACTTAGAGTTAGTTTTCTTGTGAAAGAAATGCCATGTGCTTTGTGTTTTCAATTTATATTCCTCTTCTAAAGGAATATTTGATCATACACATGATACATCTTGCCAGTTGTCCAGTTGTGCTAAATAGTTTGGGGATTGATACAAGTTCAACAATACCTAGGGATGACTTTGGTATTTTTGTACATACCAACATCACGAGCAAATAGAATTTAATGGTATACAATGGTCTAAAGTATGATTATGATACTTGGAGAGCTCTCATTATGTTTTTCCCAAGGATGATGACTTATGGCATGCTTGAAGATCCATTGGTTGAGCCTTTGGCATATGTGAAATGTATCTTGGAGATGTATTGTATGGTAACATGATGGGTACATAAATAGCTCAATGTGTTGCAAAGAAAAACCAGACATTATATATGCATATGTCTCTAAGTTACCACTTTGGGCTCAAAGGTCACAAATATATTTTAGTGTCCATGACTACACAATCCATAAAGCATCTCTCCTCTGGGGATGAGCTACTTTGTGAGTATCAATTCTAATATGACATTGTGAGTATGAATTCTAATATGACATTGTTGATGAGCTAGAAGCGGTGTGTAGAATGTAGTTGCAAAATTGGCTATGTAGTCAAATGATTATTATGTGTGTTTATATTTAGAACAAGGAAATCTCTCATGACAAGGAATTTGAAAAAAGTTTTTATTAACATGTGTATTTAAAAAAATCACAAATAATACAAACATGTTAAAATTAGGCATTGTCAGGTGTATTTAAAAAAATCACAAATAATACAAAGTGATGTTTGATTGATTGTTAAGATTGTACTTTGTCATTTTCACCTCTAGATTAATGGCTCTCTATAGTCTATTTACTTTTGAGTTTCAAGTTTCAACTTTTAATCTTGATCGTAGTAAGTACTAAGTAGATTCATTGTTTCTATGAGACTAGTTCGTGATACTTTGAACTTCAAAATTCTAATATGTAAAAAGGACTACGATTTGGAATTTGCTATGTAGTATATTTTATCATATACATTATAAATAGGACGTGTATTGGGCATGTAACATGATGCATCTAAGTATCTACTATAATAAATTGAATATTTTGACAGGCCACATCAATGATCATATTGCTAATAACTTATGTTATGTGTGCATATTATATATATATATATATATATATGCATGTATGTATGTATGTATGTATGTATACATATACATAATAGATATGCATATGTATATGTATATGTATATTGTGACATGAATTTGGGGGTAATAAAACTTGATGCACCTCTTAGCTTCCTACTGCTTCCAAACTTAGCAATAGATCTTTATCACTGGGAAAGTTATGGACATTTTACTAGAAGGGGCAAAGAATATGTTAAAATAAACAGTCACACAGAGAGACTCATAGCCTTTTGATTACAAATGTGATATAAAATTGAATACATAGGATGATGCATCTCATGTTGAACAGATATTTGTGCTAATATAAATTTCGTCAAAATTGGAGCATCGAGCAAGAAGTTATGAGCTAAACACTGATAGGGGGTCAAACAATCATGAAAAACACCTATTCCTTCTACTGATGCCGACTTGCAAGAATACTCCCGCTCTCTTTTCCATATGTCCACATCCTCCTTATTCCACATAGGAATTCTAGAAGGATTCCTCTTGACTTCACACTCTTCCACACTCCTCCACGTGCCTTCCACATGCTTGAAATGTGATCTCTCTTACATTATCGGAACACATGGACATGAGACACAAATAACTCTCACCCCATACTAAGGTATTTATCATTCATACATATGGTATTTACAATGATCCATTCCACTCACCCTCTCAATCCCATACAATATCTTAGACAATGGAAATAAGAGAGAGCCACTAGGCTATCACTTGATACTTAGATTCTTATCAAACTTAGAGAAAAGCAACACCGATTCCAAATAAAAGATACAAAATTTTGGCATCACAACACACACACACACATATAGAGAGAGAGAGTGTGTGTGTACTTTTAAAAGAACAAGTTTATTTTTAAAAATAGATTTTTTAAAATTAAAGTAAAATTTAGGGCAATTCCTCCTGTATAAAGTACCCCTTGTTGGTCATTTCCTTATTGTAGTATTCACACTCCTAGCCTTAACCCTGCTTTCCATAGCCTTCTCCTTTGTCTTCCCTAGCATCCTCCCACACTCATGGATTCTCCTAGAGAAGCCTGATTTCATTCACTGATTTCCATGCTTTAGCAAATGAGATTTATCCCATCTATTACAAGCCATTCCATCTTGATTCTACCTTGAGATCTTTGCTTCCTATTGAGAATCCCTATCTTTAGTTTTTTGATAGATTTATCCATGGGCAATATGTCACAATTGTTGCTCCCCTCACCAATGGGTCCCATATTGGATGTTTTAATCTCTCTTGGCTAGAGTAAAAACCTCAAGGTATGGCCATGGATAATCTCCCTATGTCTCTCCATCAGTACTCTATTCCCCTCAGGAAAGCTTCATCTTCCCCTCTTCATTTGATAAAGAGAGATGCAGACCTTGCTATTATCCTTGCAACTAGCAAGTTTGAGGATGATGTCAAACAATAGTTGGAGGGTCTGTCAACATCCCCACGAGTGGCGGAGCGGGTCCATTTGCATCCATAAGTGGTGGAGCAGATGAGATATAAACCTAGACATAGAACCTGATGAGCATGTTATAAACCTAGATGTAGGGCATGTAGAGAGCCAGGTCATCCTATTGACATATTTGAATCATGTGTACCCATCCTCCACCCATGATCCAAACGTGGCAACAACCAAGCCATACCTTGAATCAAGGTCCAATTGCCATTGAGGGTGATGAATACCTTACCATTAATGAACCGTTTGAAGAAATGGGTCTTTGAGAGGATGAGGTACTATGATATCTCTCAAATGACACCTAGATTGATGGCTTATATTGCGCTTCAGTGTAGCACTCAATTTCTTTGAAATCTTTTTTCTTACTTGACTTGAAATATTTTTTCCTTCGTCACTTGACTTTTCATTGTCATATGCAACATACATTGATGTCTTATATTGCACTTTAGTGTAGCACTCAATATCTTTGAAATATTTTGTCTTACTCACCCTAACAAACAAGTGATTAGACCATAGACCTTGTCTAAATATATTTATATTTTTAAAATTAAGGCAAATGATGTGCATTTTATATTGCCCACATGTATTTTTCAATGCTTTATTCAAACTTGATACATGGTCCATTGTCAAGAACATTACAAGCAAGAACTGCATTGGGGGATAAGTGATCATCATTATGCTCTTCAACAAATGCTCAAAGATATCCTCATCCTAGTTCCTATTTTTGTTTGGACCATACATCACATCCAATAAGTTCACTCTTATTTCCATGAGTCTTGGTACATTGTGTGTAAACTCCATGCCCTCCATGTTTGAACCAACTGAGTAAAAACTCCAACATTTTGTGGATTTTGGTCCATATCTTGCACCTAACACACTATTCAAAATTTTTGGACTTTCTCTCCTGGTTTGGACTTTTTTTTGAAGCATATCCTCTCCACTTAACTTCACTTAGTGAGCTAAAAAATTGGGTTTTTTAGAGCACTAAATGGGTCACTTATATACAAATATGGCCTTATTAAGCTAAAAAGTCAAGTGATGACCTCTAATCAAAAAATATATGACTCAATGAAGCTATAATTCCCAAACTTATGCATGTTGCTCCCATCCAATAACTATAATAATAATAATATTAGTCTCCTAACTCTAGTTTAATTTTAACACTATGCTGATAAAGTGAAAATATGATACTACATGAAAAGAGTTTGTTGAATTCAACATATAAGTGGTGTATAGATACACCATTTTTTTGAAAAAAAAGAGTTTGTTGAATTCTGGTGTATAGATACACCCTTTTTTTGAAAAACAAAGCAACAAATAGACCCTCTTTAATCTCATTAGATGATATAAACTCTGGTAAGGGTTTGTCTCCCTTCCTATCACAATATTTTCGAGGTAAAAGGCATTCCTCTACTTCCTCCATATCTACTAACATATTTATATCCAAAGGAACACTTGGTGACCTAGCTTGTTCTGGCAAAAAGGATTCACAGTATTCAATGCTTATTAAGTTTTCTTGTCTTTCTAAAGATTGGATAAGTGCTTCAGTTGATTTAATTGTCTCCAAATTCTTAGTTGATTGCTCAAGACATTTTTGCATCATACTTTGAAGATGTTTAATGAAGGCTTTCATTTCATCTATGTAAAGTGATTTGTTTTTTGCAAGAACAAATCTAGTTTCCTCCAATGGAATTATTTGTTTATAATAAAGCATATGACTCACTCCATAAATGATCTCCATCTACTAAGTAGTGCTTCCATTGCATCACTAGAATATTGTTATGCATGTGAAACCGAAAGTAGTGTGGATTTGTGTGTCCTATTAGGGCATCATCTCCTGCTTGTAAATGTGGCTCTATGAATGCTCTCCAATCTACCATCCTCTCTAAGATAGCCACTTCTGATTCTTCCTTGCAAGACCCTCCAAAATTTTTCCCAATTCAAAATAGCATATCCTCCATTGTCAAAACATCCATTGACTTCAACTCACCAGAGATAACACTAAAGATTTGATCTATGTCTTCATGTGTATGGCCGATAAGAAGAGAGCCAACTTCCACTTCTTAAAATATTTTCAAACCAACTAGCATAGAGCATAAAGAAAATATATATTTATTCTTATTCTCTCTCCAATAATTATCAGCTTGTATTCGCAACGTGTTAGATAAACATCCACGAGCATCTCTGACCTTTCTTATTGCTTTCATGATTAATGTAACAACCTAGTTTTACTATCATGGTCATGCAAACTATCAATCCATACATCACAAAAGATTTAGTATCCATGTACTCTTACTCAAGACACATAAGTGTGTTTTTAGTCCACGTTTGCCCTCCAATGCCGGTGGGATACGTCTATATCGTGGCAAAGTTGTTGTATTTTGGTCCATGCCATCAATGGTGATGCACATGGACTTATCGACATGTGAAATAGCTTCCTCTCTCCGAGAAGCATACAACTTTTGAGCATCCTACACATGACGTAAATGGATTAATCGCCATTTAATATATCTTCCTCGCTACTGCTCACATTTACTATGTTCAATGGCATTTTTAAATTCATCACATGTCTTACATTTTGACATCATTTGCTTTGATGGTGTCTTGACATGGCGAAAATCTCTACGCCAAATTTTGTACAAGGTTGATCATGAAATCATGCTCTTGTCTCTATCTTGTAAAGTTTTATTAATAGTTTCTAGGATGACCTTCTTTGTCATTCCTAAAGGAAGATGTTGTTGACATTCGACATGTCCATCTAGCATTGTTTGTTGAAGATGAGGTTGTGGTAATGCATGGTCTTCGAGAACTTGCTTTAATGTTGCGGTTGCATTTATAGTGCTTCCATGGCATTTAAGCTTGTAGGTATTTCCATGAATTGTATGAACCACTTTTTCTTTCACCTCTGCCCAGATGGTCCAGTATGTGCCATGTGATAGTCCAGTTAACCATTGATATCCTCGATTGCAAATGGGTCTCCCATTAACCATGGGTTTCAATCTAGGTTTACACTGTCTTGTGCTCAAATCTTGATCAATGCCTTGATGAAGAAAGCATGAAAACTCTTGAAGAAGATAGTTATGTCTATTAGGCCTTGTCTTACTCCAAATACCAAGGCATATGGCTACAAAATCATCTTTCCCAACTTTTCTAATGCAAAGTCTCTTGCAACAACTTGCATAAGCATCCTTTCCATATTCTCCTCGGATAACATTACATGTCTCTTTGGTTCTAGAATCGATGCCATGATTCTTTGCCTCTTCACGCTCACATACTTTCTTTTTGTAAATAGTGTCTTGCGTTTTCTAGTTGTAAGACCATCAAACCTCAAATCCATTTCCCTTGAATCTTCATCTTATAATCAAATGCTGTGTGGGCTTGAGAAGTATTTGATGCCTTATAATATATTGGAAATGGCAATCTGGTAGACATGTTCATTGATGTCAATTTGTTGCCAATGCCTCTTGAAGTTCGTGGTTGAACTCTTTCTCCTTAGCGTAACTCAAGATTCTTCCATCTATATTCTTTGGCATTATGAACAACATGACAAGTCTCAGATGCCCTGCATTTGAGTGGTCACATCATGATCATTGTCACTAATATCATCAATTCCTATTATTGCATCACTTATCCCATCAACCCATCTTATTATTCTCAACACAAGACAAGTCTTCTATATCAGTAATAAGCATGTTTGAGTCACTTGCAACACAAGACAAGTCTTCTATACAAGTAAGCCCGTTTGAGTCACTTGCAACACAGGACAAGTCTTCTATACCCGCGAGCCTGTTCGAGTCACTTGCAACACAAGACAAGTCTTCTATAACAGTGAGTCTATTCGAGTCACTTGCAACACAAGACAAGTCTTCTATATCAGTGAGTATATTTGAGTCACTTGCAACACAAGAAACCTTTTCTGCATCAACATCTTTTACGATAATGTCCTCAATACCTGTGAGCATGCCACTATGATATTCTTGATCACTACTATAGCTTCTTATCAATTTGGATCCCATTTATGTTATAGTCTCTTTCTTCTAATAATATTATGTTGTGTCTTCCATGACATTGAAGAAAACTGTCTTGGGCAAACTTGACTTCAAGAAAGCTAACCCCCATTTACAAGTACTACGAGATTGTAGATGAGACATAGTATTATGGACGTCTAGATGTGAAGTACTATGCATTGCATTTTGAATGACACCTGCACTAATCGACTTAATTATCTGCCCTTAAAGTTGCCAATCGCTAAAACTTCTCTACTTTTTCCCCCTCAAGATAAGTTTTCTTGATATCTTGAAAGTATGTATGTGGAACAATTTCGTCTTGGTCCCAAAGCATTCTGTATGCTTGTTTATTAAATATGTCACATTGTAAGATATCTCCCAATGTTTCAAAGTCTCCATGTAGATATTTTAAATATACTTCAGGATTTACAACGTTGGTGATTCACTATACATCTTCTCTCACCATAACATTGGAAATGACACATGTTCATAGGATCAAGACTATGAATTCATCCAAAAGCCACCACTTCATTCTTCTTATATAACTCTAAACTCTAAATCCTAAATCCTAAATCCTTAACCCTAAATACTAAACCCTAGACCCTAACCCTAAAATACAACCAAAATTCAATGAATTTTTTGTATTTGTGCAATATGTTTGATATATCCCCCAACCTGTTGCACATGCAATTGCACATGCAACAGATTAAGGGTGCACCCAACCTTTTACAAAAATCAAGGAATTTTCTTGATTTGTGTAATAGGTTGGATATACCCCCCAACCTATTGCTTGAGCAACAGGTTGAGGGATATATCTAATCTGTTTCACAAGTCAAGAAATTTCTTGATTTGTGAAACAGGTTGGATGTATCCCCCAACCTGTTACTTGAGCAACAAGTTGGGGGTCACCCCAACTTGTTGCACAAATCAAGAAAATTCCTTGATTTTTGCAATAGGTTGGGTGCACCATTAACATGTTCCACTTGCAACACGTGGGGGAATATATCAAACCTATTGCACAAATTAAAAAAAATCATTAAATTTTGGTTGTATTTTAGGGTTAGAGTTTAGGGTTTAGGATTTAGGGTTTAGTATCTAGGGTTAAGGATTTAGGGCTTAGGGTTTAAGATTTAGTATTTAGGGTTTTGGGTTTATGATTATGGTTTTAGGGTTTTAGGTTTAAGATTTAGGGTTTAGGGTTTAGGGTTTACGGTTTAGAATTTAGGGTTTAGGGTTAAGGTAGGGTTTATGATTATTATTTTAGGGCTAGGATTTAGGGTTTAGGGTTTAGTATATAAGGTCATGAGCTTAGAGTCTAGAATCTAGGGTTTAAGATTTGGAAATTAGGTTTTAGAATTTAAGGTATAGGGGTTAGGGTTTAAGGTTTAGGGATTAGAAATGTTATATAAGTTTAAGAGCTTAGACTGTATAACCTAAGATTTAGGAAACTTTAGGATTTAAGATTTAGGGTGTAAGATTTAAGGTATATAGACTATATAAAATATGCATTCCAAAGTATTTAGTTTCGATATATATAGACTATATATTATGTGATTTCCAAAGTGTTTTGTTTATATCCAATATTAGGTACAATCCTTTGCAACAACTTTACTTAAAGTAATTATAAGACTTAGTCAAAGTATCCTACTAATTAGGAATAAGCACATAGGCTAAAAGCACACCGATTCATATTTTCTTACATTCATGCTGCATGGTGTATCAGAAGAAATGAAGAAGTATGTGATAAGAAATATGTATTCCATATCATGGATATCTGGTGGTTGCTAAAGTAGAAAAATGAAATCCCAATGGATTCAATGATACTGTAGTTTTGTGCAAAGCATTAAACAAAGTTTAAGGCATTTGCAAAGTATTACATACTTTAACAAAGATAAGCAAATATGCTAAACCTCTTCCAGATTCTATGGTTTTAAATACCTACCTTACAAATACATTCTCCAATTCTTGATTCTTTAACTAACAAGTATTATACACATGGAAGAAAACCGTACATGCTAAAAGCACGTGTGTAAAATTTAATATTTTCTTATTTTTAAAATTAATTCAATTCTTTGATTGACTATCATTTTAAATTTTAAAGGTTATCAGTATATAATATACATAATTTCAAATGTTATCAATGTATAATATTAATAATTTATATTTATTATTTTAATTTATATAATAATTACATTATATTTATATTAGTTTTTAAGTTAATAATGTATATTTCTATTAAAACTAAAATATAATATCTAGTTAATAGCAGGAAGAATATTGTAGAGATTTTTCATATTAACAACTAGCTTACAAATACATTCACTAATTCTTCATTATTTGAAGAATAAGTATTATATAAAGCACATATGCTAGAAGACCTCCCTTTTAAAATATTTTCATTGTTATATTTTTTCAATTAATGTATTTTTTTACTAACTATATCTTAAAAATTTTAAGGTTATTAGTATGTAAAGTATATAATTTTAAATGTTATTAACATATAATATTAATAATAATTATTTATATAATAATTATATTATATTTATATTAATTTATAGATTAACAATATATATTTTTAGCAAATTTATATTTTAACATTAGTTAATAAAATTTTATTATATTATAGAGTAAAAATATTATAAATGGATTTCTCATATTAATAAAGTGTCATGAGAAGAGTTTTTAGAGAAATTTATGGTTAAATTTTGTTTTGAAGTTGTTGCATACACAATAGGTAGGGAGGTTTGAGTGGTTTTGAGGTTAAGAGCTAAATTTGTAATAGATTGTTTTCTAATTTTTTTTTTTGGAGAATTGTTACGTGCCCAATAGATTGGGAGAGTTTAAGCTTGAGAGAAATTTGTGACAATAGGTTGTGAGAGTTTGAGTTAGAGACGAAAATTTATGGGAAAAAATGCAAAAGATGGTTTTTTGAAATTGTTGTGTACGCAATAGGTTGAGAGAGTTTTAGTTAAGTCAAAAAAATTTGACGAAACAAGTTTTTGAGAAAGAATCGGATTTGAAAAAAAAATCAAAATTTCAAAAAATTGATTCTTAGAAGTTCTTGCATACGTAAGAGGTTGGAAATGAACTCACCTCTTATAACATTTTGAAAATTTTGAGAATCCTACAACAAGTTGATGAGAGGAGAGAAGTGTAGTGTGTGAAAGAATGAACTTTGAATGAAAGAGAGAATGAAGAACGTTCTACTTATAGTGAACCTAAAAGAACTAAAAAAAGCTGACTTGACCTAAAAGCTACCCATTTCCTATAAGACTCTACTTCTCCTCATTCTCTCTCACAACTTTCCTCGAGCTCCTTCACCAACTCCCCACCCAGTTACTCCCTCCCTCCCTCCCTTCCCCCCTCCCCTCCGTTCCCCTCTCCTCCCGCTTTCCATTCCCTCTCCCTCTTCCTTCTCCATGTTCCCTCTATTCTCCCTCTCACCCTTTCTCCAACCCGTCCTCCTCTCCCTCCCTCCCCTTTCCCTTCCAGCGAGATGAATCCTCTCCCTTCTCTCCCTCCCTCCCCTTCCCCTTTTGGGCGACAAATCTGGGCAACCTTTTGTTTTTGTAGAGGCAGGGGCTTGGAGGGGAGGCGATGCTGACGAGGGAGGGGTTGTGGCCTAGGCGACGCTGACGAGGCTTGAGGGAGGGGGAGCAAGGCCTAGGGGGAGGTGTTGGCGAGGGCGATGCTGGGAGGTGAGGTAGGGGAGAGGATGTACAGAGCGAACGAGGGAGAGGGAATGCGCAGAGGAGGCGAGGAGGCTTGCAGGGCCAGGCAAAGGGGGAGGCGAAAGGCAAGGCGGGAGGGTGATTAACCCCCCTAAACCTGTTGCATGCACAATAGGTTCAGGGAGGGGGTTAATCACCCCCCTGAACCTGTTGCGTGCAACAGGTTCAAGGGGGGGAGGGTTAATCACCCTCTCCTAAGCCCCAAGGGAGGGGGATTAACCCCCTCCCTAAACCTGCTATGCACGCAACAGGTTCAGGGGGGGTTAATCCCCTCCCCTTAAGGAGAGTCGAGGGTCCAAAAGGGCTCCAAAAAAAAAAAAAAAAAAAAAAAAGTAAAATAAAATGTTAGAAAAATTAAATAAAATTCTTTTATCTATGTTTATAAAATAGTTTAAATTAAATTATTTATGTTAAAAAATATCAGATTAAAAAAATAGTACCTAGAAATATAAAAATATATATTTTTAAAATATATTTTAACTTTTAAAATTTTAATTAATTTTTAATTTTTAATATTTAAATATTTAATCAGCAAATTTTTTAATATTTTGAGTTTGAAAATCATTGTAATTCTCATTTTTTAATTTTTGATTGCTTTGTAGAAAACTATGGCTTCGAGTTTTGGTTCCAAGGTGTCTTTCAAATATCTTGAGCATACTTGGTATTTTATGGAGCGCAAATCAAAGTGTTTTTTGGTGATCACTACGGAGAATGTGTCAAGTATGAAATATTCTCCAGAGGCAGTAAGAAATGGTGGCATGGTCTCAACTATCAACATTAAAGAAAACAATTTGATAGAGGTTGTGTGCAAAGGGAAGAATGACGATGTAGTCTACAAGTTATGAGTTATGCACAAGCACTTCTTGAAGCCCTTACCAGATTCAATTGAAGGATCCCAAGAATTACTTAGTGCCTTGGAAGCGTTGAAGAAAATGCAGGATGCATTTCCAAGGGGTGGTGTTGTACCTTCAGCAGTAGTAAGTACGCCATCTATAACATATAGCCCTCAAGTTGTACTGCCAATATCTATGGCGATAACTACGGTATCTCCGGCAAGAGTAACTACAGTATCTACGACAGTTTCTATAGTATCTCCAACTGTACCTACACCATCGACTACTGCAACTACAGGAACAAGAAGGAGTGATCATGGAGCAGATTCAAGTTCCACAGCTCTTCCCAAAAAGAGAGCCAAAATAACTCCTACTCCATGTGTAGATCGTTCAAGTGTAGGTTATTTAAAACCAGGCAAAAAATTGGATAGTGATGATCAGGAGGATCCGCAAGAAGAAGATACAAGTCTCGTAGACTTTTTAATAAGTGTGATAGACTTACATCCTCCAGAGGATGAGGGGTACATTTGGGGATTTTCACAATTCAGCATGGCCACAATGCTTATTGATCCAGCTTCATTCACAAATCAAAGAAATCTAGATAAGACATTTGCACACAAATTATATGAAGATACGAGGAAAACAAAAACTCCAGTTGCCCCTAATATCACTCTTCGTCCTATGGCATTTAAGAGACTTCAAGAAGATGATCCTACATTACCTGATGTCACATTTCAAAAGCGCGTGGACTTTCTTGATGCTTTTGAGAACTTTAAAAGGAGTGACTTTGTTCGTGGAGAGGCTTTGTACCAAAGCCGATATGGGACTGACATCGAGAAGAGATACATGCTGGCAAAGAATAGATTCTTGGAAAGATGTAGGTTTGAGCCCATTGATGGGCAACACTTTTGTGAAGCTTGCAGGATCGCCCTTGATGAGGGAAGAAAAGGAAACTTGCCATAGATTGAGTGGATGGAAAAATTTGTCATTTGTCTTGTATGTATATTTAACGATGACTCAAAGTACATTCTAGAATCAAAAAGGCTGAATTCTGCTCCATTTAGGTTAAAAAAAGGCTCTTTGCTTTCTGAGATCCTAATAAAGGCAAGGGAGTGCTGTGGAAAGCCACAAACAGTGAAGGGCAGGAGACCTACATCTAAGTACATGGCAAAGAGAACTCAGTTCTACAGATGCTTGAAAGGTGTTGTAATCAATACGCAAGGTGTACCAAGTAATAAGGTTGAGGCCAAGGATCTGAACATCGCCATTGCAAGATACAAAGATGTTACTTGCATTGTCTTCTATGAGGACTCAGTGTTTCAGAGCATGGTGGATGTTTGCCAAGCATATGAAACAGGAAAGATATCCTTTGAGGCACTAGAGCACAGTGCAACTCAGAGGAAAGAAATAATGAAACCAATGTCTATTGTTTAGTGGAGAGCATTAAGGTTTGTTCCAGATGCAATAACACACAAGAAGTATGCAAGAAGATCCTCAATGGTGACTGCTTCTTTGGAAAGAAGAGCAAGCATAACAACTTGGATGAAGTGGTCACCCAAATGATTCAAAGTGAGGCTGCTCTCTCGGCACTATTGTTTTTATTAAAATCTGATGATGAGTTAGCTGGCAAGTCAATTGATGTGGATAAGAAGAAAGCACTAAGCCTAGGTCAACTCCTTGATAAGACATGGGCTAGAAAGTGGTTGGCTTCAACGGATGCAGATGCCACACCAACAAAGGATCTAAGAGCTAATATGCCAAAGGTTGTTGAGACAAAATATATGGACATCAAGAAAAAGGCCTTGCAGTCTATTGCCCAAGGTAGAGCAATTGGTGGTTCAGATGATGGTTCTCCATTCATCTTCTCCTATGATAACTTGCTATCAGAGAATGATACAAAATTTGCACACATCAATGGCATTAATACAGAGAATTTCATAACAATGAGCGGTGATGCTTGGGAGAAGCCATGTGTATTTTTCATAGATGAATTGCAAGACCTTGCAGTGTCACAGATAGTTGAACTGTGCGGTTTATCATAGAAGGTCCTATGGCAGATAAGAAAAGATCAATGTTGGTCTTGTTTAGAACAGAATCACAAAGGGATGCCTTGTATGCGAGTTTGACATCTGCATTTGGGTATTTACTTTCAAAAGTATACCATGGTAAAGTCCTATGCA
Source organism: Dipteris shenzhenensis (assembly GCF_047967505.1). Taxonomy (NCBI): domain Eukaryota; kingdom Viridiplantae; phylum Streptophyta; class Polypodiopsida; order Gleicheniales; family Dipteridaceae; genus Dipteris; species Dipteris shenzhenensis. The sequence continues at coordinate 18,979,974 of NC_141613.1, forward strand.
ATCATATGACTGTCTTAGAAGGCACTGCCATTCAAGTCTTGTAGCCTTTCTTGATGTGTTTCTTATCCAAGGTTAGTGGCAATCTAATCAAAATTCCCTTAAGAACCCTCGAGCTTCATTACTTTGAGAACAATAAGGTTAAGCTTGATGCAGCAACGGTGGATTACAGAAAGCCGATGGATCCTAATGTGATACTAGAGATGACAAAGAATTTACTGAATGATGGGTGGGAAGTAGCATTGTATCGAATGGGTTTTACTGCTGAGAAATTGCTACGCCAAGGTAGAAATGTAAATGTCATTGATACCCCCCATCAAATTGAGTTCTTTGACACTTATTATAGTTACACTACCTTCTTTGAAGAGGAAAATGTCAAAGAAGAGGGCAGTGAGGAAAATGTCGAAGAAGAGGGCAGTGAGGAAAATATCGAAGAAGAGGGGAGTCTGAGGGTGATGATTCTAGCTCAGGTGATGATGAGGATGAAAGCTCTGAATCCAATGACTTACACCGAGAAGAAATCCGCACAAAGAAAAAGGGTGATCAATTGTCAACTAGAGTCAAGGACGTTTCACTCATCATAGGAGAAGGTCCACGGCAGCAAGAAGTAGTAGTACAGCACGTCATAGGAAAAGGTAAGGCTAAAGAGGTGGAAGCACTTCCCTTGAAATTAAAAGTGAGGAAGGCACCCTTGAGCTTGGGTGAAGGACATGCAAGTGGATCAAGCAAGGAAGCCTTACCCAAAGAAGGTATGGACGAGGCAAAGCATGACCAAGAGGAGTTACCAGGAGGCATAGATGGTTCTTCAACATGACCTTACAAACTCCAAAGCAGCCTACTAGGTCAAGAACCTAGTAGCCAGGACCCTACTCACCAGGAACTTGGTCATGAGACTCTAGAGCAACCTACTAGTCAAGTGTTTGGAACTGAAGAGCAAACTACTAGGCAGGACGATACTAGCCAGGACCCTGCTACTAAGACTCCAGTCTTAGAGTAGCCTATTAGTCAGGACCCTGGTAGTCAAGGGCGCATTGAGGACATTGGTACTGTCTTAGAGCAGCCTATTAGTTAGGACCCTGGTAGTCAAGGGCCTAGCATTGAGGACATTGGTATTGAGGAACATGATGGCTGACGGCTTTGTAATCACAAGTTTTGAACTTCTATGTAAAGCGAATATCTAATAAAAAGCTAACTACTTTTTTGATTTCTTTACTCTCATCATTGTGTATAAAGATTGTTTATGAGTTCCATTTTATACTTAATGGTGTATTTCAAGATTTATGTCAATGTATTTTTATAGTTGAGGGTGTTTTTTAATACCAAGTGAGGTGTATATGTACACCACTTACACATAAAAGAATTTATGTACACTACCTTTCTAAGGGGTTTATGTTCACCACCTTTCTAAAAGAAATGGTCATAAAGGTGTGTGTGGACACCACTTATACATAAAGGTGTTTATTTACACCACCTTTCTAAGAGAATTGGTCATCTATTGATGTTCTTAGGTGATAGTAGCTCAATTCATATGAGAAGTTATGAAGATGTTTATGTAGACCACCTTTGTAAGAGATTTAGTTATGCATTGATGTTCTTAGTACGTAAACGTAGGTCAATATGTACACCACCTTTCAAAGAGAATTGGTGATGTATTGATGTTCTTAGGTAATAGTAGCTCAATGTAAACATTGAAAAGTTTTTGAATGAAGTCCAATACATGTACACCACCTTTCAAAGAGAATTGGTGATGTATTGATGTTCTTAGTTAATAGTAGCTCAATGTACTCACAAATACTTTAATAGCAATATTTTCATGATCATATTAAGACAAGCCATTATTCCTGATCATGCATTTGCTTCACAGCAGACAGGAAGAGGCAAGGCTTCCAAGCCTATGGGCAAGCCAAAATCTGCACATAGCAGCTGCAATACCTCCCATGCATCTAAAAATATAGCAGATAAGTCAAAGATGAAAAGATGTAACTATTGTCCCAAGCCTGGACATGACATTTCAGAATGCAGGAAGCGCGTTGCTTCAGAGAAAAAGAAAGCAAGATTGACAGTTAATGCCTCTGATGCTATTGAATCCCATGAGCCAGAAGATGTTTCACATGCACATGCTCTTCAAGATGATTGGGCATGGGCTGTCCATTGCTCATTTGATCCCTCCAAAGCTAATGCATTCTTTACTATTAATGATGCTCAGTCCTGGTACTTTGATAGTGGTGCTTCCAAGCATGTCACATCTTGCAGACAGTTGTTTCATTCTTTAGCTGATGCACCTCGAGGGGGGACTATCACATGTGCTAATAATGCTTCATATGCTGTAAAAGGAATTGGAGATGTGCAGCTCACATCCATTTCAAGCCATCCTGTTATTCTGACAAATGTCCTTTTTGTGCCTAGAATTGAAGTCAACTTGATTTCAATTTCAACAATTGCCACTTCAGGTTTCAGAGTTATTTTTGATGGCTATAGATGCCTAGGTTATGATCTTTGTGATGACAATGCCATAGTTCTCACTGGCACTTTGCAAAAGGGGCTTTATCACCTTGATCATCACTCAGCTGCACTTTCTATTGAAGCATTGGCTATTTCAGATATGCATCATAAGAAGAGTATACTATCTATCCTTATTAAGATATACATAATAAGAAGTATGTACTTAATCACTAAATCTTTTGTTTTGAGTTGTCAAAACTAGTTCAAAAAACAACATTACTAGTATATTCAAAATTTTTGGATTGCTTTTTAGTCCATTTCTCAAATTGGACTTTACACAAGTCCAAAAATTTTGAATAGTGTGTTAGCTTATCTTTCTCCCATAATCCACCTTAAGTACCCCTTCATAGCATCAAGTTAGAGTTTCCTTGCCATGTTGAAGCCTCATCTTCAACGATGAATTACAACATCAAAGAATCTGATGGTACAATGCTAGGCTAATTTCAAAATGTCATTTGCACTCATCCCAATTTTTAAATGGCAAATAAGGCTACTCTACCGATATAAACATATTAAACTCTTCTTACAGTGCATCATCAAGTATCTTCATCTACATGGATCATTCTTCAACCTCTGGAATCATGCCATCACTCTTTCTTTTAGCAATTACTATTGTGCCTTCCTTAACAATGTCATTTGGAATTTGCACAATTTGTTCATCATTCAACCCATGCTGCAAGCATCTAAACTTTGACATGGTGAGTTGCCTAAATCACTTTCCATCCATTGAATATTTTCATGCAATGTGATCTTCAAGGATGGAGATTCAAGCATCATAAATGGCATCGCTTATGATGATCATGCGCACATCCTTCGTGGCAAATATGTTAGGCAAAAAGACAAATCAAAGGGTAGCATGGTGGAAGGATGGCTCATGTAAGATTCAATGCTCTATGTTACTGAGTTTTTAGCACAATTGCATCCATCCATGGGATGGTAGAGATTATCCAAGGCGAAGGGAGAGATTGCACAAGGGAAGGAGAAGAAACGAAAGATGAGCACTTGCACCCCCCCTTTGAATTAGAAGTCACCATCTTTTGTTTGTACAATTGTGGAGAAATGGAAAAATGGTTTGGAAGATATGACGAGGTTGAAAAAGACAACGAGAGGATAATATGAGGACTAGCACCATGTCACAAATCTCATCTCAAGTGACATGGATTATACTGAAATCAAAAAGACATCTCGAAGTGAATTTTAGAGGATTCAAAGTATTTATGTCAAACCGGGATTGCATATTCACGTAATCACATGAATTTTCTTATGATTACGTGTCGTGATGAGACGGATTTCATGCAATCATGAGCACAATCATGCCTTTGCACTATCAGGTGGCCTTGACTTTGGAAACAGGATATATAACAGTGGTAGTCATAAACCGGTAGTAGTAGTAACACTACAGCCGATAGTTTAACACAATACTAGCGGTGGTAGTTTTAGCAATATTGCCGATAATATTCTTACCACCGGTAATAGTAGTATTCCCCCTTGGAATTCTGTTGCTACTGGCAGTAATTTATATACTACCACCGGTAGTACTAATATTACCGGCAGTAATATATACTTTATTGCTGGTAATACTACTGGCCCAAAGTATGTGCCAATTTTTGAGCTCATTTTCACCAAAAGTGGATTGAGAAGAGGTAAAAATACTCCTCTCTTTAAGTATTGATCAAGGGGCCTAGTCTAGGAAGTGGTTCCTAGTCCCATGTCCTAAACAAGATTGGGGCCTAGTTGGAACCACAACCTAGGATCCAAGTTTCCTTGTATCCCCACATAAAGGGAGGATTTACTTAGGTTTGTTGCATGCATGCATTGAAAAATCATTTCTGCATTGAAAGTTATTATCTTTTAGGGAATCTTTAAACTTTTACATCAATGCATGATAATTCATTTGCATTTCATGTAATTAAAAAAATAAAGAATCTATAGGGTGGGAGTTATTATCAGATGATCCTTGTCTGCTCACTATTGTGTGGCAAATGCAGCTCTTTGCTAGTGTCAAGCGATAAAAATTTTTGCACACAGAGTAAGATCTACTCACAAGCATGGCCTCAAACACTGGCACTAAGCAAAAAGTAGGGGAAGAGCTAGGTAAGGGCGAGCACAAGAGAGTGATGAGAAGCATTTGGGATACCTTTTTTGTTAGGATGTGCAACATGGAGGAGAGTGAGATGGAATCAACCATGTCTAGTCTAGAGGGAGTTATCACCATGAAGTGGAGGATTCTTCATGATGCTAAGAGCAGTTTGCATTTTGAAGGTCATGATGAGCTTGTCAGGTGGGTGCAAGGGGATATAGATGCCATGCTTTGGGTTCACAGCTTTATTGGAAATGCAAAGACCCGCTTCAATGAAGCATGCAATGTAGACCCCACTCTTGCATAAGATTTTGATGTCTTCAAGTTAACACAATGGAAGGGTGTGTGGGCCAAGCATAAGAGTAGGGTCCTTGCACGTGTCATAGTGGCTAAAAGCTGGGACAAGAAGGCTATAGTAGCTTATGGGTGAGCTACATCCCTACCCGCAAGTGAAGAATAGCCAACCTCTACATCCTCTCAACCATTGAGAGGTGATGAGGTTCAAAGGGCAAAACACATGGCTAGTAACATAGACAGAGTGTCACACTTGGCATATGTCAAAGAGAGGGAGATACAAGTTGGCGAGAAAATCAGCTCAGGCACTTATGGCATTGTATTTAAAGTGCAATTGGTAGGAGCTGCAGGGTTGCCATCACGTGGAATATGTTGGAAAGAAGTACAAGGGGAATATTGGGATGTGTACATGAGAAGAAAGGAGAGAACAACTCATGCAGATTTTACACCCAGTCCTTGTACGTGTAAACACAGCAACCCGAGAAGAGCCACTATGGACCATCATGCCATACTATAATGGCAGTAGCCTATTGTAGCTCCTTCATATTCTGCCAATGGATCAGAGTAGGTTCATGTGCTACTTCCACCATGCTCTAAGGGGAGGAGCAGATCTGATGGCCACAACAACCGGGGCAGTCCAAGCTACATTAGAGAAGGAAGATATCGCCCAAATCAATGGCTTTTGTGAAAATCTCCTCCATTTCATCCATACACTTGTGGATGGTTTACCAAGGATGCACGCTAGAAGGTGGATGCACACAGACCTACACTCGAGAAATATCTAAATTGGATTTTGTTGGAAAGTCTAGATGTCGAATAGGCACCATAGGCTGGGGGATGGCCATGGACTTTTCGGAGAGTCGAAAGGAATTCAAGCATCTGAAGAAGCAATCTTTGGAGACAAATGCCGACTTTGCTGAGCGATTTTGCAAGAAAGAGGAAGAGCATGGTGGAAAAAATGGCTTGCACTCGAGCTACAGGAAGTAGCATTAAGAGGCAGATATACATGCCATGAAGATATGTATGCATTGGGATGGATCATTGTTGAGATGGTTCGATTTTTTGAAGATGCTTGGAGTTATCTTGAGGATGATCGTAAAATGACTCCTTCTCATGTCATTAATTCCATTAAGCGTCATGCAAAAGAACAAATGGTGCATCACATTGCCAATCAGAGAAACCTAGAGAGACCAATGATATCTTAAAGAGAGTAGAATGTGAGGGAGAATTGGCTATGAGGCCTATGGAAGAGATGAGCCTTGCACTTAGGCTTGCAACATAAGCCACCTTTTTGGTCTTGTAATTTTTTTAGGACTCCATATGTCAAACTTATTGTTAATGATTTTCCATTCGACGTAAATAAAGATTGCAACATGTACATTTTGTTAAATTAAAGTAATTTGGTTATAACTTATTTTGCATAGCATATGTAACAGTTTGCATCTTGCATGGGATATGCAACATCTTCATCCTGCATCGAGCATATTGCATGTGATATTTGCATCTTGTGTCCTACGTCACACATTAGCACCTCACAAATGTTGAATTTGATGCATGCAAACCAAGGTTGCATACTGTCGCACTCCGAGCATTCAACCACATTTTGTTCTCTACAAAAAGCAATATTTCCTCGAGGGGGGGCTATGTAAAAACCACATATAGCACGTGCGATCAAGGGGTATTAAAAAAGTCCCCTACCTGCAGATTTTTATAATCCATATACACACCTATAAATTTTGAGATGATTAAAGTATCCCTTATGTATGGAAATTTTCACTTTTTGAATTAAGAAACCCCTTAAGTATGTATATTTTCTCTAACTCCATTAAAATATAAAACCCCTCCCATTGATCGCACGTGCTATCTTACATATTTCTTAGTGATCCCCCTAGGAATACTTTCCTGTGAGAATGTTACAAGGAGAGTGTACTCCTCCCCTGCCCAAGGAACCAGAAGGTTCTAGAAGAGTAGGCAAGCACCCATTGATGCAAGATGGGGCTGAACGGGAGGCTCGATGTGCCAAGCATAAATGCTTGCAGTTCAAGCAGTTACACAGGGTTGTGAGTGCAATGCCCGAGCATGTGCCAGATACTATTGCACGTACATCCTTCTATGCTCAGCCTGGAGGTGTGTATGTCTAATATTACAAAAATTTCATGGTTCTAATATTAGATGTATCATTTCTTAGATCTTTTGTCAATAGTTATCACATACAAACTAGCAACCAACACCACAGGCGTTGGTTTTGCAAGCATGCAATGGAAAGAAGTCAACAAGCTTGTCTCAAACCAAGAACTTCTGGCAATTTGGCCCTTAGAGGCCGATAACCGTGAAGCCTCAGGCAGGCAAGGTAGGAGACATTGAAGAACAATGGAGGAAGGTATATGGGAAGGCGCCGCACCATAATGTAGTGATGTGCTTTGCCAAATTATTGTATGCACACTTCATAAAGGGTATCTAGGTGGACTTTTCATCTTATAAGGACAAGTGTACATGTGGTCGTACTAAAGTGATGATCACCCAGTCACAATTGTCCAGGGCATTGGAGGGTGCATGTGTACCACTAGAGCAACAAGTGGCACAGCTCCATGAAGACAATGTAGCCCGGTTCAAGCAAGTCCAACACTTGGAAACTAAAAGACTGCAAACCGAGCTGGAGCTGTAGAATGAGATTATTACTCTGCGTACCCAGCTCAAGAGCTAAATAGGTCCCCAAATTCTTAACATCTGAGGCAACAATTGACGTGTGGAAGGCCTCCTCACGCAGCGATATAACCATCACATTCAATAAAGCTGCATGGTGTTGTATGCTTGTCCACCCATCTAAGACAATTGTGCATCCAGTGTTATGCAGTTGCTTGAAAATTTTGCAATTTATGTGATCTTTCTCTTCTACATATGCCTTGTCTAACAATGTTGTATGCAATGTGTGGTATGAAGTGGGCTTGAAGCCCGGTCCATAGTTAGCAATGCAATTCCATGCATCTTTCATATCATTGTTATCGACCATACTCAGTGGATATCATGACTGCATGATTGATCTACCAAGTACACACTGTGCGTTCTCCAAATTTTGAATCTGGATGCTCTCAACTATTGTGGGTTGCCTAAAATTAGGAGTCACAGTTGCCGATCTAGCTTTATGAGTCATAGGTGGAGATCTATCTTGCATGTTAGTGTCCACACAAGGAGGTCTCGAATGGGAGCTTGCAACACTTGTACTTCTGTCACACGGTGTGTGATTATAGACTCTACTCCACTTACACCTTGACTTTCCCAAATTGATCTTCTTCGAATTTTTCTAGAAGATTGTAACTTTAGGGTGGGATAATGATTTTGCATTGTATGGTATTGTCTCGTTGTGCATTGTAAATTTCTTGTGATCGGGGGATGCACTACTAAGAAATCCTAGGTATCACGTGCATTCAAGGGGTATTTAAAAAACCCCTCAACTAAAAATTTTTCCCTAATAAAATCACCACTCTTTACTTTTATGAACGAGGTAGAGCATAATATCCAGTTGAGTTATCAAACAAACACTAGCACAAACAATTGTCTGGGCTATCAGAGGGAAGCGGTTGCACAACATATGGTTGAGAAGATGGATTCTGACAAACAGCTAACTGCACCTCCACGCTTGCATCTCCAATCAATGTTTCACGTGCATCGTGGGCCTCTTGTTGCAACCGTGTGTTGAGGTCCTTCAAAGAGATTGTTTGTGAGGCTCAAGACATCATGAAGTTAATACGATCTTAGTAATCCTTATCTCTCGTGATGGTTCTACCATGTTGCAGTTGTTAGCAGCCACAAGATTTCCCATGTACTTCTACACTTTGCAATCCTTGGTGAAAAATAGGAGTTTTCTCATAGAGACATTTCATTGTGATGCATTTGAACGATGGATGTCAAAGTTGACCAGAAGGGCAACAAAGGAAAAGATGCACGACTTAGAAGAAACATTGGGATCCCCTACATTATGGAAACGGTTTGAGGATGCTTCTAATGTTATGAAACGTGTATTATATGCGCTTAAGGCTTTGGACTCAAAGGCTCCAACAATTGAAAAAGCATGGATGCACTTCTGGAGTATTAAGCAAGTTCTTATTGGTGGCGAGAAATCCCACTACTCGCTTAGGCCAAGAGAATGAGAGAATACCATTTAATGCTACAAAACACAACGAATTGTGGCAATAGTTTAGGCCTCGATGGGAGCAAGCTCACAATCCCTACATAGTGTTGGGTACCTTTTAGACCCCAAGTGGTGGAATATGAAGCCCGAAGAGATCCCAATTGTTATGCATGACTTTCATAAAGTTGTGCAACAATATTATCCCCAAAGCCATGAGTTTGCAAAGTGTTGTAGTGAGTTAGCCAAGCATCGATGCAAGAAGGGGTTGCTTGCATCGAGCGATGTTCAAGCATTGGTAAAAACTACATCTGCTTGGAAATGATGGATGATGAATGGTGGCACGTGTGAGCTTCTATGCTCGATTGGAATGAGGATTCTTTCTTAGACGTGCTCAAACTCAGGCTCAGAAAGAAACTGGAATTACATTCATAGTACTTTACAAAATACACTTCCAGAGGATCGGGCTGAAAAGCTAGTGTACATCTATGCCAATCATAAAATGCTAGAAACATTAGGAGATGTGGGATATGAAGAGAAAGCTCCAAAATGGACCTACAACACCCACCTGATGCTATCCAAACTAAAGCAACCCCATCATTGCAGATCCCAAAACCCCAAGAAGAGGATGAGGAAGGGACTGATGGTGTGACATTGGAGGAGTATAGTGATGATGAGGATGAATCGGATGAAGATGAAGGAAATAATATTCGCCTTCCACATGGGTCTGAAGATGAGGACATTGATGATGAACATGATGAGGATAGTGACTCGTTAATTTTTGGCAATGATCATGATAGTGGGATTTGAATGTCTAGCAAGAAAGGCAAGTGGAGGATTTTCAACCATATGGATGCATTTGTTGCATTGATGCCATGTGAGCCATGCATTTATCATGGATTTTTCTCTTTAACTCTCAGGTTATTTTTCAACCCAATCGCATCAACAATAAGTAGGAAAGGCAAGTGGAGGATTTTCAACCATATGGATGCATTTGTTGCATTGATGCCATGTGAGCCATGCATTTATCATGGATTTTTCTCTTTCACTCTCAGGTTATTTTTCAACCCAATCGCATCAACAATAAGTAGTAGTATGGGATTCAAGTTGAATGACAAAAAATTCATATATTCAAAGATGTGAAAATGAAGCACCCCATGCAAGAAAGGGAAATAAAAGACTACTACTTCTAGTATATCTATTACATATGCTTTTGAGATTGAGGATACTTTGATCTCATCCAATGGTATGACTTGGGAAATCTCCATTTGAATTCATAAGATGCATGAGAGTTGGCTAGCTACGGATGATAGAGAATCATCTAAGGCTTATCTAGACTAAATGGTGAATTACATCCAAATGGACCAATTATTCCCAAATGACTCATCTTTTACACGTGAGCCACAATTTATCTTCTAGAAATCATGTTTATCAATCATTATCCCCTTTATCAATTCTTTTTGTTTGAAACTATTGAATGCTCGTTCCAACTTGGGTTTGATACTTTTTTGGTGGAAAAAAATTTTTGATGCTGACAAATGCTTATTCTAGCTTAGTTTTCTATGTGTATTTAAATGTTTATATCAATGCTTATGCTTCCAAAAGTATCGATGCTTATTTCTCACTTATTTTAACATCGATTAAACTCAAAAGTTATTTCAACGTTTTAACTTTCTAATGTAAGAAACATACAAATAAATATCAAAACTGATAGCATTCTATAGAATATTCTATGCCTTGTTCCAAACAAATGATGTATTCTTGACTCCACTAAGTATATTATTCAATCAAATGGAGTATTTAACGTACACCACCTATATCTTGAGTTCAACAATATTTTGCATATATTGTCTTCTTCCCACTATGAAATAGTGAAAAATGACATGGAGATGAGTTGTAAAGTGTTGTAATTGAACCAAAGTTACTTATAATTTTGATGAATTATTAGCTTTATTGGGCCATATTTGTGCAGGGGTGTTGCAGATTTACCCAATTTTGGAGTTTACTAGGTCATATTGAGTGGAGATGGAAAATTTCCAAAGGAAGAGAGAAAGCCCAAAAATGTTGAATCATGCGTTCTACATAACATTTTTTTCTTCCCTTGTTAACAAGAACTAGATCACTTAATAGACTTTATCTTAATGTGTAACAAATAGTAGCTCATCTCTTAAAGTAATATACATTGCAAGTTTCGATTTTTGTGCAACATAAGTATAAAGGTATATGGAACCAAAACATTAAAATTCATGTACTTCCCTATTTCAATTTCAAGTTCCCAAAAAACCATTTCATTACAACTTGATGCATGTATAGTCATTTAATTGGAATGTTAACAAATTTCATGTAGTACAACATAATATCCATGCATTATCAACTTTCATTATACCTATAGCTTGTAACAATTTTCAAACATAACTCTCTATTGATTAGTATAGTTCATAAATACCCAAAATTCTAACGTGTTACTACATACAAAATATATTGTTTTCAACAACTCAGGACTAATTGCACCTAGTGCATCATCACAATGTTTGACACTTAGGGGTGAACTACGAAGAAATATTGTGTATCATGTGCGTTCAAGGGGTATTTTAAAAACTCCTCAACTTAATTTTTTCTCCGAAAAAAACCACCCCTCTTTACTTATGAACTAACGGGTTTTTTCCTAAAGTTGAATTAAAAAACCCCTCTGGTTATTGTAATCCTGTTAAATTTTCTTCAAATTTTGAATTAAAATACCCCTCCTTTTGAATGCATGTGGTACACTAAAATTTTGTGAGGTGAACCCCCCGAGGTTTGACATTTTACCTCAAGCATTTACCATAGGATTTAATTACAAGCCTATATAATCTTGTCACTAAATAATGTGCTAGAAGGTTATTTCCAAAGTAGCTTTGAATTTTGCACACCTCAATCTTCTTACTTAATCTTATATGCAAGGAATATCATGATGCTGATAAATGGTGAGAAATAGGAACATGTGTCCCCATTTAACTTGTTGAGGATTTGTAATAACATGTCAATATGTTCTATGGAACTTAAAATGCACGTGGGTGCGGGCCTGTCTAAAGGATCTTAAAATGACTCATATTCAACACTTGCACGAGTCTCTCAAATTGTGTGAAACTTGCATGACAAATATTGTGTTCAACCTAGTAATCTGGATGTTGGAACAAGCGTTTCCATTTGGTTGGGTTTTGGAAAAACATGTCAATGTGTCTTATTATTCTAGGCTTCAAAATGCCCATGAACACAGGAACCTTTAATGCATGAGATTCTTAAAACTTAATTTGTGTATATCATTTCCCAACTTGTGATGTAGCTCACATGAGATATTAAATATAGTATCTAGTGATTTTGATTCATTAACTTACAAAACAAGAGATCTATTTTGATGCTCATAAGTTATTCTAGGAGGTTGAACCTAATGAATATCGTAGCAATCAACTACATAAATTCTTCCTTGAAGTATGAGAAAATGTACTATATCTATTAGTATCTCTTATATTTGTGCCCTAGTGGTACATTGATCCATGGTTCTTATGCAAATTGTCATAGGTTGAGGTTCTTGTGCAACGTTCTCATCACTCCCTAAGATGAAATGGTGTTTGCACCCTAGTCCTAGTCAACCAAGAGTATCTTTTAAAAATCTAATGGTGTTAACTAAACAACACAAAACACTATTCCATCTACCTATAAGGGCCCAGTTTGAGCACTCCTTCCTAATCATGACACACACTATGACCACAAGAATGACATGCATCAATTTCTATTAAGCTACAATATGCTGCTAGCATCTGTGATGCCTTTTTATGATCAATAAAGCTGATTCAAAGTAAAGTTTTCTGGGCCTTTAGCTTGGTGGTCAAGCTTAATCCTTCTTGCAACCCTTGGAGTTACAAAAATGCCAATATGGTAAGCAATCTACTTCTAGATATGGCAACGTGATTGAGCTACAGTGCATTGAATGCATTACTTTGAGGACACTACATTTAGTCCTTGCTTTAATAAAGGTAGAAGGACTTTCAAGAAAGTGAGCTTCATTTGAATTTTGATCTTCCTCTTAGATGCCTTGACTATCACCTTTTGACTTGCGCTTCTTAGATGGCTTGACTATTACCTTTTGACTTGTAGGAGGCTATGTTTCCTCTAGGTATGATTGGATAACACCTTTATCTAAGAGTAATGAGCCTTACAAAACATTGGCTCTTACTTGTGTGGATTATAAAAATGTTGATTGTGAAATTTTAAAATCAATGACTGGAACAATGAAATGTTGCTTTGAAAGGGTTCTCAATTCTTTTCACACAAAGTGTTTTAGCCATATAGTCTTTTAATAACTTCGCTTCCATGAAATATTCTCATTGTTATGGGAACAAGTAGATTTGAAGCATACAAGTATAGGATTTGCAAAAATTGAATGGAGAATCGCATAAGGGTTGTGCATCATGGAGGTTAAAGTGAACTAAATTTCTATGGCATTTCTTTGTCTTGTTTCTGAAATTTTGTAGCTTTCAAGTGGCATTGTTTCCTTCTTTATTTGTTTTGTAAAACACAGTGAGTGACACTTTACCAACAAATTTTTGTGTCATGCTGGATGATGTACACACACACACACACACACACATATATATATATATATAGAGAGAGAGAGAGAGAGAGAGAGAGAGAGAGAGAGAGAGAGAGAGAGAGAGAGGACTCTTCAAATGGAAATTGACAATTTAATCTGGGGTGACGGTTGTTGAAGATGTGATCATAGAGCTAAGTGCATTTGGTAATTGGAGTTGCTTTGACTTGATGTCCATGGAGGTAGACTCGAGAGGCCTAAGTTAGTGAAGGTGAGGTGGGGCGGACTGCGGAGGGAGAGTTTGTTGTGGTTTAAGAGAGTGCCTCGAGAGGAGCACAAGGACACGTTGCAAAAGGTATTAATAATAAGGTAATAAAGAGGGGCGCACCTTTTCTCTCTTTTTTAGGTGCCACGCTGGGCGGTGGGGGATGTTGACTGGATTCTACAGGCCGACGTGGAACCGGCCAGTCGGTGAGAATTTGAACACGTGGGAAGGCCAAGTGGCGGGTGTTTTTCACGCGGAGAGGAAAGAACACGTGGCGAGGAGGGCGGAGGCGAGGCCAAATGGGGGAAGGAGGGAGCGACACGTGGAGGAGAGCGACGTGGTGGGATAAATATACAAAATTAGGGCCTGCGGAAGGGGTACGTGGGGATTTTCATCAGCGCTGATGACGAAAGAGCTGTCTGGCCAGCCAGCCAGCCATGGCTGCCTTTACGTAAACCCTTCTTCTTCTTCTTCTTCTTCTGCTTCACGTTTCACCGCCCTCCTCATCGCCCTCTACACGCAATCTCCATGCACACTTCCTCCACCGCCTCTTCACCTTCACTCTCTCTTTCGTCCCCTCTGGCACCTTCTCGTCCTCCGTTTTTGTTCCCGCATCCAGCCCCCATTCTCCTCATCTCCCTTGTCTTTGTCGTCTGGGTCTCCCTTGAACCTTCCTTCTCTCTCTCTCTTTCGAAACTTGTCTCTCATGATCTCTCTCTCTCGATCGATAAATTTGTCTCATCCACTCTGGCATTATTGATTCCCTCGCTTCGCTACTTATTAATACCCTTAACTTTTAGATTTCGATTTCCTATGCTCTCTCTCTCTCACTCTCTCTCTCTCTCCTCTTTTGCCTTAATCTGCATGTAACCTTTGCTGTCTTTCATCCTAGGTTTCGATTCTTCCTCTCTCTATTTCGCCATGTCATAAACCCTTTCCTGTATTTCTCTCTCTCCCTCTCTCTCTTGCTCTCTCTATTTTGCCTCAATCTGCAAACCCTTTCTGTATTTCACAAGCCTTTTTTGCATGCCTCACCCTGTTTCTCCCTCTATTTCCGCTTACAGATGAGCTCGTATGCCCCTCTAGTTTGCTTCTTGATCGATCCTTTCCTGCCCTCTTTGATCTGTTACACTAATTCCTTGTGCTTCATTCTATATCAGCTTAATCAGAAATTGAACTTCCTCTCTTTCATCCTTTCATTGACCCATTTAATGCCTTAAGCTATCTTTATGCGTGCCTATCACCTTATCCGTTCATTCACCGTCCTTGCACCTTCACCGACTCCATCTGCGGTGATCTGCCAGTCCTTGAGCTACCTGCTCGCCCACGCATGCTCTTGCCTGCTTTTCTGCACGTGGAAGTTTGCATAGGTCCTCTCCTTTTTAATGTACTTGAAGTTCGACTCGTTCGGAGTCCTTCGTTCCTTAGATTGACCCTTGGCCACCTCTTCCAGGGACTTTTTCCACAGTCCGCCTCTTTTACGGTTATTCCCTTAAGGTCAGGCTCGAGTCCCACGTGCAGTTTTAAACCCTGAAACTTTCTCCTTACAGCTCCGGAGTTCCTTCCTTCGTCATAGAACGCGTCTACCGCATTGCGGGGTGAAAAGTCTTCTTCACTCATGTATGTATCCTTTGTGGACGTATCAACTTCAAGTGGGGTGATGCGGAGCCGAAAGTTAACTTTCTTTTGGTCCCTGCTTTCTGGTTAACGGCACGTGATAGTGTTTCTTGCTGTGAATTAGCTATTCCCAAGAGTTCAAACCTAAGCGGAGGCCATCCTACCCACATCCACGATCGGTACTGGTCTGAGGAAGAGAGGATCTAGGACGAGACAGCTTTCATGTGCAGAAAAGTGGCGAGGGAAGAGGAGGAATCCTTAGAACGTAGTAGTCCCAACCCTTATGTAGAACCAGGTTTCGTCGATATACCTGGGCTGAAAAATGGATCGTCTCGGCAATCAGAAATGTCCATGATCGTCTCTGCCCTTTCCCATGCTTCAGCGGGAACTGCCGGGTATGCCTCTCAAGCGCCCAGTTCTTCAATTCATACATCGTCTGAACATATGGCCTTTGGTCCCGGCAATCCTTTGGCTGCAGCTCAACCAGAGCACATAGCGATCAGTAAGTGGCTGCCTCCCCATTTCGACAGTAGAGCAGCCTCTTTCGTCATGTCACAAAATCAGCGTGTACTGCAGCCTGTGGATGCAGAAGAAGAGGTCGGTTGTGCTCCACGTCTGCATGATGAGGGCTTGAAGGTAGGCCGCAAGCGGTTCATGTCTAGCCTTGGACAGCCGCCGACAGAAGTAGATTCACCGAGGGCGCAGCTAGATGTGAGACGCCGTGATCAGAGCGTGGACTCGTTCAGCTCAGGTTCTGGCAAGACTCCGATTGCTGCATCGCTGGAGCTTCGAGGTTTGTCTGATCCCTCTCTTTTTTCTCGTTTCGTCTTGCATGTCATTCTGCCTTAAGCCTTCCAATTTGCAAGCAAGGAGTCGATTTGCCAGCAGTACTGTTGATTTAGGTTTTTTCTCACGATGCGTCGTCTCCCACCACGAAACAGATAAGAAAGAGAGGTCGCCCGAAGGCTTGGACGAGGATCCAGATCAGAAAGGTAGAGAGGGGAGTGCAGTGTCGATACAAAGTTCCAGCGATCAGCCAGAGGAGCCGTCGAAGAAGCGGCGATACAGGGGGGTGAGGCAAAGGCCTTGGGGCAAATGGGCAGCTGAGATTCGTGATCCAAAGAAAGCTGCTCGGGTGTGGCTAGGGACATTTGAAACGGCAGAAGATGCTGCTCGGGCTTACGACAATGCCGCCATTAATTTCAGGGGCTCCAGAGCTAAGCTCAATTTTCCTGAGAGAGTGCAGCTGGATCTTCTGGCAGCGCGGTCGAGGCAGCAGTTCGGATCGCTTCCAACGCTTCAATCAAACCTTTCACCAGGTCCCCGTTTGCTCGCTGCTCCATCCACAGACTGGGTTGAAAGAAATATTGGAGCTTTGCCAGAGTCCATGCATTCCCACGCCATCCCTAGCAGCGCATCTTGGTTCAGCGAGGTTGGAACAGTTTCTACGAGCTCCACAACGTCACTCATAGATCCTCACCACCCCGCCCGACTTAGCATCGATCCTTACCAAGCTTCCAGCGTGGGCTACTCGCAGCTTGAAATGCCTCAGCCAGTCTTTAATCCCGATCTCTATCAACAATTGCTTCTGCGTTCTCAGCAGCAGCAGCAACAACAGCTTCAGCACCAACAGCAACTTCAGCAGCATCAGCACCAGCAGTTACTCCTCTGGAGCCAGCAGGCAAGAGCCTCCTCTCCTTGCATGTCAATGCCACCCCATCATGATTCCCTACAAAGCATCCATTCCTCTTCGCTTGATCCATCTGGACTTTCTGCGCATCTCTTGCAAGAGAGATCAGAGGATCAGACAGTACTGCAGGGGGCATCAGACTTTGCATTGGGTTCGCTTGGCATGCAAGCGGGTTTGGGCAGGTCGATTTTTTCACCTGATACAGCTGGGAGACGGTTCTCGAATGCTACTCAAGATAGGCTGGCGTTACAGCATCTCAGTCAGGCACAGCTAATTCAACAACAGCAACAGTCAATATTGAGAAGGGAAGACAGGGATGTTCACTTTAGCGGCAGCAGTGATTTGTCACAGGTGGAGATGTTCACGCAACCCTCGGTTCAAGTAGCCTCTTCACAAACTCACATGTTTCAGGAGGGTCAGGATTGGGTTGAACGAACTGCTACCTTCAGCTCTGGTCCGCCTGCTGGTAATCTGCCTGCCGGATGGCCTTTCGAACACCATCCGCCTGGTAATTAAGTTCGTTCTTAGGACACTTACTCACATATTGAATCAGGTCGCAAAGTTAATTCTCATTATTTCAAAATCTTTTGACACAATCGTTACACTACACAAAACTCGTCAGATACAGCCATCACGGCTAGCTGGGCCTTTATTTTGCAGCGGACCATGATCAAAAGGACTGCATTCCGTTGTTTACCCCGTTTGTTTATCCTGATTCCTCATTGCTGGATGGAGAATCTATTATACTCTCCTGTTCGTTTAGATGTATTACATAATTCAACGCACCCACAGAAGACGTTACTGAGTGTACTATCAAACGTTTCCTTCCCCGGTGGGTTCAGATCCTTGAGCCTCTGCAAACTGTGAGAATCAGGTCGCAAAGTTAATTCTCATTATTTCAAAATCTTTTGACACAATCGTTACACTACACAAAACTCGTCAGATACAACCATCACGGCTAGCTGGGCCTTTATTTTGCAGCCGACCATGATCAAAAGGACTGCATTCCGTTGTTTACCCCGTTTTCAGTTTGGTTTATCCTGATTCCTCATTGCTGGATGGAGAATCTATTATACTCTCCTGTTCGTTTAGATGTATTACATAATTCAACGCACCCACAGAAGACGGTACTGAGTGTACTATCAAACGTTTCCTTCCCTGTGTCTCTCTTTTGAGTCGGTGGGTTCAGATCCTTGTGCCTCTGCAAACTGTGCATATGGAAGATGAGTTAATAACGTAGTCACCAGGTTTGAATATTTTGTTATGCAAAAAGCCTTTACGTTGCTGTTATACACTAGAATGCCATTCCATTGGTGTATCATGATACCATATGCGAGCTTCACATGTCGGATCTTCTCAAAAGACTAGAAGACTGACACGTCTTTGATTCTGTTCAGAAACTGTGAATGCAGAGACGAGCTCAAGGCAACGCAGATCCCGGAATCTAGTCTTTCAGTATTGCAGTGCTATCGGAGGGACTCGTGAATTGCTCTCATATTGTGCTCTTTAGTATCTTGTGTTCCCTCTCTCTCCATAGAGGGTTTGCATTTGATTGAATGCCGATGTTTGAGAGGTTAAACTTGCATTCTTTTCTAGAGATGGCTTAATTTTCTACTCTAAGAAAACGGTATGATTCTCTTCTAGCGTGGGGAAGTTGTTTGTTGTAATGGATGAGCCTCCAGGCCTTCCACAGTTGCTTAATGTTGTAATGGGTGAGCCTTTACTGCGGTCCGTGGTTGTATACGTTTGGATCGATGCATAAGGTTGATAACACAGTGCTCAAGGTGAGGTAAGCAAGGTGACGGAGTTGTCGTGAGATTTTTTATAAGGTGAACCGTGAAGGAGTTTTCGGGAGACTTCTTACAAAGTTAAATTCAAATATTGTCGCCTGCGTTTTAATAATTCGAGATAACTGTGACAGTTGCCAGAGTTTCTTGCCTTCTAGAAATCGTTGAAACCTGCCCATTAATAATGGGTTTCTGTAATCCGAGACTCGAGTCGGTCCATGCGTTGTGAAGCTGAAGGGTTATATTGAGAAACATTCCTGGAGGCTGCCTCGAGTTTTCACCAACCACATTTATATTCTGTGGATCTTTTAGAGGGATTCGATTGATCCTGCAGAAGTGTAGCGCTGGAGGCACAATAGAAACGTTTGGGCAGTTGAAATCTAGCATAGACATACTGCTGAAGATTCTTAATGTACGTCACGGATTACTCGTCCTGACTCCCGAGCTCTTCACGTTTCCTAAGTAGACAGCTGGAATTTATTTAAACTGAGACGAGAGCCAAGTAGGATTGTGGTTGCGTTGGGAAATCGGATTCATGCCACCCACCTTTGGACTAGTATTAGCTTGTGGCAAGCGTACTGCTGCCAACTGTAAAGAAAGAGACAGAAAGGATGCATTGGGTAAAGTGGGGTATTCCTTTGCATGCAGGTAATTTTGGAAGCTCCAGTTGGCAGACGCTATGACGAACGTGTTGAGTACCGCCGTTGTAAACGGAGAGACAACCGATTGGACATCTCCCAACTTTTATTGCATGCACCTCGGAGCTTGCCATCTGTTGCCTCTCGAATATTACCCATGAGATTTTGATTTGGATTCGCCTATTACTGTGTGATGTAGCCCATTACGCACTCTATATTTTGGATGATTTATGATGCTCCCTGTAGCTTTCGAAGAGCGGTCGTTCTTAGATCCGCAGCTGTCATTAAACCGTGAGGACACGAGCATTATAAACGTAACTCTAGTTCGTCCAAGCCTGCAAAATGCAATTGTCAGAGCTTGATCATTCTCAGAGCTTCCAATTGTGCCTGCCTCCAACACATTCCGTTCGTCAACAAAAGGGAAAATGACTACAAAGAAGATCGTCTATAGACATAGACGTCCCTGCCCCCCACTTCCCTCTCTCTATTCTTGTCTTAAGCTACTTGTTAATCTATTCTCATTGATGTTTTCACATAAGTAGCTCCCTTTGATATTCATCAATTTAAAGCTGGCCTCCTTTCTTGTTTATACTTACATGGATGGAATTCTTGCTTTGGTGAAAGCAACATACTTCAAGGCAGCACATGTTTAGTGTGTTTTTGCTAGGGATCGCATCCTTATAGCACTCAAGGCAGCACATGTTTAGTGTGTTTGCTAGGGCGTCGCATCCTTAAATCACTTTTCCTCTCTCCTAGGCACCTAGGAGCCCATCGAAGTAAGTCTAAATCAATATTTTGTGTGGCTTTTGTTTAGTATGCAATAAATATTTTATGATTTTAGTCTCTCCTTAAGTTCCAAGCTAAAGAGTATTTTTAGTGTTAGTTACATGGCAAAAATATGAAGATTTTTGTTTTGATAGTTAACTGTTTGCTCGTTTGTAAGCAAATAAAGGAGTCATGATAAACCCTTATGTGAAAGACTATCACCTTGATTTTTTTTTTGTTAAGGTGGAAGATCAAAATTTTTCATTCTCTTGATTTCCTTCTAGCAAAAGTATTGAAACACGAAGTAGGTGTTCCATACCACTTGACTTTTTGCCTCAAGTATGGAGTCGATTTTCTATGTGATAAAAAATTGTTGAGTGTTCTTTTTTAGAATTGGCTCAAAGAAAATCATACGATTTTGTAGCGACTCAAGAGAAACATGCACAACGAAAATAATACAGCTGTAACATCATACATGGCCTTGGAGTGGTCATAGCAAGCATAAAAATGAGCATTTGTGTGTGCCCTTTCATAGATGAATCCAATCACAATGGTAATTGGTCTACTACTAATGACATTTTCTACGGAAGTCCTACCTACCAACTTTAGAGGCTTGATATATTTGCCATTGTAATAATTTTCACATTTTCTTCCCTTGCTATAGGTGTTTAGATTAGGGTATTTGATACCAAATGTAGGAATGGATCTTATTGCAAGACGCTCCTTGCACTAGACACTCCTTGAAGCTATTTAGATTTTCAAGAGGCTTCTTCAACTAGTGTTTGACAGAGACCCAGAGATCGATAGGATCGTAAACTTGTTTGAGTGGCAAAGGATCACAGTAGTGGGCTGCTTGATTAAGGAGAGGAGCATAGACCCACTAGCACCACTCACTTCGAAGTAGGACAAGTCATGGCGATGCCATTGGTT
Source organism: Dipteris shenzhenensis (assembly GCF_047967505.1). NCBI lineage: Eukaryota > Viridiplantae > Streptophyta > Polypodiopsida > Gleicheniales > Dipteridaceae > Dipteris > Dipteris shenzhenensis. Next base: position 19,001,232 of record NC_141613.1, read on the forward strand.
GTGGAAGGAATGGCCCTTTTGGGAGGTATAATGGGATCCAAGTATAGTGGGAGGTATAGTGGGATCCGAGTATGTGGTTTTGGCCGTCCAGAGTAGGGCTTTTGAAGAGAGGTGTGGAGGTGCCCTTTTTATCATACACCACACACATAGAGCTAGTGCCCTTTTTATCGTACACCACACATAGAGGCGGCTACCTGGACTCCTTTGAGAGAGAAACATTGGATTGAGCAACAAACAGCGAGTCATAAAAAATGACGAGTCATGAGTTGTCGTTTGCAACATGCTATCTTCTTGTTTTACTTGGCCTAAATATTGTTCAATTTTAGAAAGTTTTGGAAACGTAAAAAATAACTATTTTCATAACTTTTACAAAATAAGCTTATTTTTAGAATTGATGTAGAAAATTCAGAATTGAAAAATATCCACTTTTCAAGTCAAATTAGAAAATTAAAAAAGTGAAGTTCAATGATAGTATCTAATATTTTACAAATCTTTCAATAATTCATGCATGTCTATGTAATGTATAATGTATTCATCAATTAGAATCACAAAGACATGTTTTTTTCTTCCAAAAGGAATGATTTATCAAAACAAAATATTGCTCACATTTCACCATGAAATATTTACAAACCATCAATAAAAAGATAGTGACAACATCTTGTGAAGAAGATAATGAGACTCATGAATAGCACAAACGTTTTTTAATAACACGAGTAATGGGCAAGAAAGTGAGAAATTATATCCTAATGAGACTCATCAACATGAGTAATGGACAAAAAGGCAAGAAATCCTATTCTATCATTGGATGTTCTTCTTCTTCTTGGTGTGCCTCTCCCTCTGGTTGCTCAAGATTAGCATCAAGAGTATTGGTTACTGTTTCATCCTCCTCATTAATAGCATCTGGTTCATAATCAAGTAGATCTACAATCTCCCCAACAGCTTGTTCACCAATGGGAGGTTGAGGCTCTCCACCAGAAGCATCAAAAACCTTGGATCAAACTCTGTAGTCTTCATTCCCACTTCTTGGTGCTCGTCTGGCAACTCTCCTACTCTTTGTTCAATAAATTGTACCTGTAAGGGGTCACACTCAACAGTAGCAACTTTTCTCCCCCTCTTTAGAGCACTGACAGTTGTGGTGCCTGTTCCAGCAAACAAGTCCATTATCCATTCTCCCTTAATTGAAAGAAGGTCAACATCAAAAGCTGAGGCTTTTGATAAGGATTAATTATGCCTGTTAATTTACCACTTGTATGCCTGAACTTTTTGCAAATGCCAACTCTGTCAAACACATTTGTATGAGTTGGTTTCATTGCAAAATTATATGTCCCTTGAGCTCTTAATCTAGATGGAGAGTGAAAACCAATCGTTGCAAACTCACATGCCCAAGAAAGTCGATCAAGTTTGTACCCATGGATGTTGGGTTTAGTCCTACAAGTAAGATTCTATTAAAAAATGCCACAAAAATGTAAACAAAAGAAAAGAAAGGGGTAAAGAAGAGGAGTAGAAATAGTACCATATGATCATCTGATTCACCATGTTAAGGTCTATGAAGGCTTTTTGAGCAGCCGTAATTTGATCATGAGCATGAAAAAATATGAGTGCCCATGATTCACAAGTTGTCACTTTTTGAAAAGTTTGAATGACTCTTTTATAAGCACTTAATCCATACTTTACATCATCATTGACTGAGTTTGGAGCTTTGAAACCGTATGGAGCATCAATGATTGCTAAAGTATAAGGACGAGCGTCGAGTTGTCACAAATGTGTCCATCTCCTCCACTCATCTTTCATGAATTGTCCAAAGCAAAGGAGGCTCATCCACATCATCTGAAATATATTTGTGTAAACCAGGAACATTTTGAATTATTTGTTCTGGCTCTCTTCTTTTCCTCTCTGTTCAACAATGAGACAAAAACTGTTCAAAGGGTTGAGGAATTTATCTCAACTTAACATGAGGGTCTCGATTCTGTATTTCAAAGCTATTAAGTAAGACCCAAGATACTTGAAACTTAAAATGGTATGAAAGAGTTCACATTTTAAAATATAAATCTTAACATTTGACAAGAATTGAGATCGTTAAGGCTTAAAAATGAAAATATTGATCTTAGAATCTCACATATGACCTTAAGCTAGAACCTCGAATGCAAAGTCCATGTTGATGAGAGTAGAAGTGGATTCTAGAATTGAAAGAGTGTTCATGTGACCTTAAGATGAAAACTAGAAGAAGAACCTTACAAACATGGAGGTAGGATTCTGGAATCCACTTACACATTTTTCAAATAGAAATAAGAATCTCTCAAGCTCCTTTGGGTTACTTGAATCAGGATGGTATTTCCTAACTTCATCCCAATCACTACAGTTCAACTTTTCTATCATAATTCTTTGCATGCGCAAATAAGATTTTTGCCTGCAAAGACAAAACTACGTTTATTAAGAAGCTAAAAGCAAGTTCTTGAGTGAAAATGATTGTTATAACATTTGAGTGAATGAGCAAAGTAAGAAAATATACCTTTCAAATTCTGCTCCCATCTCCTCTAAGGAGATGTTTCCAGCCTTCACACGTGCTAGAACTCTTACTATTGGAGATGTATCACGAATTCCTTGCAAAGATCTCCAAGGGAAGAGGCTTTATGCCTTCATCTGCCTTGGCTTTCCCATGAGAGCTAGAAGAAGCCTTCAACGTCTTTTGACCTTTCAACTTTCCTTGCTCCCATAAATCAAGAATCTCTTCTTGCAGGGTCGAGACATCCCCATCACAAAATGCCAACTGAAAATAATTATCATAATGCTTGATGGTAGGCTTTTGGTCAGCACCACGTGCATTATTCTTGTGTACGTGTAGACCACATCTCTCACAAAGTGTGACTTAAAATTTATCATCAACAATCCGGCCTTCACTTTGTTGCTTGACCCATTCATTATGAAAGAATCTAATTTTTTGAATGAAAGTAATCTATAAGTGATAATTTGAGTCAACATTGTGATCCATGGATAATATTGTACACTCCTCATCAGTCAAACCTGCATAAATCCAACAAATTGATGTCTTATAACTGTCAATGTGGTCATATTCTAGACAAAGTTCTTTTTTTACAAGCAATCCGTGGGTTCCACCTAGAACATAATACTTGTAAGAATCTACCCGAGACTTTATCCATGAGTTCTTTGTAGGACATTGAGTCATGTCCACCAAGTAGTGGTAGCACCATGGCTGTAGGTTTTGATTTCATTTTTCTCTTGAGGTTGGAAACATGCACTTCATTGATACGTTGTAGTTGAAGTGGCCTTTTTCCGGTCTTGGGATCAATGGGAGGTAGTTCAATACAATTGATGGGTAGCTCACAAGGCAAAGCATCGACCATCTTTGTCTTCTTACACATCTCGCGGGTAGCATTATTTGAATTCTCACCTTGTGGAGCTGACAAGGGTGCACGTGGACTTGAGGGCACAATCTCCGCTTCACTTAAGAGTTGTTTCTCTCTTTTTTTGCCCTTACTACCTTTTGTTCTTGTGTCTTGCACAGAAGGTTCTTAAGCTGGCTCCTCTTCACTTGAATCATTAGTGTTGGTGTCCACATCTTCTTGCGTGTCTTCATCTTCATCAGAGGTACTTGCAGAATCTGAACCACCAAACATACTCTCCATGTGCTCCAAAAATGCTTGACCAAAACTCTAAAATCCAACAAGAAAATAGGAACTTAGGAAAAGAACATGCAAATTATAGTTAGAATAACTAGGAGATGAAGAGAAAAATTTCTTACCAAACCTTTTGTTTGCATTGCATCTTCAAAAAATTGTTGTGTGCTTTGGGGATTGACCTCTTGTAGCTCAAAGTCCTTTTGAAAAAGGAGTACAACAACTTCAGATGATCCTAGTTCACGCTTAACCAGAGAGAACATCTTTTCTAATCTTTGCTCCATTACATTTATGATACGTCCAGCCCATTGGAATTGATCAGTATCACTTGATAAACCTTTATGTTTAGTCACGAGCAAAAAGGTAGCAGTACGCTCAACTATTGTCCTATGAAGGCCAGGAACTCCCATGGTCAATGTCCAAACATGCACATACTTTGATTTCTAGTCTTTCCCTCAAAAGCATCGTCATTGCCAGTAGGTTTTGAAGCCTCCCTGGAATACTGGGATACTGGAATAGGAGCCTCGATCTCATTTGAAGAGCGCTTACCTATACGACCTTTCACTCTTGATGGTGTCAACTGGCTTTGCTGTGGAAATTATTCTGTTGCAAGAAGAGGCTTTTTTAGACACTTTCTCCCTTGTTGGCATGACCTCACTTTGCTGTAGAGACTATTCAAGTGCAAGAAGCTCTCTCCTTAATGAAGCATTTGGTGAGTTGGTCGATCTTGTCTCTGCAAATGCTGGACTCATGGGTGGTGCTTGCAAACAAGAAGTCGTCAAGGAACCTGAACACCCCAACCTTCCTCTTCCATCACCTCCCCCCTCAGAAGGTGGGGTACTTTTTGATGCTTTGGACTTTTTCTTGGAGTGGAGAAGCTGGGATTGTGATGCCATTTCCTGGAAAACAAATACTGAGATTAAGAATACTTAAAGTATTGAAGGAAAGAGAAATTAGTGAAGAAGTGCTTGTAGAAAAGTCACATTAGCATGCCCCTTCACGAAACACGTTAGAAATTGGATTCTAGAATCTAAACTGCACAAAAGAAGTTTAAAGAAGAACTAGTGAAGTGGACAGTAGCATGGAAGATGAAACGTAGAGTGTTGTAAAAGAGCACTGTGTTGCAAATGTAAGAGGTAGGATTCCAAAATCCTAGTTTGAATGGTATAGAAATATGAAAGTGCAATATTTACCAAAAAACATCTAAAACGTAAAAATTGAAGAGAACATTGTGAAATCTCTCCAAATTCAAACAAAGTTAGTGAAATTGGGAGATAATAACTGCAATACTATGACCAAAAGAGCACTTTTCTCATTTTAAACACATAGAAATTGTTGCTTCCACTTGTTAAAAAAAGCAAGAAAAACGTCAAATAAAGAACTTTTTTAAAGAAAAACCCAAGAAATTTCAACTTTTATAGAATTTGTAAACTAAACATGATTTTTGTTGGGAATTCTGACCTCTTTGTAAAGAGCGTCGGTCGACAGAACTTGAGCACAAGGAAGTGCTAAAATTATGTTTGCTGAATGGGGTTTTTGTGTGTTGAATGTAGAGTCAGTGAATCCAAACTGAAGGATGGAATTTGATCCACTAAGACTCATGAATACATTGGAGAGGTGAAAGGAACCGAAGATCCACGATCGTAACCACTTTCCCTTCTTCTTCTCTTTTTGACACAATTTACAAGATTTCACAGAACCTGCTAGGCGTTTCCCCGAGGTATAGATAACTCAGATTCTAGAATCCGATTTCATGAAAACAAAGGGACGTAGACGAGGGCAATAAACAATAGTTTGAAGCTTTTGCATGACGTAAAAGTTGTTTGTGCTGATGTTAACATAACTGCGCTGATTTTCGGGATTCCAATATCCCAAGTGTAGAGAACTGAGATTCTAGAATCCCAAGTGTAGAGAATTGGGAATATAGAAACCAACCTTCAAAGCAATACAACAGCCGCAGAGAAGGAAAGATAGCTTCTATGGTGCTTTTCGGACTTTTGCACTATATTGCAGATGATTATGTTCCTTCCCAATGCAAGCATGTTGTCTTTCGAGATTCTGGTATCCCAAGTGTAGAGAATTGGAATTCTGGAATCCAACTTCAAAGCAAAACAACAAGCTTAAAGAAGGCGAACGCGCTTTTATGACCCTTTCCGAGATTTTGCACTATGTTCCAACTGATTGTGTTTCGTTTTGGGATTCCAGTATCCCAAGTTTACAAAACGCGGATTCTAGAATTCAAATTACTAAAAATAGAAGAGGAACTCCCCAAGCAAAGGAGTGAAAATTCCAGACCCCACCGTTGGGGGCGTTGCCTCCAGACCCCTTGAGGGAGCTACCACCCCCGAACCCCCTACTATTAGGGAAACTACCACAAAACCCCCCTTGATGCTTGAAGTTTAAAAAATCTTCCACTACATGGCTTTTTGTTTTGGGATTCCAAAATCTTTCACATCTTAGTTTGACTCTAGAAGTCCACTCTTCCCAAACTTTGAGATTCTAGAATCCCAAATAGAGCTATTTTGGTTCTTTACTACCAATATAAGCTTTAAGGTGAGGTTCCAAATCCCAATCTTCATATGAAGTGGATTCTTGAATCCTACTTTCCTTTTCACTAGTTCTAAAGAACCATTTCTTAAAAATAAGACTTCCAAGGTTTTGATTTTGGAATCCTAACTTATTTTCCTTTTGGAATGGAGGACTCATCTTGAGAATAAGTTTTTTCCTCCCTTTGGATGTTGTGTACTTTTATGTGTAATTGTGTTTCAATAATTATTAACAATCGACCCAAAGTCTACAAACAAGAATATCTCCTCATAACTAACTCTATACCTCCGACTAGCAAAATTTGTTCCTTATCTTTTCCAAATATATGCACTCTCATAAAAACTACCTTCGTGGAATCCCAAAACATTAATCACAAATTACGTAATGTTCTCTAAAAACCTATATTTTTAGAATGTAAACTAAAAAAGACAAGTAAAAGACCAACCTTTGCTCAAAAGTTGTACAAAAATGTGTGCAAGCCTCTATAGTGCTCTCGAGCTCCAATTCCAACTCTTGCAATTGAGAAATGAGGCCCTCCACCTCCTTTTAAAGCAATCTTTCTCTATTTTTAGAAAGTTTGGATATTATTTTAATTTAAGTAATTAAATTCCATAAACAAAGGTTACACAAACTCTTCCATGTCTCTAAAGCCTCATTTACAAGGTGCAATATTTAATTTGTCTTTGGTGATAGAGTGGTAACATGGAGCTCATGATGAGCAGTCCTAGCAAGTCCTCCCTTTTTTGTCCATCTCCTTCACAAACTTCCACTTTTAGCAAGGATATTGAAGAAATCAACCACACCCCCTCCTCAAAGAGGCTTCCATTTCGACAATCAACATGCACATTGAGCATCAACACCAACAATGCTAAGCAAAGAACTTTAAGAGGTGCAAGGAAAGGATACTTTCAATAATTTCCATACGTGATGCAAGTAGAGCATTTTGTTGTAGAAAGAATTGCTTGAGGTCACTAGGATTTTAAAAAATCAAGCAAGAAAGGCATCATTTCTTTGGGTTGAAAAGACGGGAACAAAATTTCTTTTTGAGAACTTCAGTGAGAGCTTCCTCCTCCTTGGCAACCAAGTACCTGGGTCGGTCTCCCAATTGGGTCTAACCGACTACGACGACTGGTGATTATATAAGAGCAAGCACGAACAAGGGAAGCAAGAAAGGCAAAGAGAGGAGATGGAGAGATTACAGGGGCCACAACAAGAGGAAGTATTTGGCGGGCTTGCAGATATAATGAACCTTGGCCCCAATCCTCCAACCAAGTAGATCGCACATAAGAGCACCATCAACCCTCTGTGCCTCGAGATGATCAGATATGAGGAGCCTCTAGTACTAGCTGAGCAAGAGCCTCATCCTGTTGTCTCACAGCCTCATGAAAAGGAAAAGAGACCAAGGACAAAGTAGACCCCTAGGCGCGAGAAGCCACCTTGAATGACCTACTAGACATAGGAAGAGGAGTTTGAAGAGGTGGTTGCAAGGGAGGAGAGACGAAATAAGTTCAAAGCGAACAAGCGGCCATGGAGCCATGTCCAAAGGCCAGTGCACGGTCCCCCAAAGATTAAGAGGTGCAAAAAATCAGGTGTGGAGGCACTTCAGAAGATCCGCAAGTTCCAAACCACTGTGGAAAATCTCATTCCCTGTGCACCCTTCTAGCGTGTTGTACGTGAAATAGCACAGCATTACAAGAGTCATGTGCGTTTCACTTCAGGCGCTATGGGAGCAATTTAGGAGGCAACGGAGTAGATGACAGTAGGTCTTTTTGAAGACGTGAACTTATGTGCTATCCATGACAAAAGAGTAACAGTGATGGACAAGGACCTTGCACTCGCCAAGCGCATCTGCTCCGATCCCTCCCTTAAGCCCTAGATGTTGTTTAGGTTCATTTGGTGTAGCCTGAATCATTTTGTGAATCTCTGCCCTTTGAGGCCAATGAATAAAAGATATCTTTATGTTCTATTACTGTTCCCATGTTATTATACATCTTACGTGATGCTTTCCATCAGTTTATGCAAGTTCAGTGTGAATTTGAGTGGTCAAATGATGTTTTTTCACTGTGCAACAGAAGGCAAATGTGTTCGGCATCACGCGCGGAGCCCAAAAATGGTAAAACCTACTATGGCACATATGGGGCTTGTTTGACCAAGAACTCGCTATGGCACGTATGGGGCCTGTTTGACTTGGTCAAACAGGCCCCATACGTGCCATAGCGGGTTTTACCATTTTTGGGCTCCCCGCACGATGCCGAACACATTTGCCTTCTGTCGCGCGGTGAGATTCTTACTGGATTGCTTAGAAATGACCATTATAGTGCAAATATTTATCTGATCGCATGCTTTTGAACAGAATAGTGAATGAAAATATTAATGCCAACAACAATTAAAGTTACAAAAAACAATGACAGTATAAAATAAATTTTGTAAAAGAACACAAAATGGGGCACTGTATAAAAATATAGCTGTATTCATATAAAATAAAATTTCTTTACAATAAGGCTTCAGAGCCTTTCTCTCTTCTCTAAAACACTGAAAACATCGTGCTTTGAATTCCCAAATACACTCCTAGCTCTAAACCTAGTCGATAGAGAGTCAACACTATTGTTGTTGCTGGCCAGGGACATGGTTGCTGCCGTCAATGCCATACCTTGAAAATTGGTTCCAAAGGCATTGAGGGCAGTCATGCGGTTCACCAAAATGACCTTGTCAGCATTGCGATTGATGTCAGCATGACCAATCACTCTTGACAAGGCCTTGCACTTCAGGAGGTCATTAGTGCCATGTGGAGAAAACTTTTTGTGGATAACCACAAAGTGCCCTTTTGCTTGGCCAAGGTAATGTGCCAGTGATGAGTGATCTCGGCCGAAGCTACTACGAATAAGGCGTTGCCGAGATGAGAATAGGTTGACCTCAAATGCCTCCTGCAATAGTCCAACATTACATTAGAATTCCATTAAAGCAAAAGTATACCAAGAGAGAAGAAATTCAAAGCTCATAGTTTCTTACCACTATGGAGTCATCATGCTCAATCCCTTCCTCTTTGTCAATGAGGATGGATCCAGAGGCCTCCTGCCGTCTGGAGTGAGATGTGGAGGCTTCTTCTGGAACATCAGGTAGGTTGGAGTAGATTGATGTCTTTGCATCTTTGATTTGGGCCAGTGTTAAAGCAAGAACCTCTTCTATTGAATCATCTGCTCCCAAAAACCCAGGTTCTTGCATAGTCATGTCCACCTCGTATCCACATAGGATACCAAGAGCTTCATCCTCCTGGAGACCAAACATAACCTCTATGTCATGGAGAAAGAGGTATTGTTCTCCATCGACAAGAAGGAGAGCAAGAAACCATATCATTGTTGCGGGGTCAACAGAGGTGGATGGAATTTGAGAAGTAGAATGGGGCTCAGGAGGTCGCTGGAGCACTTCCAGGGCCAATGCAGCTTCTCGCTCCTCAGCTTCTTCATCTATGGGCTCTTCATTGTAGATGTTGAGCTCATCTACAGAAATAAGAGGATCAGAAAGGGAAGGGGTAGGGTCAGGGCTTAAGGTTGAGGCCTCCTCTTCCATTTGTCCCTCCTAGAGAAGGAAAATAAAGGACACTTCCCAAGATAGGAACCTATTCCTATGTTTCCGATGACTCCACATGCTAGGAGGTCATGAGTGTCCACCTCCCTAAACCCTAGGGGTGTGAGTTGGGCTTAAAAGTGATCTAAATGCTTCACGAACCTGGGTTCTTGATTGAACAAGTACTTCAAATAATCAATTAGAACCCATCTTTTTGTAGACTCATAAAGTTGATATGCAAAACTCGCGATGTAGTCTTGCATGTACTTTGATGAGGTCTTCAAAATCAACTCGGGCTCCCAAGTAGGTGCCTAGGACATCTATGCTCTTATCAAAGACTAGAAATAACTCCTCCTCTCTATCAATTAATGGAGTATGGGAGACGAAATCATGGAAGGCAGACTAGCAGAATCCATGGTAGTTTGGTAGCTAGGAGAACTATGGCTATGATAGTGAAACTTTGAAACTAAAGTAACTTTATAACCTCTATATACCCAAATGTTCTAAATATAAAAAATAAAAAGAATTATAAAATTTTTGGGAAAAACTCGACATTGACATGAAACAAAACCATTCAAAACATCAAAATTAATTGCACCACTATTAATTGGAAAATGTCAAAATCCACAATTGTTCCACCCCACATTTTCTAGACAATCTTCAATATTGTAGGAGGGATAAAAGTGGCACTATGCATGAGCTTCTCTGCACGCTTTCCTACCTTTTCACCATTTAAGGTAAAGTGAAAGGACTCAAACATGCCATCCTCCATGACCAATAGGTGTTCCCGCACGTCCCTGAGAGTCCACTGTGATGTGACAGTCACATTCTTGACATCTTCTAAATGAGAACCAATACATAAACTTACCCCTACATTATCATCATCGTTAGAGTCAAGGGGGAGCCAAGTACCACCTGTTTTCTTCCAGCGCCTATATTGGAAAGCAAAATATAACATTTGGTTGGAGATGTGGTACTTGACAACCACATTGTCCTTACATACATGGCATTGAAATAGATCACCCTTTTGTTCACCTGACCTGCTTCCCCAATTCACCCCAAGCAATTCCTCAAGGGCATTCTCATGTAGGCACTTGCATGACCACATGATTTTTGTTCTGTGCATCTGACTATTATGAAAACAAGAAGCAAAAATGTGCAGAGGCATAAACCAAGACAACCTTACCCATTTAGAGCCAAATGTAAAATTCATGGCCATGCCCACATCCTTTGCAATCTTTTCCTTGTATGATTGCATTGTTCTTGTGTCCACCATGCTACAATCCATGTCTTCAAGTTGTGGTGTTACAATGCATTGAAGATGGCCATAGCCTGATGCCATCCTTGGAGTAATGTACTTGGCATTAAACCAATAGATATTTCTCTATTTCAAAGCAGAGGACTTGTCTCCAGCATGCATTTGCCTTCCTAAATCCTCATGAATGGTAGTAAACTTACCTAAGAATCACTCGACTGGTTCCCACTCCTCAAAGTCTGAAGGAAATACATCTACTATGCACAAGTGCTATTTCAAAATACAATTAAAAATCGACTCATTACACTGGTTCTATTTCAAAATACAACTTCAAGTTGACTCATTACACTTCAAAATATTACACGAAATGTAGACTTACAATGCGATGGTATTGTCAATTGATTGCTTGATGGAGGAAGGCGCATGTCCTTCCCCATGTAGATGTGTTGCACCTTTGCAAGCAATCCTTTCTTCCCAAGATTGAACTTCATGATGCGGCCCTTCCATTCATGCAAAAGATCACCTCTTTTGCTCTTGGGAAGCTTATGTGGACCCTTGGCAGATCCTCTCATGACTATCCAATCATTCAAGCTGTAGGTGCAAGGCACCCATTCACCCAGTGCATTTTTGCTCTTGTGGGACACAGAGTACATGTATGGTCTCCTCGCCATGCTTGTACAGAGGTCACAACTGCAATAATGGACTAGAAAATGCAGCTTGGAGGGAGAGAGCAGCTCCGATAGAGGGAGAGAGAGGGAGAAGGTATAGAGGGTGCAACTGAAGGTTGAGAGAAGCTCCAAGAGGTGTTGTAGCTAGGAATGGAGGGAGAAAGGGTAGAGGGGGATGAGCAGCTGCTCCAGGAGGTGTTGTAGCTAGGAATGGAGGGAGAAAGAGCAGAGGGGGATGAGCAGCCACTACAGGAGGTACTATAGCTAGGAATAGGGGAAGAAAGTGCAGAGGGGGATGAGCAGCTACTGTTGTAGGAGGTGTTGTAGCTAGGAATGGAGAGAGAATGAGCAGTTGCTACAGGAGGTGTTGGAGAGGGAGCAACATAGTGGACCAGAGCAGGAGGGGGTAGAGAAGATGCCAAATGAATTCCCACGTTTGAAAAATGGAGGGAGAATGGAGCTGGACCAGAGAAGAGGAGGGGGTAGGCCTGTAACAAGCTGAGAGGGGGGGAAAATTCACCCAGAAGGGCCCACTGCCTCTTGAATGACTTGTAGGTTTGTTTGGGGGAGGTGCATACGGGAGAAGGGTCAAGTATGGGTTGAGGGGGGGGGGGGGGATGGTTTAAGTGGTCCCCGGTGTAAGAGGAGTAGCCAATAGGGGCTGTTTGCAGGTCTGCCCACCCTCCACCTCAACATGGCATTGCCCCACAAAAAGGAGCACTTCCATTGGTACACCTCAAATACCTCACTAATCCCTTGAAGTTAGGAAACACTAATTGGGGGCCCTTTAGAGACCCTAATTCTCCCCTAATGCAAGGATGGCATCCTACGAAGATGTGTATGTGAGCACGAATACATCGATGTGCTAAACCTTTGAAAAAAAAAAATTAAGAAGGGGACGGGGCACGTGTAATAAATGTAAAATACATCAAATTCCTTCTAAATTCCCAAAAATTAATGATGAAGTATTGGAGATTGGTTAATTGATGTGTTAGGTCTGTTAGATTTCATAATGACCTTAATTATAATGAAAACATTAAACTCAATGAAAAACTATAATTGAATCATAATTCAGTGCAATGAGAAACAATAACTTTGCAATTATAAAGTATTACTCACAATTAAAAAAAACAATTGGAAATTGGCATATGCCATAACTCAATGAAAAACAACAATTTAAACTTGACATGTATCAATGCAAAAGGAATTATTTGAAAGATCCGTGTATTAACTATAAGAAATGTCATTACAAGGATGCTTTGAAGCCTATTCTTATCCTTTTCTACTTCTATGACCTCGAATAGGAGTTTTAGAATCCCTAAGTAGGTTGCTAGTTCTAAAGCTACTACCAACAATAGTAGAAGTGGCATCATTGCCAAAGACATTGATGATGCCATGAACGTTTGCACCAAATGCATTAAGTGGTGGATAAAAATGACCTTGTTCGCATTTTAAGGTATGTTGGAATGCCCAATCACCTATGGTGATAGGGCCTTACACTTTTGCAACTCCACTCAGCCTCATGGTGAAAAGCTCTTATGAAACACCAACTTGATGACTAGAGGTAAATGACATGTACTATTCTAGTGAGCTATCCTAACCAAAGGCGTTGTAGACATGTCCCCTTTGAGAGGAAAATTCATTGACTTCAAAGGCTTCCTACAATAGTTCAAATATTACATTGTAAAACTACTTCAAATCACAAAATAAAAACTAAAAAAGGAATATTTAGTTTCTTACCACCATTTCAACATCCTCTTTTGCCTCTTTATCCTCTCCTCTGTAAAAAATCCTCTCAGTTACATTCATTCTTGTGTAAAGATTTTGAAGCTTTTGCGGTTTGTGTTATGTTTGGTGACAAGTTGTAGGTCAAGGGGTTTACGTTGTTCAAGATTTCTAGTGTTGTGCAAAGAAATTCATTTACGCCTTCATCCAATCCTAGAAATTTGGTATCTTTAATGCTAAATTCAACCTCAAAACCTAACAAACTCCAAGTTTCTCATCCTCCCTCAAACCAAAAAGAGTCTCGATGTGATGGAGGAGTAGGTATACCTCCCTATCAATAATGATGCGGACTAATGAAAATCCATTTTTGGATTTTCAGGCTTATTTGTAGAGGTGGATGGGGGCTCTATGCTAGTCAAGGGCCCTTTTATAGGATCAATTTGGAGCAACTTCAAGGCTTCCATTTCTTGCATCTCCTTAGCTTCCTCATCAATTTCCTCTTCCACATTGCGGCCAGACTCACATCCTTATGGTCTATGATGTTGGAACTAGAGGTAGAGAAATTGTGTGATGAGGGCTTTTCATTTTGGTGGTCTTCTTGGAGAAGAAAGATATAAGACATCTCCTAAGAGAGGAACCTAGTTCTTGTGTTCCTATGATATGCAAGTCTAGAAGTTTTTGGATATCAACATCTATATAAGAATCATTTGGAAGATCAAAGACAAAATGCTCAATATGCTTTACGAATTGAGGCTTCTTGAAGTACATGTGAGATATTTTAAAGGGAACCATTTCTTTTCAAATCCATAAACCTGATATGCAAAATCATTTATAAAATATTGCATGTACTTGGTGAGGACTTGGAAGCCTCTTTCGCTCCCTAGTTATTTTCTAGTACATCTATGGTCTTGTGAAATAGGGGGAAAATATCATTCTCCTTATTAGAAAATGAGGTTTTTGAGATGAACTCATAGAAAGTTGCTTTTTCTGGATGCATAAAGATTATGGTGGAAATGTTTGGGGTGCTAGAATAGCATGATTAGGGAAATTCTAGTAGCCAGCATAAGAGTGAAAGTAAAAAACAAATGGCTCTTACACCCTTATATAGTTATAAACCCCCCTAATAAAGGAAAATTTTAAAAAATGCATAGTTTTTAACAATTAAGACATCAAACTACCAATGTAAAACACAAAGTCCAATACCACCAATTTTTTATAGCGTACAACTTCCTAGGCAAAAACAAAAAACCTTCATCCTTTAATTGATTGATCACATTACTTAGACACATTGCTGACTATATTCAACATCCTGGGAGGGATAAATTTGACATTAGGCATGGACGTTTTGGCCCACGAGCATTACTTAAACATATTGTTGACTATCTTTAACATCATAGGAGGGATTAAATTGACATTAGACATGAACATTTTGGCCCACTAGCATACTCTTTGGCAATTCAACGTGAGGTTGAAAGAGTTTGATTGCCCATACTCCTTAACCAACACGTTATCTTGGACATCCTTTAGAGTTCATTGTGATGTATCCCACATTTAGCTCAATGTTTAAACATACCGTTGCATTGTCATCATCATTCAAGCCAAGGAGAAAACAATGGGCACCTATTTTCTTCAATCTCTTACATTGAAAAGACAAATAAAAATTTCTATCTTGATATGTGGTACCTAATAACATTGCCCTTACATGCATGACATTGAAACGAATCACCCTTTTGTTTGCCCTACCTACTGTGTTAAAAGGTCAACTAATGAACCCAAAGTAAGTATTGAAATAGTTAAGTGTCTTGACTGTTAGAAATTATAACCGCATATAGAACTACCAAGTTGAGTATGAGAGCATTAGAAGAGAATACGTGATACACGCTCTTGTAATTATATGTTCTGATGAGTAATGAAGACTTGGATCTAGCTGCCATATATTCTCTACACTCTGTGTCTATTTTTGTTTTTGATGCAATGTCTTGCGCATTTCCTTCTAAATCTGAAATGAGAGATAGTAAGATGTATTTTTCTTTGTAGTGGAGAGATCTTAGATGTTTTGAAAATACCAGCATTCCATTTTGACAATGTGTTAGTAGTTTTAGCAATTCACACAAAAACATCAAAGTATTGTATTTTGTTAACACCTATTTCCCCAAATCTCCCCAATCAAAGCATCAAGAGACTTTTCATCTATATACTTACATGACTACATGGTCTTTGTTCTATGCATTTTGATATTTTGAAAACAAGAAACAAGAATATGGAGTGCCATGAACAAGACAACGATGCCCATTCTGATATTTTGAAAACAAGAAACAAGGGTATGGAGTGTCATGAACAAGACAACCTTGCCCATTTAGAAATTAATGTAAACTTCATGGCCATGCCCACATCCTTTGAAATCTTCTCCTTATCCAATTGCATTGTTCTTGTGTCCACCATGTCAAAGTCCATGTCTTGAAGTTGTGGCTATGGAATGGTTTGAAGATGGCCATAGTGTCCTCTCCCCCTTGCAATAATGTAGGTTGCATTATACCGATCCACATTCCTCTTTCATAAAGAAGAAGACCTCTCTAGCATACATTTGCTTACCCACATCTTCATGAATGGTAGTGAACGTCCTATGAAAGACTCCAATAGTTCCCACTCCTCAAAGTTTATAAGAAATACATTTTCCATGAATAAGCACTCTATCAAACCTAGCATAGAATTTTCAAATAGAGTCATTACACCCCATAAAGAGTGTATTCAGAAGAGTAAAGGAACTCACAATGTGATGGTATTGTAACTTGATTGATTTATGGAGGCAAGCACACATCTTTTGCCATGTAGTGTAGCCTACACCTTGCAAGCCACCCTTTCTTCTGAAGATTGAAATTCATATCATTCTAATAGGAGGGGATGTGGTAGCAAAGCATGTGCAAGAGAGGGGGTAGCAAAGTAGGGTGGACTACTGCAAATTCTAAAGGGAGTCACTACTCGGAAACTATATATATCATGCATATTGAAGTGATATTATTAAAACCCGCTATCTATAAATTGTACACATTTTAAAGACCCCTTTTTCTAGACAGTCTTATAGTTTTTTTCCAACATCCCAATTAAAATACCCCTTTTGTAAGTATATTTTTGTAAAAAATTATGGCATTTTCCTATTATAAAACCCTTTTGTTGATCCCACGTGCTATATTTACATATGATGAGTGACATCTCACCCCCCCCTTCACGAGTGCAAATTCAAACAAAAAATTGGAGGGAGGAGCAGTAGGACCAGAATAGAGAAGTGGTAGAGGATGGGATAGACTATGAGAACAAGTGGTGGAGAAGGAGATAAACTAGCCCATAGGGACCCAAAGCATTGCCACAAAGAAAGAATCATTCCCATTGGTCCACCTCAAGTCCCTTCTTAATTCCTAAATATTAAAATACACTAATTTGGGGACCCTTTGAGGCCCCATTTCTCTCCTAATGGAGGTTCTCATTTGATGTTGTCATGGAGGTCACCATTTGGTGTTAGGAGGTAATTTGATATGTAAGTACAACGAACTAATGTTTAATGTTTGAATAAGTTTGATATGGTATTTGTTAGGCTTGTTTATGAAAATTTGTGTTCTTCCATGTAGTTTTCAAGTAACATTTTAATTTGGTGGCATTGTTTGCTTTCGTGAATGTTTCATGAAACATGTGAATGACACTTTCCGAACAAGATTTTTTTAAATGTTCAATGATGTAAATGTCTACCATGCCACTACATAATGTAACGAGAGAGAGAGAGAGAGAGAGAGAGAGAGAGAGAGAGAGAGAGAGAGAGAGAACTCTTCAAAATGGAAATTCACTAAAGTGGAGAATGAGGGTGGAAAAACATCTAACTATGATGTTGTTTGTGATTTCCTCATTAGAGTGGAGGATATCAATTGAATTGGATGCCTAATCATAAAGCATCAAATAATTCTCAAGGTCACTTAGCATTTGGCTTTAGAGATGAAGATTCAAGGGGAAATGGGTTCAATGGGTAATGGTATCATAGTAATGAAAGACACTATTCTGAAAAATAAAGTATGTGAGTATTAATATGCAATGAGTCATGACACCAATTCCAAAACTTAAGAGGCATGTAATTCTCTCTATAGAGATTATGAAAGGACTCATAGGGGACTTTTTTGTAAGAAAATTTGCATTAGAAAAGTCACCAAAGATGATTTTTAGGCCATACATCTAGGTGTTTGGATGACATAACCATCTATTTCAAGTCACTATAAACCTTGATTAATACACATGGTCAATGGAATAACCACCATTAGCAATAAAGGATACCGATGGTTAACTAAACTATCAAATGGTACATACTTGAGCATTTGGGTAGAGGGGAAAGAGAGTGGTTCATCAAATCCATGGAAATGCCTACAAGTTCAAATGCCAAAGAAGCACTACAAATGCAACTCCCACATTAAATCAAATCCTTAAAGTTCATGCATTTCCATAGCCTCATCTTCACTAAACAATGCTACATGAAACTCTAGAATGCTGGCATCATCTTCCTTTGGTAATGAACAAGAAGGTTATGCTAGAAGCTATTTTAAAAATTTTACAAGACAGAGAAGAATCCATCATTTCAAGGTCAACTTATATAAAATTTGGCATGGGCAATTTTGAAATGTCAAGAAACCATCAAAGAAAAGGATGCTTGAATGCAATACATGTGATGAATTGATAATGCCATTGAACATAAGGCGAGCATTTTTTTAGGAAGATATGTAAAATAAATAGCAATTCAATTACATCAGGTGCATGATGCTAGAATGTTGTATGCTTATTGGAGGGAGGAAGCTATTTCAAATAGCAATATGTGCATCGCCATTGATAGCATGGATTAGATCACAACAGCATTGTCAAGGTATGAGTTCATCTCGCCTCAAATGGAGGGCACACATGGACTAAAAGAATACATGTGACAAGTATTAGTACATGAATACTGACTATTTTGTGATGTATGGATTGATTCTTTTCATGAACACGATAGTAAAAAAGTGATGGCATCCATCATGAAGGAAATACAAAAGGTCAAACATGCATGCGGATGTTTGCATCTCATTTTCAAGTTGTATATATAGGTTAGTTCTCATGTGGATGCTTTATTACAAGAAACAAGAAGACTAAAAGAATTGCAGATAGGGCAATTATGCATCATCCAGTAGACAAAAGTAAGAAAGAAAATATATTTGTAAGGTGGCATATGTTGAATTCCATTTTGCATAAAGAAAGGGTTAAATATGTATGGTATATAGACTCAAGTACATCAAACTACATGAGCTATCATGTAGACTGGTTTGTTGATTTGTGGCAGCCTAAGGGGCTTGGCTTTGTTGAGATAGGAGATGATACCTATCATAGAATTGAGCATATTGGCAAAGTTCCTTTGAGCATGCAAAATGGGAAAACAAAGTACTTTTTTGATGGATTACATCTACCAAGTAGTACTAAGAACTTTGTCTCTATTGGTCAAATGGTAGACCAAGGATTATAGGTCAAGTATAATAGAGAGGGTGTGTTTGTTGAGGAATACAAGAATAGCGAAAGAGATATTTCAAGAGGATGCAAAGTGGGTAGGATTCTCACCTTGAATGTGAGCATGCCAAGTGTGGATGCTACAATGTTTGCAAAAGGACAAGGAGTTGTTGTAGACATAGGGATATGGCATAAGCAGATTGGCTATATGAATGTGCAGAGGTTGAATTCAATGTAGTCCATAGGTATAGTTGTAGGCTTGCCTAACTTCAGGGTTGAAAACAAAGACAAGGTGTGTTAATCTTGTGAGCTTGGGAAGCAAGATAGGAAATCCTTTCCACAAGAAAGACATATAATTTCAAAGCCATTTGATTTAATACATTTAGATATATGGGGTCTCCACAAATATGCAGGATAGGAAATCCTTTCCACAAAAAAGACATACAATTTCAAAGCCACTTGATTTAATACATTAGATATATGGGGTCCCCACAAATATGCAATCATTGAGTGGGAGCAGGATTTATGTGATATTTATTGATGATTACTCAAGGAAATTTTGGGTATACTTTATGAAGCAAATTAGATTTTTGCCATTCCAAAGCTCTAAATCCATGCTTGAATAATGAATCTAGTAGGAAGATAAAATGCCTAAGATTAGATGGTGGAGGTGAATACTTATCTCATGTGTGAAGAACTACTTCAAGGATCATGGCATAAGAGGGCAACTCACATGCAGGTATACCCCACAATAGAATCTGATTTGCTGAAAGAAAGAATAGACACATTCTAAGGTTTCAAGAGACATGTTGAATGAGAGAAATATGCCCCGTTGTTATTAGGTTGAGGTAGTTCATATATCTACATATATTATGAATAAAACCCCCACTATAACAATACATGATATTACACAAGAGGAGACATATACTTGTAGAAAAGCAAACGTGTCACACTTTAAAGTTTTTGGATCTGTTACACATGAGCATATACTAGATGAATTGAGGACAAACCTTGATCCACAGGCTGTAAAAAGAATTCTATTAGGATACCCAATAGAGAAAAAAGGGTATTGCTATGAGAAACCTATCACATAAAAGCAAGGATTAGGTTCACATTTTCACATTTGCGTCAATGGGTTATTAGCACTAATTAATTACTCTTTAAAGTAGCGTGAAAACAATGTGATCACATTGTTTATCAGAAAAAATCACCAAGAAACCAAATAAATCTACTGCCGGTAGTACTTATATAACTGATGGTAGTAATAACATTACTGGCGATAATGTTCATTATCCCAGTGGTAATATACACCATCGGGATAATAAACATTACCGCCAGTAATGTTATTACTACTGTCGATAGTATCTTATGTACTGGCAGTGCTATGGGTTGTTATAGATTCCCAATTTCTCGTGTAGCCCAGTGCTATATCTCTGCTATATATTGGTGGAAATGGCAATAGAGGCCTGCCATTCAATCCAATTATGGTTCATATCCTGATAAACCCTTTGGTAAATTGGGAAAGAAAGTGAGCCACAATTTGGATCTAAATAGTTGTAAGGCTAAGTGGGCGAGAGTGAGTCAGCATTCATTCAACTTGTGGGTGTGGTTTGCTCCTTCGATTCCTTGCATCTTGGGGAAATTGTGGACCATGAACACGAGGGCTAGTGGATGCGAGTGTTTGTTGTGTGTTCGTGAGGGCGGTCTATACTCCGACTCCTTGTGTTTTGGGGAACTTGTGGACCACAATCATGAGTGCCAATGAATGCGATTGTTAGTGAGAAGCTTGACTCTTAAGCTAAGGGCCTTAGGAATGGAGAGAAGGGGGAGATGAGATGGCAAGGATTTGAGCAGAAATAGGGCATGTGTTGTGACTATGAATGCACAATCAGAAATGCGTGAAACTAGAAATGCTCATCCACAATCTTCAAGACGAGTTGTGACTAGTAGGCAAACTATATGCCCATGCCAGTATTCATATGCTTGAAAATGTTCTCAAGGTTGAACAAGGATTTGCAAAAGAGGATCTCATTGCCAAAATAGGCACTACCCCAATGCTTGATCCACCCTGTGAGGTTGTTAACCAAGATACAGGGAGAGGATTTATGCAAGTGTCACAATCCTCTCAAAGAGGTATTCCACATGCACAGGTTGAAAAACATAAGTCACATGGTCCAAAATGGGACTTTGTCATTAATGTTCATGACTACGTTGAGTAGAAATGCAAGTATTATGGAATATTAAAATCTGGGGGAGCACCTTGCACAAGGGGCCACTTGCTTGGTGACTCAAGAAAGAGCATTTAGCTTTGTGCGGCCCCACAGGAGCTGTTGCAGCAGCTCGCACCTTGACAGAGAAGTTGTAATCTTCTAGAAAAATACAAAGAAGATCAATTTGGGAAAGTCAAGGTGTAAGTGGAGTAGAGTCTGTAAGCATACACGGTGATGGAAGTACAAGTGTTGCAAGCTCCCATGCCAGGACTCCTTGTGTGGACACTAGCATGCAAGATAGATCACCACCTATGGCTCATAAAGCTAGATCATCAATTGCGACTCCTTACTTCAGGCAACCCACGATAGTTGAGAGCATTCAACGGATTCAAGATTTGGAGAATGCACAGTATGTACTTGGTAGATCAATCTTGTGGTCAGGGTATCACCACTAAGTATGGTTGATAACAATGATATGAGAGATTTATGGAATTGCATTGCTAACTATGGACTGGGATTCAAGCCGCCTTCTTACCACACATTGCGTACGGCATTGTTGGATAATGCCAAGAGTTGTAAAGAGGCGGGTAGAAATTGCAAAGGGAGTATACCAATCTATATGCATCTGTGTGTTGTACGAGTCCAATTTGTTTTCAATGCATAAAATATGTAAATGTTGGTTTCTAATGCATGGAAATTATTTGTTTGTAAAACCAACATGCACAAAATTTAACCTTTCAA
Source organism: Dipteris shenzhenensis (assembly GCF_047967505.1). Lineage (NCBI taxonomy): Eukaryota > Viridiplantae > Streptophyta > Polypodiopsida > Gleicheniales > Dipteridaceae > Dipteris > Dipteris shenzhenensis. The sequence continues at coordinate 19,023,082 of NC_141613.1, forward strand.
ATCAAGACAAAGCAAAGTCCCCAATCAATTTAAAATTACTTTAAATGCACGATTTATGTAAGCACACTATTGCCTTGCATTGCTAGTGGAATGTTTTTTGCCAACCGATCAAAATATACATTGAATTGGTCTTTTGAAGACGGGGTGAAATCTTCGCTTATTTTTATCAATTTCATCCAAAACAAGATGAATTTCATTCATGTGGCCTGCTGTGAGAGAGAATAAGAAGAGAGGGAGTAGGCGCCCACGACATTGAAAAATAGGAATTTCAATAAATGGAAGGGAGAAGGGGGGGGAGAAAAAGACGGAGGATACAAATAGCAAGACAAGGGATACAAATAGCAAGTGGAACTTAGCCCAATCATAAACATGTGCACAAAATATCATGAAAATGGAATTTTCTCTTTGTGTAAAGGAGTGAGTCATTACTATAGCCTACCTATCCAAGGAAGGCCAAAAACTAAGGAGGGCTATTTTTGGCCTGCCCCTCTAAGTATCCTTAGCATCGTTATAGATTTGGCAAAGCAAAAATTCAAGTTTTTTTTAAATTTAAAATTAACACTAAAATCATTGTGGTTATTTTGTATGCCACGTTACTTGCTTGCCACGCGTGGAGTGGCCATTTATTTACCTGTTTAATGGATACGGTCCTTGCATGCAATTCATTTTTGTCATCTCCTTTGCTTCCACCATTTCCACTTCTGTGCTTCCACTGTCCCACGCCGCCTGCGCTTCCCCTGCTGCTTTCCAAACGAGTTCCTTTCGATGGAGTCAAGAGTCTGGATTTACAAAGGACCAACAATTTTGTCACGGACGGTTGGACTGGACCTGCAACGTGTAGACGGAACTCCTGAAATTCATTTTTGATTGAGCATCGATTTTTTATGCGTCTGCTGTTGGTGTGTGGCTGTGTAGCGATTGCTTTGTAGGAGGTTATGGGCTATTGTTGGTGGGCACATGCATGCAGGTTCTTTGAGTGAGTGCTTGTTGAAGGCATGTTGGAGGCAGTTGTGCAGTCGCATGCAGTTCCTTTTGCACTTACTTGATTTAACGCAAGCGGCGTCTTCGAACGTTTGGACTCTTTCTGGGGGAAATTCCTCGAGCTCATCGTTGGATTTCTTGTCAGTTCCAGCGGCGGATTTTACTCTGATGATTTTCTATTAATTGAGGAAGATTTGGTAAGAGGGCATGCAATTGATTTGCTTACTAGATTTTGGGTTGTGCTAACTCTCTTCTTGGCTATATAAGCAGACCGTTAGAACGATGGAGTAATTGTTTTCACTTTCGTGCTTGCTTCTTTAATAGTTATCTTTCCATGGAAGGGTCTGCTGAATACATGGAGACGGATAGCGGAACGTTCGCGAAAGGTTTTCAGTTGCCTAGACTTATGCCGTGCATTTTTCAAACGTCCTTCTTTTCTTCAATTTTATTTTCGTGCACTAAGTGAGGTGATTTTGCAGGTCTTGCGAAGGCATGTCTGGACTTATTCGATTCTCCTTCAACTCCAAAATATGGTTGGTATTTTTGTATTATAAGATAAAGAAAACACAAATTTATTAACACATTCGAATATAGTCTTTATTCAAATTGCATATGTTTGTAATGTTAATGAAATATTAGGAACTTACTCTTTCCCATTCTTGCATTTGTAGCAAGCAAGCAACTTGCATCGAATGAAGAAAATGATGAAGTAAATTCATACACAATGGACTAAAAGATGCTAGCAAGTTGCAACCATCACCACATAACTTTCAATGCATTGCAAAAGCTATTGTGCCTTCCAAAGAAAACTATGTAGGGGGTGGTAATTCCTTGGTGTCTCTAGGCATTACGCAACTTTCAGATTATGCACCACATAGATTTGTATTTGAGGGGAAACTCCTTTGCAAATATGGTACATACAAGGTTTTGAACCCAAAGTATCCCACATTCTTAAAAGGTGATTTGACGGACAAATTTTGTTCACACACTGTCACATTACTTATACCCTCTACATACATCCACCAATTTGTAAACTTCTTAGAAATTGGAGAATTCTATAGAATAGAGGATGCAATTGTTGTGGCAAAAGGACCAAGTGAACGTGGAACTTCAAAGTTTTCTCTTCTTGTTGATGCTACCATATGTATCATTAGAGGAGAACGATTTGAAGGAAATCTTTGATTGGAGCCTCATCATTCACTTCGCACATATGTTCATTGGGCTGCTGAGATGATCAACTTTGGAAAGTTGTCAATCTCACAAATCATGGGTACACTTGCAATTGTGATTATCAAAGTTGTAAGTGACGAGGGTATGGTAGACCAAATCATAGTTGCAGATGGAGCAAGAGATGAAGACAGAGCTGCTGTAAGTTTTGTTAATTGTTGACGCTTACTCTTCCCTCTACAATGAAAACATTCCACTGAATTGGACTCCTATACACAAGACTTCCAAATTGGAAAAAATTCCATGAACACAATCTCTTGAACACAGTACCCTATACAACCTACAGTAGCAGCTAGAACAATTCATCATTCCCAAGGATTGACAATGGAATCACTTGCATTTGACCCTACTTCTATCAAAAGACATGGTTTAGTCTACATAGCACTCTCACGTATACGCAACCCCCACAACCTTTTCCTCTTAAATCCAATAGAGAAAAAACATATCAAAGTAGATAACAAAGTTCTCAATGAAATTCAACGCTTGCAAAATGAAAGGCACTGGGTTGCAAAGCAATTAAACTTTTCCAATCAAAATACACAACAAAAAACACTACAATCACTTAACACTAGAGCACTAAGGCTCACATTTACAAGATATACTTCATGACCAAAGTCTATTAAGTGCAACAATACTTTGTTTCCAAGAATTACATAACACCAACAACATACTCTCCTTACCTAACTTCACATGTGTACAAAAAACAAATGGCATAGGGCTTGCTACATGTTACAAACAAGAAATGAAATTGTCAAAGGAAAAATACATACAAAACAAAGGTTGCGAATGCTTGCTTAACAATTTTCACAAACGAATACATGGACAATTTTGCAATCATCAATATATACAACTCCTCTTCTACATTAATATATTCCCTACAACAAAATTTAAGCACCATACAACCAAACACACCAACAACAATCATAGGAGACTTCAACATTAACTACAGAAACATCAAAAATAAAACTAAACAACACATCACATTCATGAAAGAAATAAACATGACACAATTAATCCAAGAACCAACAATAGAACATGGTTCAATTATAGATCACATATGGACCAACAATCCACATCATACTATTTCAGGAACTAACTTCACCTACTGGTCCGACCATTCCCTTATTTACACAAACTTAGGTACACCTACAAGGCAGGCCATATGAATGTAATTCAACTTGTTCGAATAGTGCACAAATGAAGATCATCATAATCTACGTGGGGAATGGCCATGGATGGATGTGGAATGGGTTCCAAAAATTGTGGTGTTAAGGCATGGCATTCAAGTAGAGAGAACAGGTCTCTTAAAGTCCAAGATTGGCGGAGGATGCATCTTCATTGTGAGATTGGGTCACTTCAATAGAAGTGGCTCAGCCATTAAGAGGCGATGACGATGCAACTAGCTAGTTCTCGACGGTAGCTCATCAATGATGACATGGCAACACAACTAGCTAGTGTTTAGACACGATGTGATGATGATGTGGTGACATGGTGATGATGTGCCGACATCCGAACGGCAGTTTTGAGCCCTATCTAAGGTCCTGCACATTGGGGAATGTACCGGGAAGGCTGCCAGAGGAGGACTTTCCCAAGAGGAAAGTCCTTAGAATACGGCAAGAGACCAAAAGCCATGAGCTGAATTCTAAGGACTTTCCAACCGGAAAGTCTGCCAACTCCAGCCCCTTTCCCTAGAGGGGTTAGGAGATTAACCATTTTTAGTTGTGAGAGTTGACTCAAGTATGGGTCATGTTAATTGTGTGTGAGTGAGGTTCGATTTTGTCTATGAAAGCGCAATCATCGGATAGTTGAGATTAGATGTCAACCGACCTTGGCACTTTACGTACCAGGGTCGTTAGATCTCAACTGACCTCGGCACTTTACGTAGTGGGGAATGGGCCAAGATAGAGCATTTCGAGCAAGAAATTACTCGAAATGCCCGACTTCGGCTTACTTCCTTGTATAGAGGGCCGGAGTGAGGTAGTGGCAGTTGATGTGGTGCAATCGTGATGATGACATGGCATAGACAACCGTCACATGGCTCAACACAATAGGCGGGCTTCAGATTGCATGGCAAGCGGGTGAGATTTTGGTAGCGCCTCAAATCGGGGCATTTAATATGAATTGGGGGGGGGGGGAGAGGGGGCTTGACTTTTTTTTTTTTCCAAACACTCACCCACTATCGAGGGGCACCTGAGGCACAGGGTCCACAAATGTGCTCAACTCATCCCCCCCCCCCCTCCCCCCCCCACACACAACCACGCACATGCTAGAACACCAAGCCCCAACCTCCAAGATTTGAACATGTGACTTGGGGATTGGAAGTCCAATGCCCAAACCACTATGCCAAATCCTTGGAGGCAAGCGGGGGGGGCAGGGGTCTTGATTGGAGCAGACACTCAAGTTGAATCTGAGCCGAGGCGGGATGGCACTTCTCGGACAGGGACCTGGAGTGGATTTCCGTCAGCGGTGGCCGGTTCAAGTTGATTCTGAGCCGAGGCGGGATTGCACTTAATGGTCGGCGATCCCTGAGGGGATTTCCTGGAGTGAAAGTGCTTCCGAGACCCATTCCCAGGGAGTGCTCCGTGGGTAAAAGTGCTCCCGAGACCCATTCCGAGGGAGTGGTTATAGTCCATTGAGAAGATAGATAGGTGAGGCTATGGCGACCACTCACATTACCTTCTCTTCTTCCTCCTCTCTTCTTCTTCTCAATCGCCATCGCCATAGCCATAGCTACTTCCTTCGCACTCCCTGCCTTCCCCTCCCCATCTCTGCCTCTTCCTCTCCCAATGACCAGCCCCCCCCTCCCCTTGATGATCTCCCCTCCTCCGATTTCGAGGATCGCCTCGCCCAAATCCAGCGCAAAGTTACCAGTGGCTCCGGCAAAAAGGCCGAGCGCCGTAAAGCTCGCAAATCAGGCGACCCCTCCTTCGTGAAGAGCTCCTCCTCCTCTGCCAAGGACGTCCTCCTCCCGCCCGTGCCCCTCCAAGACCCCCTCTCCGATGGGCTCAGAGTGGAATTGGGTTTCAACTCTTACACCGAGAGACTTAATGGCAGATTTGCTGCTCTTGGACTCGCAGCCGTGCTCTTGGTCGAGCTCGCAACGGGAAGAAGCTTACTTAAATACCACGACGGCGCCGTTGTGGGCCTTCAGGCTTACTTCATTCTTTCTGCGTCGGCGATATACATCAAATATGAGAAAGAGAAAATCAGCGTTTGGCCCAAGAGCTAAGGTGCTATCAAAGGTGCGCATTCTTCATGTGCAGTAGTGTATGAGGCGAACTGATTCTTTATATGCAGAGATTTCTCCGTATGAATCGTATGCAAGGTGTATCATGGAGAAGTTTGCAGGTAACTAAGGACGTTATCCAGGTTTCTCTTGTACAATGTGCGTTCTCTTGAAGACAACCATTTACCAGCTAGACTGAGTAAGGTGGAGGGGTGTTGATTCTGTAGCATTTCTACTATCACAGATACTTTTCAAATTGTACACCTGTAGAGGGAGGCAGTACCAAAGTATTACTTCGTCGTCGTCTCTGTCTTAGGACGTGCCTTGCCTCCCAAGGATTTTGAGCCTTGCTTTCATTGGCTTCGTGTGATTAGATTACTTGCTCTTTCTTAAAAATCAGTCTGCTTCCATTCATAAACTGCGGTTCACAGTATGAAGGGCGTATGTGGCTTTGGCTAGTTGTAACCTTTGCTATACTTTAATTGAGACATTGTTTCTGTTCTTACTTGCCTTTCTCAAATGTTTGGGTGACTCCCTAGGATTGCTTGCTTTGTGGGAGAGCGGTTTATTAGCACGGCCTCCTTAGAGGGAGTGCTTTAGTGGAGGATTGAAACTCTTTTGTGAATTTCCACATGTAATCTCAATAAAATTAACTGATCTACAGAAATTGCCTATTAATAGCTCAAGATTCGTTTGCTTTTGTATTTGCATCCAAAAGCGATTGCTTTACCACTATACTAGGAGGCAGTGCCCGAGGAGTCTATGCAACTAAAGATGGCTTCATGTAAGTATAGTCATGATATAGTTTAGTAAAGTTGTTATTTTAGAAATCAATTGAGCAATTTGGCTTGGCCCCTCACTCTTGTGTGTTCTCATTTAACATGTGCACTATTTTAAGATCAGAGACTCCTTAGAGGGAGTGCTTCAGTGTAGGATTGAAACTCCTTTCGTGAATTTCTACTTATTTTAGAAGCCCAACTCCTTTTTAAAACTTGTTTGCTTTTTATTTTACATCCAAAAAGCACTCGATTTACCATTATACTAGGAGGCAATGCCCAAGTGCATCCATGAACTTTGTTTACAAGAAATTTGGTGGAAGCCTTAAAGTAAAGCCATCCCTCTTTTTAGTGAGTGACCAAGCATTTGTAGCTTAAATGAAGATAGCGCATTTTGACCATTGAATAGCTTTTCCATGAGGTGCAGGCCTATCTACTTCATGAGAACCCATTGTATAGTGCCAATTGTTGGTTCTCATGAAGTAGATGATATTATTTTTGATTTTTAACCTCATGCGTGGGTGTGTATGTGTCTGTACACAGGAACCCATGTGGACATTAAGGATACTATGATAACATGGGCTTGCAATTGATGAGGAAATTGAAAATGTATTCTTATTTTTTGTTGAAACTTGATGAGTTTTGGGATGTTTTGTTATTCATACATCATTATGTAGGCAATCTAGAAATTATGGTACATCATTTGGTAATGAGAAAAATTGATTGGCCCACAGAAGTTCTTAGACAAATTTTTAATAGATGAATTGGTCAATTTATGTGGTGAAGTAAAATACATGTGCTATGAAATAATGTAATGGCCTTTTTTCTCAGCGTAAATTGATTTTGAAGGCCTTTCTCATCATTCTTGAGAGATTTCATTTCATAATAGTATTGAAAGAGAATAAAGATCAAGTACTTGGATTTATTAAAGGTCCATTTTTTTATCATGGCCATGGTGAGTTGGAAAAAAGGCTAATTAAGTATGCTATGTGCGTGAGATTATGTTTTTCAACCTTGTTAGTGTCATCGTATTGAAATTGCACTATTCATTGCGTTTCACAAGATGAGTTTGAGCATGTTTTCAGATTCTTCTAGATATATATCTAAATTCCTTGCCTATGAGCCCCCATGTGTGGTCATGAGGATAATAGGCCATAATGCTCACATTGACTATTTTGCTAGGCCATGTATGGTCCTGAAGAGTTGGCAAACTTCACCTACATATACGTGGGATATGGAAGTTTGTGCCAAATTTAGTAGGCTTGACCTCGATTTGTCGTAGGATCAGCTTCAAGCCCGAGGCATTGTAGTTATAGTTACCAAGGAAAAGGAACGCTTTAGAAGGATTTGATATCGGGCCAAAATGTCTGGAGTTGGGGGAATGTGCACCTAGAACGAGAACACCACACCATGTGCACGATTGCAAATCACCTTTAAATAGGTGAGAACATGAAAAGCTGTTCACATTTTATAGCTTTAAACTTTCCATTCCAACTCTAAACTTACAAACACACAAAATCCATAGAAAACTAACTGTATTGTATTATTGAAAAATGTCCAACTCAGGGAAACATTTTCAAATTATAAAGTCCATGTAAGCAATGTTGGAAACATTCATCCAAAAAGAGAAACAAGCTTGGGGTTCAAAGGAAAATGACCTTGTATTTATTAATGCAAACTTGCATTTACTTAACAAGTATAGAATAGAGTGCACTCCTACATCACATATTGGATTTCAACCTATGACAATAATACAATGAAGGATGTTGTAAGCATAGGATGATGATGAGGCCTAAGACTATGATGATGAGGCTAAAGAGGACGAGGGGGAGGCCACTATCACTATGCCAACTTCAAACCTTAAGTCTGACAACCAGACTCGCTCTTTTTCTATATATCGTATACTTGTCTCTAGTTATTGAGGGCTAAAGACTCGACATTGCAGGCATGGCATATTTTTCATATTTATATGCGATCCAGTCTCTAATTACTAATATGATGTATCATCCATGATTCCATCCTTAGACCTCTACGCCATAAGTCACATTGCAAGTATCTATCTCTACAGGCAAAGAGCTAACACATTAGCTCAATCGTGGAGCATTTGGCCCCCTAGTCCTCCCATCAGCGAGCAAAGGGAATCTTAAACCTATCATTCCGTATAACCTCCAAATCAAAAAACCATTTCTTTTGCATAAACATGAGAGCTCTTCTCACATTCGCTTTCTATCATTTGCATTTGATATGATCCGTCTTAATATTATCTCCCATCCTTGCACCACATGTACACTTGTTTCTTTATCTCTCCCTTTAAAATTTTCCAAAAACAATGGTTGTACCCTCCAAATGTGAATGACATTGTGCCCATCGAGAGGTTGCAAGTATCCTTAGCTCCTTGTTCCAACCATACAAACATTCAAACTTTGAATTGCTTGAATCATCCTATCTAATCCATCATACACCAAGTCTTAACATAATGAGAGCAACTTTGTGACCTGAAGGCCAACATCATTCCAAAAGATGTCATCTAAAACAATGGATTTCAATCTCTGAGCCCTACCTCAACATGATGAAATTGTTGCTAAGTGTGTGGTAAAATACTTCAAGAGATTCTATGGGGATAGCTTGTAAAAATTTACCAAAATATAGTAATTGTGAGTGACTTTTTTTTAAAAATTACCCTTATAAATGGAAGGCTCTAGTAAATGTAACTTATCATTATCTTTTAAGAGATTATTTAGACTATATGCCATGCAAGGAGTGAAAGTAATGTCAGTACTTATTCTCAAGAATCTTCCTTGTTTCCTTGTCCTTCTCCCAATCAAAAACAAATTGAATAACATTTTTTGCATCCACATACCCAATGTCCTCCACCCATATGCTATCCATTCTTTCGGTTAACTTCCTATGCTTTGAATTGTCTAGGGCCAGAGAGATCTAGGAGAGAGGAGGGGACTAAGTATGAGAGGAGGGAAGAGGGGTTGAGAGCCTATAGGAGGGGTCTTGGAGGAGGGGCTAAAAGGAGGTGGATGAGATGACTCATGAGTTAGTAATTGCTAAGAGAGGCTGAAAGGTAGAGGAGGCTCCAACAAGAGTAGGCACCAACAACCAGTGCCAAAAGGGCATTGTTTCAAAATTTTTTCCTCGAAAACCCATGGCAGTGCCAATTAGTAGAACCTGCAATACCAAGTATAGTGTTCTGAACTAGGTTAACATTTCCAGAGCATTTCAGACATTTGAGGACACATCCACTTCTTGAAACACCATTCCAAATGGGGGGACACTATTGGTTGGTAACTATGGTTGAAAGTCTAGTTGGCCAAATCCAACACTTCTACTATTCAATATTTCCCTTACTCATCCCATCCAAGCAAACCAAGGCTTGTAGGAGAGTTCCTTTAGTAATTGAACCCTAGCTTTCTAGCTCCATGGATGCCCCATGATTGTGTTTTGTAGTTAGTACTTTGCTATTTATTTGGAGCATCCTTTTCATGAATTCAGGCCATGCATTTGTGGATGTATAGAGGTCGTATTTTGATGTCCTATTTCGGTCTAACTTTTTTGGATTTTGTCCCATCTATTTGTGGTCTAGTTTGGTGAGAGGATGGTTTGATGCTTGTGATCTCTATCAACTATAGAAGTAGGAGTTTCTAATTAATTTGAGTGTACTCTCTTGGACTTTGGTGTAGCGTCTTCTCTCTATGTTGATGGTCTTTTTCCCTTAGTCACTCAATACTTGGTTGTGCAACCTAATAGCTATAGTACATACTAAATGGTACTAAGAATGCAAAGGGAAAGTGGGGGAGCCAAGCCTCAACGTACTATTAAGATGGTTATAATGTGGTTATAGATGTATGGAGATGTTATTCGAAACAAACACGTAAGGAATAGACTCATCACTTAAGGAATTGCCCAGTTGTATAAAAAAGAAGGGCTTTGAGCCCAAGTACAAACAACTAGTGGCTGAATGATTAGTGCTTCCTCTCTGTGAGTGCAATCTTCCTCTCAATCTCTTGTGCAACGATGCAAAATACAACTAACAACACTCTATTGCTTCCTCAAGATGTAGCTTCTTCTCTCTGGGCCTACTCCACATAAAGTCACACTGGCTCCTTATAAAGGGTTCATTTGTGCATATTCCTCCCTTCATATGTGCATATTTAACCCAGACCGATCCTTCATTATCTGCCAATTTGCTCACACTTGCTTCTTGAACATCTTGCTGCATGCTAATGCTTCTTGTATGCTCAACTCCACTTGCCTGCCACCTTGGCCATGTTCATGTATCTTCCACATGCGAGTCTCCTCATGTGGTTGCTGGGGGTTAAAACTCACCCAAATTAGGTTGGATTGAGTCCTTGAGGTTTGAATCCTAGAGGGAACTCGAGGAAAGGGTTGGTAAGGACCAATCTTGACTTTAAACTCGAGGGCTTTGATGACCTCTCATGGGGAGGCATCGTCAGGGTTTGTTGTGCAATGAGTTTAAGGTGGTTGGGATGCTCAATTGTGTCAAGTATGTAAGAAGGTTGCAAATGTTTTTGGAACTATGAGGGTGAGGGGGGTTGGTAGTCTAGATGCTTGCAATAATGGGATCTAACATGAAGGATGAAAGGGGCCAATGTTGTTGATCCCAATTGAAACATCTGGGTAGATCCGCCATTCTTTATTCACTGCTCGATCAATTGTACCCATCTATGTGGATGATGCTTTTATGCACAGATTTGAGTTGCACCCATTTGGTGGTCACATGATTCTTGGTCCACTTTTCCACATGTCCTTGGTAGATTTCATTAGGTTTACCCACATTAAGTGTGGCTGGGTGTGCTATGTGTGTTGCAAGTGCATGCTTTTGGTGTCACACTATATGTAATGCACTTGTATTTTTCTTATGTGCTTTGCATCTATGTGTGTCTACTTTTGTGTGAGCGTTATGCATGTTGGCTATGCATAGGAGTATGAGTCATCAACTTACTTGCATTCTCTATTATATGTTGTGTTTTCATGTGCAATGTGTGTGTTGTGGAAGTGCATGTGTTCTTGTCCATTACTGTATCAAATTTAGGTCTCAAGGCCCATGTACTTTGGGCCTTGAAAAGGTCCATGGACCTACTTGGGGAGTTTCCTTGAATTCACACACGGGTGATGACTATGTAATTGATGGAGGACTTGGGCTCTATAATTTTTCCAATAAGGGACCTATGGTTGAGAGCTATGGCAATGCTCTAGGGACATGCGTGGGAGTTTGTCCCGCTCAAAGCCTTAAATGAGAAGGCTTGGGAGTTCACACATACATAGATGATATCATAAAGTACTTTGAAATCCACTTTCTATCATGATGGAGATTCTTCATCTAACCTCTTAAACCTTGACCTTTGTTTCTCTCCTCTTTCACTACATACTACTCACCTTGTCAAAGCTCTAACAAAATCTCACAAATGTCTCTTCAAAACCATGAATATTTGAAAGTATGTATCTTGAACTCCAAGAACCCAAATGGGGTGCTGGTTAAGGTAGAATGATGGGAAAATCACCCTGTACACAAGTAGCATAAAAGATATGGAAGTGCTTTGCATGAAATGCCCCATTGGAAGACAAATGCATGTGACACTGGACCACAAACCATGTTGGAAGGAAAATTCATGTGAGAATGGGCCACAAGACTTATTGGAAGGTTAATGTATGATGCTCTCCTATTTCCTCAAGACAATTCTTCTCTGCTTCATAATCTCTCAAATCCTTTGGAGAGACAAGGGAAAACGTAACTATGTAGAGCTTCAATACCATCTAATACCATGTGAAAATGGAGATGAGAGTGAGGGATAGGAATAGAGAGAGTACACCACACAAGCCTACATTGCATAGATCTATTTTAAAATGAAGAGACACACTTATATACTATGAGGGATAAGAGATACATTTGATGAGTACACACCAATCTCATCATGTGGGGTTAATGGTTGCTTGGGTATAGCTATATTTGGTGAGGTTCAAAGAATCTTTTGTATACAGGTATCATGCTTGATCCATACTTAAGGGTGCATAATGCACAAAAGTTGTACATGCTAAAGATGCCCTTTGTTGCTTAAACTTTCTTTTAGTTAATTTGTTCAAATCTAGGAGACTTTTTGTTGTTTAAACAAAGCATTGGTATTTTGATGGGCACTAATTGTGTTGTTTTCATAGCAATCTTCTTCCTTTTGACTTATGAATTTAAGTTCGTAGAGATTGATATGCATTGCTCAATGGAATTTGGAAAACTTGGTCTTCAAGTTGTAGTACACATTCCAAAGTTTAACATGAGACCAAAAAAATATTGAATAAAGCTTTGAAATAAGACTGTTAAATCATTACAAGTGCTATGCTGCATGTGAAGAATGCATCTTGAAGAGTATAGGATATAACAGTTTATACAAAAACATCAAAATATTATTCTGGATATACATGCAACCAAGTTAGCATTAAAAATGATACTACATGAGCTTTCCCTCAACCAAAGAAAACACCTAATTGAGAACATTAGATGTGGTTTAAGGGGCCTACAATGTTGTGTTATCCACCTACTAATGGGTCTACTAATCCTTAAAATTCATGATCGATGCATTAAAGCATCGGATTTCAATGGGATTTGTTAAACTGGGTTTGTAATTTTGCCTTTCAACTGTCTGTGTGTTTAGACATTGCATTGAGTCTACAAACTTTGTGAATTTGCAAAATTCACTCTTTTAAAAAATTGTTAATCTAATTAACACTTTAGCCTAAGTTGACCCCCTAATCTGATTAATGTAATCTAATTAATCTAACCTAATCTAATTAATTTAAAGAACCTAACTAACCCTCCCTCCCCCTCCACCTCTCTGCCCTCCACTCAGCCTTGCCTCCCTACTCCCTCTGCCTTGCCGGCCTCTGTGGGGGTTAAAGGTCACTATGCCTTTACCCCGGTTATGTACAATACTCAAAGACATATATATATGAATGAAAAAGAAGATTAGGGTGGTTCTGCACCCACCAAAACTTGTGTGGCTCTCTGTCTCTCTCTCTCTCTCTCCTTCTTCCGTTCTTGCTTACGTTGAGAGCACTCTCAACTGGTATCAGAGCCCGGGTGATCTAGCTGAGCATGCGTGAATGCTTGAAGCTCAACAGCTCTGTGGAAGGAAGGAGAAGCTCTGTGGGAAGCTTTGTGGGTGACTTTACTTGCATCCGAGTGTGTAGAGACCTTGGAGAGAGCCTGTCAAGTGTTTTCAAAGAAAAAGTCGTTTTTTGAGCTTTTCCCTGTTCTGTTCGATGACAGAGACTCCGTATTGACTTGTAACTATTGCTTGCTTTTGGTGTCCACTTCACTTCAAGAGCTTGGAAACACCTTCATTCTTGAATCTAGGATCATTTCATTGGATTTCTGACTCACTGTGTCAGTTTCTGCGTTTTTTGCCCGGGTGTTGGAACTCAAGTTTGGAGCAACCATTTGCAGATCTGTCAGTTCCGGTGGACTCAAAAGGTCCTAAAACTTCTATGTTGCTCATCATTCGCACTCCGGTGGAGTTTACAAGCAGATCTGTTTCCAAAAACGTTTTTTAGTCCGTGTGTTGGACCCAATGATTGAGACCACGGTTTCCAAAACCGTCTGTCCCATTGCATTTCGGACACCCAAAAACCCCTGCCTGTCAGTTCTTGCGCGATTCGGTGGAGGATTTTGAGAGTTATAGATCTCTGTGTATTTGATTTCGTCTCTCTGTTATGCATTTTTCATTCTAAGGTTTTGAAAACTTAGATTTATGCCACATGGCAGTGGATAAGTGTTGACTCCCATTTCTCACTCATCGGTTGGGATTTTGGAGTTCCGGCAGAAGAGAGATATTTGCAGATTTTCTTGCTGAGTCCGATTATGCAATGGCGCCCATGTTTTGAGGCATCTCAGGTTCTATTTTCAGTAGCGGTCATTACCGTGGGACTATGATTTCTTGAGCATACCTTATGCAAATCACTCTGGTTGCAGTTTGAGCAGTGTGCGCTCATTCGTGGTGTGCATTGGGTTGCAGTGGATGATTTATAGGCCATTTGGATGCATTGCGGTCCTTATTGGATGCGCTGATAGGCCCAAATTGCCTTGTGGGATGCTATTTTTATGAACGCTTTGCACATGGCTGCTATTTTATGCTGAGGGACAGCTTTGACACATTGCAGGTGATGCACTGATAGTGCTATGCTCTCTTAGATGAGATATTATTAATGCATATGCCAGTGGACGGTGTTTATGCTTGAGTCATTTGGCACTTATTGGCATTTTGGATTACCATTGCAGTTGGCATTTTCTTTTGGGCCAGATTTGCTCATATGGATGCATAGTATATGCACATGAGTCAGATGCATCTTTTGATGCTTTGAGCTTTGAGTTTTGGTGATATTTCACTCTATTGTGGCATACACATTTGGGTGCACCTGGTATTTGGTGTGATTCTCTCTTGAGGCACTAGCATTTGGAATTTTGCTTTATTTGCATCATGGCATCCTCTTCCATGTCTAAAAAGGAGATTTTTAGCATTAAAAAGTTTGATGGGACAAACTTTTCTTTGTGGAAAGAACAAATAAGGGATGTGCTTATTCAAAAGAAGCAGATTAAACCCTTGGCAGGGATTGAAGCTAAGCCTGCAAATATGTTTGAGGATGATTGGAATGAGTTGGATGCATTAGCAAAATCTACTATTAGACTTCATCTTGCAGAGTCAGTTTATTTCACAGTAGCAGACTACGGAAGATTTATGGAAGAAACTGTGTGCCACTTATGAGAAGGAAACTGCCTCTAATAAAGTTTACCTCATGAAGAGGTTGTTTGAGCTGCAGATGAAGGAAGGGGTCTCCATTGCTTCTCACTTGAATGAATTCAATATTATTTTCAGCCAGCCTTAGGCTCAGAAGATGAATTTTGATGTGGAGACTAAGGCAATATTTCTCTTATGTTCATTGCCATCCTCATGGGATACCTTCTGTATAGCTGTCAGTAACTCTACACCTGGTGGAGTATTGAAATTTGATGATGTTGTGGGTAGCTTGTTGGCCGAGGAGATTAGACAGAAGTCTATGGATGGCAACAAGCAGGATGCAGCCTTAAATGTGCAAAGGGGCAGATCACAGTTCAGGGGGAAGTCCCAAGAAAGAGGGAAGTCTCGTAGCAAATCCAAGGCACGGAACATTGAGTGTTACCATTGTGGCAAGAAGGGCCATATGAAAAAGGATTGCTACAAGCTGAAAAGAGAGCAAAAGGATAAGAAAAAGAATGCAAATTGGGGTGCAAATCAAAAGGAAGAGAGTCCAAGGGAGGACAAAGGAAAAGTGAAGATCGAGGAGATTAATGCAGTGACACATGATAGTGACAATGACGTTCTCTTCATGTCTAGTTTATCTGCAGAGTTGCTTACCACTTCAGATGATGCATATTCCCAGGATTGGATTTTGGATTCTGGTGCTTCATTCCATGTTACTCCCCATAGGGAATGGTTCTCCACTTATAACAGTGGAAAGACAGGTTGTGTGCATCTTGGAAATGACTATGCATGTGACATAGTGGGAGCAAGTGACATAAAGTTTTCTTTTGCAAATGGGTCTGCATTTGTTTTGAAACATGTGAGACATGTGCATAAGCTGACCAAGAGTCTTATTTCAATGGGTCAGCTAGATGATGCTGGTTTTCACACCACTTTTGGCTTTCAGAGTTGGAAAATTCAGAAGGGCTCTATGCTTTTGGCCAGGGGTGCCAAGTGTGGGACTTTGTGTCCCTTACATGTATCAATGGTATCTGATCATGTTGTTGCAATAACCGAGCAGCCAAGCACTTCTTTATGGCATTGCCAGTTGGGGCACATGAGCCAGAATGGAATGAAACTCTTATGCCGTTTGGGTTATGTACCGCATTTGAGTTTCTCTGATTTTGAATTTTCTGAGCATTGTCTCTATGGGAAGCAGACTAAATCAGCCCATAAAAGAATGGGAAAGAAAGAGTTTGAAATGCTTTATTTGGTGCATTCAGACGTATGTGGTCCCATGCCTACACGGTCATTAGGCGGGGCTGAATACTATGTGACATTCATTGATGATGCAACTAGGAAAGTGTGGGCTTATGCTATAGCTCGGAAGAGTGATGTGTTCCAGGTATTTCAGAAATGGCTGGCCTTGGTTGAGAATCAGTTAGGTAGAACGCTTAAATGCCTACGGACTGACAATGGTGGAGAGTATCTCTCTCATGACTTTCAGCATTTCTATGATACACGTGGGATTAAGAGGGAGTTCACGTCCCCTCGTACTCTAGAGCAAAATCCAGATGCAGAAAAGATGAACCGTACCATTCAAGAAAGGTTGCAATGCATGCTTTCCAATGCAAGTCTTTCTGGTGGTTTTTGGGCTGAGGCAATGAAGACTGCAATGCATGTGATCAATAGATCACCTAGTAAGAGTGTGGATGGTGGTATTCCTAAAGAGGCATAGAGTGGCAAGAACCCTCTTACTCTCACTTGCATATATTTGGGTGTGAGGCATATGCACATGTGCCAAAAGAGCTTCGAAAGAAGCTAGATCCTAAGTCTAGGAAATGCATCTTTCTGGGTTATGGTGAAACTGGAGAGATGGGCTATCGTCTCTGGGATCCAGAAGCAAAGAAGATCATATGCAGCCATGATGTAGTCTTCAATGAGAAAAAGATGCATAAGGCACCCATGAGGGATGTGGAAATGAGGAGAATCACTTTCCAGGATGTGAATCCACCTGCATATGTTGATAGACAGCAAGCTGTCCATGCACCAAATGTGCAAGAAATGGTACCACCAAGTACTCCCACAGGTATACGATCAAGGGTAGATGATGGATCATCTATTGGTGGAAATGATGAGCCAAATGTGGCTGATATGCAGGTGGGATAGCAAGCTGAAATGCCCTTGAGAAGATCTTCTAGAGTATCTAGACCGCCTGATAAGTTTATTCCAGGGGTAGACTATGTGATGCTTATTGTTTGTAGGGAGCCTTCTTGCTACAAAGAGGCTATGATGCGCGAGGATCAACGCAAGTGGGAGTATGCTATGCAATCAGAGATGAGTTCACTTATGAAGAATAAGACTTGGGACTTGGTTTCTTTGCCACATGGAAAGAAAGCATTGCCATGTAAATGGGTCTACAAAATGAAGGTCACAGGTGATGATGTGCCTAGGTACAAGGCCCGTTTGGTTGCTAAAGGGTTCAAGCAAGAGAAGGGTGTGGACTTTGATGAGATATTCTCTCCGGTTGTGAAGATGACCACACTTAGATG
Organism: Dipteris shenzhenensis; assembly: GCF_047967505.1. NCBI lineage: Eukaryota > Viridiplantae > Streptophyta > Polypodiopsida > Gleicheniales > Dipteridaceae > Dipteris > Dipteris shenzhenensis. The sequence continues at coordinate 19,040,579 of NC_141613.1, forward strand.
CATGCTTGGACTAGTGGCAGTAGAGGATATGGAGCTTATGCAGATGGATGTCAAGACAGCTTTCTTGCATGGGGATTTGCATGAGGAAATTTACATGGTGCAGCCGAAAGGCTTTGAAGAAAAGGGCAAAGAGCATTTAGTTTGCAAGCTGAAGAAGAGTCTCTATGGTCTTAAGCAAGCGCCTAGAGAATGGTATCAGAAGTTTGATGCTTTCATTCGGTCCCAGGGTTTTCGAAGGAGTGAAATTGATCACTGCCTCTACACTAAAAGGGCTAAGGATAATAGCCTGATAATCTTGGCACTATATGTGGATGATATGCTATTGGCTAGCAAGAATACTTATGAGCTAGATGCATTAAAGGCCAAGTTGCATGAGGCCTTTGATATGAAGGATTTGGTATGCGCACCACGCGTGATCGGAGTAGGAAACTCCTTTGGCTTTCACAAAAAGAGTATGTTACAAAAGTATTACAGCGTTTCAATATGGAGGGGGGGAAGGCAGTGAGTACTCCATTGCCTCCATATGTGAAACTGAGTCATACAGATAGTCCAAAATCAGATGAGGAAAGGGCCATGATGGCCAAGGTTCCTTATGCATCAGTGGTTGGGAGTCTTATGTATGCTATGATAGCTACTAGACCAGACATTGCATTTGCAGTGGGAGTTGTTAGCCGGTATATGGCTAATCCAGGAAAGAGGCATTGGGAGGCAGTTAAGTGCATCATGAGGTACATGAAGGGTACCAAGGAGATGTGCATCTGCTTTGGTAAAGGAGACATGCGTGTACTTGGGTACATAGATTGAGACTTTGCAGGGCATGTGGATAGTAGGAGATCCACTTCTGGTTATGTGTTCACCTTTGTAGGTGGTGCAGTGTCGTGGATGTCTCGTGCACAGAAGTGCGTTGCTTTGTCTACCACAGAGGCTGAGTATGTTGCAGCCACAGAGGGTTGCAAGGAGGCTATATGGCTTGATCGGCTAGTGGGAGATTTGGGGATTCATACAGATGTACCGACATTGCATAGTGATTCCATGAGTGCTATTCAGCTAGCACGGAATCCGGTCTTTCATGCAAAGACCAAACACATTGAGGTCAGGTACCATTTCATCAGGGAGGTACTTGAGGACAAGCACATAGAGCTTGTCAAGGTTCATACAGATGATAACCCTGCAGATATGCTGATGAAGAGTCTACCTAGTCAGCGGTTTGAGTATTGTCGTGTATTGATGGGCATTGGATAGTATGCTCACTAGTTGTTCTCCCTTAAAGGCACATTGTCCTTTAAGTGGGAGGTTGTGGGGGTTAAAGGTCACTGTGCCTTTACCCCGGTTATGTACAATACTCAAACACATATAAATGAATGAAAAGAAAGATTAGGGTGGTTCTGTGGGGGTTAAAGGTCACTGTGCCTTTACCGCGGTTATGTACAATACTCAAATACATATATAAATGAATGAAAAAGAAGATTAGGGTGGTTCTGCACCCACCAAAACTTGTGGCTCTCTGTCTCTTTCTCTCCCTCTTCCGTTCTTGCTTCCGTTGAGAGCACTCTCAGCTGGTATCAGAGCCCGGGTGATCTAGCTAAGCGTGCGTGAATGCTTGAAGCTCAGCAGCTCCATGGGAGGAAGGAGAAGCTCTGTGGGAAGCTTTGTGGGTGACTTTACTTGCATCCGAGTGTGTAGAGACCTTGGAGCAACCTTTGGAAAAGTCACTTTGGTTTTGCGAAGTGGTTCTGAGAGCCTGCTAAGTGTTTTCAAAGAAAAAGTCGTTTTTTGAGCTTTTTCCTATTCCGTTCGACGACAGAGACTCCGTATTGACTTGTAGAGGCAATTATTGCTTGCTTTTGGTATCCACTTCACTTCAAAAGCTTGGAAACACCTTCATTCTTGAATCTGGGATCATTTCATTGGATATCTGACTCACTGTGTGAGTTTCTGCGTTTTTTGCTCGGGTGTTGGAACTCAAGTTTGGAGCAACCATTTGCAGATCTGTCAGTTCCGGTGGACTCAGGAGGTCCTAAAACTTCTATGTTGCTCATCATTCACACTCCGGTGGAGTTTACAAACAGCTCTGTTTCCAAAAACGTTTTTTCAGTCCGTGTGTTGGACCCAGTGATTGAGACCACGATTTCCAAAACCATCTGTCCCATTGCGTTCCGGATGCCCAAAAACCCCTACCTGTCAATTCTTACACGATTCGGTGGAGGATTTTCAGAGTTATAGATCTCTGTGTATTCGATTTCGTCTCTCTGTTATGCCATTTTTCATTCTAAGGTTTTGAAACCTTAGATTTATGCCACATGGCAGTGGATAAGTGTTGACTCCCATTTCTCACTCATCGGTTGGGATTTTGGAGTTCCGGCAGAAGAGAGATATTTGCAGATTTTCTTGCTGAGTCCGATTATGCAATGGCGCCCATGTTTTGAGGCATCTCAGGTTCTATTTTCAGTAGCGGTTATTACCATGGGACTATGATTTCTTGAGCATACCTTATGTAGATCACTCTGGTTGCAGTTTGAGCAGTGTGCGCTCATTCGTGGTATGCATTGGGTTGCAGTGGATGATTTATAGACCATTTGGATGCATTGCGGTCCTTATTGGATGCGTTGATAGGCCTAAATTACCTTGTGGGATGCTATTTTTTATGGACGCTTTGCACATGGATGCTATTTTATGCTGAGGGATAGCTTTGACACATTGCAGGTGATGCACTAATAGTGCTATGCTCTCTTGGATGAGATATTATTGATGCATATGCCAGTGGATGGTATTTATGCTTGAGTCATTTGGCACTTATTGGCATTTTCTTTTGGGCCAGATTTGCTCATATGGATGCATAGTATATGCACATGAGTCAAATGCATCTTTTGATGCTTTGAACTTTGAGTTTTGGTGATATTTCACTCTATTGTGGCATACACATTTGGGTGCACTTGGTATTTGGTGTGATTCTCTCTTGCAGGCACTAGCATTTGGGATTTTGTTTCATTTGCATCATGGCATCCTCTTCCATGTTTGAAAAGGAGTTTTTCAGCATTAAAAAGTTTGATGGGACAAACTTTTATTTGTGGAAAGAACAAATAAGGGATGTGCTTATTCAAAAGAAGCAGATTAAACCCTTGGTAGGGATTGAAGCTAAGCCTGCAAATATGTCTAAGGATGATTGGAATGAGTTGGATGCATTAGCAAAGTCTACTACTAGACTTCATCTTGCAGAGTCAGTTTATTTCACAGTAGTAAATGAGCAGACTACGGAAGATTTGTGGAAGAAAATGTGTGCCACTTATGAGAAGGAAACTGCCTCTAATAAAGTTTACCTCATGAAGAGGTTGTTTGAGCTGCAGATGAAGGAAGGGGTCTCCATTGCTTCTCACTTGAATGAATTCAATATTATTTTCAGCCAGCTTCAGGCTCAAAAGATGAATTTTGATGCGGAGACTAAGGCAATATTTCTTTTATGTTCATTGCCATCCTCATGGGATACCTTCTGTACAGCTGTCAGTAACTCTACACCTGGTGGAGTACTGAAATTTGATGATGTTGTGGGTAGCTTGTTGGCCGAGGAGATTAGACGGAAGTCTATGGATGGCAACAAGCAGGATGCAGCCTTAAATGTGCAAAGGGGCAGATCACAGTTCAGGATGAAGTCCCAAGAAAGAGAGAAGTCTCGTAGCAAATCCAGGGCACGGAACATTGTGTGTTACCATTGTGGCAAGAAGGGCCATATGAAAAAGGATTGATACAAGCTGAAAAGAGAGCAAAAGGATAAGAAAAAGAATGCAAATTGGGGTGCAAATCAAAAGGAAGAGAGTCCAAGGGAGGACAAAGGAAAAGTGAAGATCGAGGAGATCAATGCAGTGACACATGATAGTGACAATGACGTTCTCTTCATGTCTAGTTTATCTGCAGAGTTGCTTACCACTTCAGATGATGCATATTCCTAGGATTGGATTTTGGATTCTGGTGCTTCATTCCATGTTACTCCCCATAGGGAATGGTTCTCCACTTATGACAGTGGAAATACAGGTTGTGTGCATCTTGGAAATGACTATGCATGTGACATAGTGGGAGCAGGTGACATAAAGTTTTCTTTTGCAAATGGGTCTGCATTTGTTTTGAAACATGTGAGACATGTGCCTAAGCTGACCAAGAGTCTTATTTCAGTGGGTCAGCTAGATGATGCTGGTTTTCACACCACTTTTGGCTTTCAGAGTTGGAAAATTCAGAAGGGCTCTATGCTTTTGGCCAGGGGTGCCAAGTGTGGGACTTTGTATCCCTTACATGTATCAGGTATATTATGTTGTTGCAATAACCGAGCAGCCAAGCACTTCTTCGTGGCATTGCAGGTTAGGGCACATGAGCTAGAATGGAATGAAACTCTTATGCCGTTTGGGTTATGTACCACATTTGAGTTTCTCTCATTTTGAATTTTGTGAGCACTGTCTCTATGGGAAGCAGACTAAATCAGCCCATAAAAGAAGGGGAAAGAAAGAGTTTGAAAAGCTTGATTTGGTGCATTCAGACGTATGTGGTCCCATGCCTACACGATCATTAGGCGGGGCTGAATACTATGTGACATTCATAGATGATGCAACTAGGAAAGTGTGGGCTTATGCTATAGCTCGGAAGAGTGATGTGTTCCAGGTATTTCAGAAATGGCTGGCCTTGGTTGAGAATCAGTCAGGTAAAATGCTTAAATGCCTACGGACTGACAATGGTGGAGAGTATCTCTCTCATGACTTTCAGCATTTCTGAGATACACATGGGATTAAGAGGGAGCTCACATCCCCTCGTACTCTAGAGCAAAATCCAGATGCAGAAAAGATGAACCGTACCATTCAAGAAAGGTTGCAATGCATGCTTTCCAATGCAAGTCTTTCTGGTGGTTTTTGGGCTGAGGCAATGAAGACTGCAGTGCATGTGATCAATAGATCACCTAGCAAGAGTTTGGATGGTGGTATTCCTGAAGAGGCATGGAGTGGCAAGAAGCCCTCTTACTCTCATTTGCGTATATTTGAGTGTGAGGCATATGCACATGTGCCGAAAGAGCTTCGAAAGAAGCTAGATCCTAAGTCTAGGAAATGCATCTTTCTAGGTTATGGTGAAAGTGGAGAGATGGGCTATCGTCTCTGGGATCCAAAAGCAAAGAAGATCATACGCAGCCATGATGTAGTCTTCAATGAGAAGAAGATGCATAAGGCCTCTATAAGGGATGTGGAAATGAGGAGAATCACTTTCCAGGATGTGAATCCACCTGCATAAGTTGATAGATAGCAAGCTGTCCATGCACCAAATGTGCAAGAAATGGTACCACCAAGTACTCCCACAGGTATACAATCAAGGGTAGATGATGGATCATCTATTGGTGGAAATGATGAGCCAAATGTGGCTGATATGCAAATGGGATAGCAAGCTGAAATGCCCTTGAGAAGATCATCTAGAGTGTCTAGACCGCCTGATAAGTTTGTTCTAGGGGTAGACTATGGATGCTTACTGGTTGTGGGGAGCCTTCTTGCTATAGAGAGGCTATGATGTGTGAGGATCAACACAAGTGGGAGGATGCTATGCAATCAGAGATGAGTTCCCTTATGAAAAATAAGACTTAGGACTTGGTTTCTTTGCCACATGGAAAGAAAGCATTGCCATGTAAATGGGTCTACAAAATGAAGGTCACAGGTGATGATGTGCCTAGGTACAAGGCCCGTTTGGTCGCTAAAGGGTTCAAGCAAGAGAAGGGTGTGGACTTTGATGAGATATTCTCTCCGGTTGTGAAGATGACCACACTTAGATGCATGCTTGGACGAGTGGCATCAGAGGATATGGAGCTTATGCAGGTGGATGTCAAGACAACTTTCTTGCATGGGGATTTGCATGAGGAAATTTACATGGTGCAGCCGGAAGGCTTTGAAGAAAAGGGCAAAGAGCATTTAGTTTGCAAGCTGAAGAAGAGTCTCTATGGTCTTAAGCAAGCGCCTAGAGAATGGTATCAGAAGTTTGATGCATTCATTCGGTCCCAGGGTTTTAGAAGGAGTGAAATTGATCATTGCCTCTACACTAAAAGGGCTAAGGATAATAGCCTGATAATCTTGGCACTATATGTGGATGATATGCTGTTGGCTAGCAAGAATACTTATGAGCTAGATGCATTAAAGGCCAAGTTGCATGAGGCCTTTGATATGAAGGATTTGGGACTTGCAGGTCATATTCTTGGTATGCGCATCACGCGTGATTGGAGTAGGAAACTCCTTTGGCTTTCACAAAAAGAGTATGTTACAAAATTATTGCAGCGTTTCAATATGGAGGGGGGGAAGGCATTGAGTACTCCATTGCCTCCATATGTGAAACTGAATCATACAAATAGTCCCAAATCAGATGAGGAGAGGGCCATGATGGCCAAGGTTCCTTATGCATCAGCAGTTGAGAGTCCTATGTATGCTATTATAGCTACTAGACTAGACATTGCATTTGCAGTGGGAGTTGTTAGCCAGTATATGGCTAATCCAGGAAAGAGGCATTGGGAGGCAGTTAAGTGCATCATGAGGTACATGAAGGGTTCCAAGGAGATGTGCATTTGCTTTGGTAAAGGAGACATGGGTGTACTTGGGTACATAGATTCAGACTATGCAGGGCATGTGGATAGTAGGAGATCCACTTCTGGTTATGTGTTCACCTTTGGAGGTGGTGCAGTGTCGTGGATGTCTTGTGCACAGAAGTGCGTTGCTTTGTCTACCACAGAGGCTGAGTATGTTGCAGCCACAGAGGGTTGCAAGGAGGCTATATGGCTTGATCGGCTAGTGGGAGATTTGGGGATTCATACAGGTGTACCGACATTGCATAGTGATTCCATGAGTGCTAGCACGGAATCCGGTCTTTCATGCAAAGACCAAACACATTGAGGTCAGGTACCATTTCATCAGGGAGGTACTTGAGGACAAGCGCATAGAGCTTGTCAAGGTTCATACAGATGATAACCCTGCAGATATGCTGATGAAGAGTCTACCTAGTCAGCGGTTTGAGTAATATCATGTATTGATGGGCATTGGATATTATGCTCACTGGTTGTTCTCCCTTAAAGGCACATTGTCCTTTAAGTGGGAGGTTGTGGGGGTTAAAAGTCACTGTGCCTTTACCCCAGTTATGTACAATACTCAAACACATATATAAATGAATGAAAAAGAAGATTAGGGTGGTTCTGCACCCACCAAAACTTGTGGCTCTCTGTCTCTCTCTCTCTCCCTCTTCCGTTCTTGCTTCCGTTGAGAGCACTCTCAGGTTCTACACCCACCAAAACTTGTGTGGCTCTCTGTCTCTCTCTTTCCTTCTTCCGTTCTTGCTTCCGTTGAGAGCACTCTCAGCCTCCCCCCCCCTCTTTTCTCATTAGCATAGATTTCCCCCTCTCTCACTCCGTCAACTCAGCCCCTACCCCTTTGTATCCCCCCCCCTTTTGTATCGATGTGGCCTTTCCCACTCCCTCTTGAACCCATTCTTTCCACTCCCTCTCTTGATCTTGGAAGAGGATTTTGTGGATATGGCATAGGAAGAGCAGCACTCTCGAGATCACTACTTGGAATAAGAGGATTCTCGGAAATTTGTTTTTGCTAATGCTGGTATGAGTAGAGAAATCAATCTAGATATGTAGCATGCAATACTATTCATTCCACACTGACCCCCTACCCCTTGTAGTTCTAGAGCAAGAATCCATTAGCAGCAAGGCATGCCCTCATAATAAATATGAGACACATCTATTGATCTCAAACATCGACAATGTACTTTGTGATAGAGTGCATTCACTTCAAAACAGAAGTGGGGAGCGAAACATACACAAGAAAATCAGCATGGCGGATCACAAGGGGATCTAGCTTAGGAAGAAGGTGAGTGCCTTTATGCCACTGCAGAAGGACGGGAGGTGTTGTAGCAGATCTGCGATATGCGAGGTGAAGGAGGAATTGCGACTCGAAAAGATCTCCTCTTTATACACGGTGAGTAGGGAGCTGGAAACCTCGGGGAAAACCTTTAGATGTGTTGAGCAGGGAATGTGGCATCTTATCCTTCCTCCTTAATCCCTCCCCCCCCCCATCCTCCACTGGCTAATAAAAATTTTTGCCAACAAGGGGACCTTATTATGCACACTCATTCGAGGGCATGCTCCCTTAAATTTTTCTTGATTTTTAAAAAACCAAAAGCAATCAAAAAAATGGAAGCCAATTTAGTGGGATTACTGCATGGTGGTGTTAAAATCTTGATAGTTGGTGATATTGGTATCTAGATTCACCCTAGAATGGAAGAAGTTGAAAATATGCAATTTGTGCATGTGAAAAGATCTTTTAATAAATACAACTATATTAACAATCAGTGTATTGGTTCTTTTTCCATGCAATTCCTTACTATATGACTCACAAGCATGTTAAAGGTCATTGCATTTCATAACATACAACATGAAACTCGATAGCGTGCCCTTTGGCCTATTTTTATTTTAAGGCAATTTGGGCCACATTGCAGTTGCTTGACAGCAAACAGTATATCCAATTTTACTAAGGTGTATCACTGGAGGGGGGGAAATCATAATGGATGAGAAATTTTGCTGCTTCCACACACTTTCAAACGTTTACTCATCTCGCCTTGCAAATATTTGAATATTAAAGTACATACTCCTTTTGTCACCTTGCAAGCTGCGCCAGCTCGATGTGACCTCGTTCTTTTGGTTTGGCATTATCTTCTTTACTCGAGCAAATGGTCTTCTATTATTTGCTCACCTCACAAGCTAGCTGGCCTTTGTTTTGCTAGGTCTATTATGGCGGCTCACTGATTATTGCCATGGCATCAATGGCAAGATGTAGCTTGTCATGGCTTGCAAGAGAAGCAGACAGAGGCTACGAGATAGGAAAGATGAAAAGCTTAGTCGAGGCACAAGAAACAGATTATTAGGTGATGGCATGGTATCAAAACGGAAATGAAAGACACTTTTGCAATGGTTGTGAAGGGATACACAATGAGAAGAAAGAAGACTCCTTGCAAACCAATAAACAGGAAGCGGTTGTTGCAGATGCATGCATTCGACCATTGCTATTAAAGCGAAGAACATGAGCTTTGGTCTCATGACTGATGGGAGAGGCAACAACATCAAGCCATTTAGGCAATTCCCAATATTGAGTGTTCACAAGCTTTAGCATGTACCCTAAAATTCATAGAGTGACAACCCTACCAACACCCGAGAGATGCACGCCCAAGAGACGATGCTCTATAAATTGAGAAATAGCCTCCAAAAAATGAAAGAAATGCATAGCTTAGATCAACTAGCTACAAAGATGGCGACACTAGCTAAAATGCACCACCCACATTCAAGGATGGATGCAAGAATCACCATACCTCACCACTTTCATGAGAGTGCTTTTAGATGATTTCAGTGTGCTTTGCAAAAAAGACAAACACATTGAACACCTTCGACTCTATTTTGGAAAATGTCGAGATTCACGATTGAGCTTGAATCCGATGAAATGCGTGCTTATAATCCATCGAGGTGCTTTACTTGGACACATCATTTTAGCCAAAGGATGGCCATTGATCCAAGGAAGGTCGCTGCAATCAAAGAGGCTAAAGAACCCAGAAATGCCAAAGAAGTCATGAGATTCATTGGTCAAGTAAAATGACACAATAGATTTCTTAGGTATTTGTCCTATGTCTGTCAACCATTATCAAGATTGGTTAAGCCAAATGAACAATTTGTTTGGAGAGAAGACAAAAAAAAGCATTTGATTTACTGAAGAAAATGTTGGTAGTAGCACCTATTCTTATTCCACTAGACTGGACCCGAGAATTTCATGTTTTTGTGAATGCATCAAACATTGCCATAGGGACAGTATTAATGCAAAACTTGAAAAAAGTACGGTTCCAGCTAGTTTACTATGCTAGCTTACCTTGCCACCAGCTGAATAAAACTATTCAATTATTACTGGGGGTAGGGAAGGGCTAGGTTTGATATATGCTATGCAGAATCTTTGGTGCTACCTTTTGTCTAACATCATGGTCTTTCACATTGACCACCAGGCATTACTATATGTGGTCAACAAGTCACAACAATATGGAAGGGTATCAAGATGGATCCTACTCTTACAAGAATTTAATCACAGAATGGTGCACACTCCGGGAAACAACACCTCATTGCAGATTATCTTAGCAGATTGGAGTCAGGAGAACAACTAGGACAAGGAATTCTAGATGACTTACCAGATGCATCTTTGCTCCAAGTGGAAGCCATTCGTGGAACAGATCGATATGACACAATGTTGCAGTTTCTGACAGATGGACTGTTTCATGAAAGTTTCACAACAGATCAAAGATGTAGAATGGCTCTCAAAAGTGTTCACAACAGTCATTTCAAATTTCCCTTTGTCTTGCACATGCTTCACTTATCAGAAAACCATTTCTTCTATCACCATCAATTTTCCAGCATGTGGACCAATCTCAAACCCACTGCTAAAGAGCACACAGTAAGTGAAGGGGTCACAAGTAGTTCATCTAGTGTAGAAGTGATGGCAACATCATACAATCCATAAGCATGTAGCCAGAAGGGACCACAAGCATCACAATGGTCATTGCATAGCCAAGTGAGTGCTAACGTGGAAGACAAAGTAGTGGAGTCACCACAACCCATGAAGAAAAGTTAGTAGACACTTCTAGTTCTCATTTTTAGGATTTCAAACATGATTTGGCACAACTAGCCCCCAAAACATTGCATGGTTGCATAAGATGGGACTTCATGAGTACTATCATTTGCCATAGTGGGAATGGGAAATGAAATGGAGGCCCAAAGCCAGTTTGATCATCTGAGGGACATGAAATGAATACTGACACCAAAATTGCCAGTAACACTTGAGTTGGTAGCTTGAGTTTTCAATTTGCCAATGATTCCAAATGCACCACCGAGCCTATATCCAAACAAAGATATTATAAAGGATTTCAGAGAGCAAGTGCATTCAAAGGGCTATTTTTACGTTAAGAATGCAACATGATCAATGCAAGTGGTTTTTGGAAAGAGTATTACTATTTACCAAATATGATTACATTTTAAAGAACAACCACTCATTGATGCATTTTGTTGAGATGGGTAATCCAGTAAATTAGGCTACTTTCATGCATGAATGGATCATGAGAGAGATCAGTGGCAAGGACAAGTGAAGAAGTACCACTCACAACAAGCTCCGATCGATATTGTATGCTCTGTTCATTCAAATTCCAAAGGTTCCAATGCTATGCCAGTGGTTACCATTTTTGGATGAGGAAAAGGAACTAGATAAACAATGTATCAAGGAAGAAATTAAAAGATATTAAAATGAAGTATTGAGGGAGGATGGTTATGAGCAGTCAAAAATTGAGGTAGCAATGGGAGGACAAAAGGATGTTCGATCCCCATTGGAAATCACTCACCAACAGAGCAAACTAGAATCAGCTAAAATGCCCAAGTAAAAAATCAAATGCAAGCCTTACTCATAAGAGACCATGCAATAGAGATGAGCAAGAAGCTAAGAGATAGGAAACACAACAAGTTCAAGAAACTATTCCAAAAAAAGCCATTCAAGAGGACCAGAGGTGGGAAAGTAATGAGGAAGCACCCTAGTGTAGGAAGAGCATTTGAATTCACCATAGCAAAGGAAATGTAACCACCACAGTCACCCACTAGCATAGGAGAATCCAAAGAATAGAGAACAAAGTCATGAGGACAATGATGAATATCAAATAACATTTTACTAATGTAAATGAAAACATTAATCTTTTGTAGAGATTTCAAGTCCAACAAAGAGAACAATACAGAGGAATGCATAATGTTTATTTGGAATGGCAGCAATTGAAAGAAGAGAATGATGTGTTTCTTGAACTGAAGCACTGTTTAAAACAAGATCTACAATACAAGGTGGAAGAATAGAAATTGTTAGCAGAACAATATGAAAAGGAAAAATGCAACTACAGTAGGATGTAGACCAACCAACAAACAGCCAAGGCAATAAGAAAATGGTCAGTCCAAATCCAACAAGGACTATTGAGAGAAATGGGAAACTTGGTAGAACACAATAAATTATTTTTTGAAAATTTGATAAAAGAGAAAACTAGAGCACTTGCCCCAGTTGAAGGTCAATTGAAGAATATGCAAGATGAAGAGGAGCTGTAAATTGCAGGTACATTTATGCCTCCTATAACATTATCTAAAATTCAAGACAAACTCACACAGTATATGGTTCAGTTACGGGCACAAGTGTGAAATAGATTGATCCACTAGCAGTAACGGGCAATTTAACATTGGGATGATCATATTTAGAATTTACCTGAATTCTTGATAAGGAGATGCTAGAATTGAGAAAAGAATTCTATGCATTGAAGATCAAGTTGGCTAAGATAGAGGAGTCTAATGCAATAGGTTCCTTTAGCTAAGAAAGAATCAAAATAGTTAATCAAAGAGGAGCCTGAGACTCCATCAGCATAATTTTTATCTCCTATTAAGCTTTTTCTTGCATTTTTAACAATTAATTTTGAAGAGCCAGCAGTCTGACAAAATAAAATACAGGAGCAAAATGCTTAATAGATAGGGAAGCAACTCATACTTTACTGATGACAAAAATAGAGAAAATAAAAGACAAGGATGTGGAAATTCATGATATTGAAGAGGAATGTACACAGTTTAATCTCACAGCAATTGATAAATCCTTTGATATCTTAGTTCAAAAATTTTCATCACTCACAAATGACATCCGGGCTATGGATGACGGATGCCCTACTGACATAACTCTAGTGACACCAACTTTTAAACTAGTGGAAATCACCTTCACCATATAAATGCAAATTGCTAGATAAAAATTCAGAAAAACCTAGTTGTTTGGCATATGCATAACCAGTTGGCTTCTCCCAAATCCTCTTAACTGGGATCCTCTTTACCTTGTACTTTGTCCTTCTTGTAGTCTTCTTCAAGTGCTTAGCATTGGAAGAGCATTGAGAACTTGGCATTTTGACAAGATATCAATGCCAACTGAACTTCAAACTGAAAGAGCATTCTCTAAACTATAGTTTAGCCCCACTTCATACCTGAAGCATCATCTTTAGCATTTACTTTAGCATCAAACTTCAAGGACTGTAAAAAAATGCTTGCAAAAAACAGAGCAACCTTGGAGGATGAAATTCAACCAGATGAGAGCAGCTCTTTGAGGGCATTTGATGCATAATGAAAGATCTATTGATAGGGAACACCCAGTACCAAGCTTGGGCAAAAAAATGTGCGAGGTCGCCATAGCTAGAAGCTTCAATGTCGACTGATTTTTTCATCAGTACGCCTCATTTGGTGGACCATTTGCCTTCAAACTTCATGAATAGCTAGCTAATAAGATCTCCCCAGTAGTAGCTTAGAGCATTTGGTAAATGGTAGCTCCTACGTGGAGAATTGTGCTTAGATTCGATGACTAGAAGACGTGTTGGCATAGCCAAATGAGGCAAGCATTAGTCAATTCCACCGGGTCAGAGATTTGCCCCAGACAAGGGATCTATGGCACAACATATGAGGAGAATAAGGCTTAGCAAAAATTGGAGAGAAGAAGGCAAAATGTGAAGAAAGGTGGAGAGTTTGAAGAAGATGATGGCATGGCACTCAAGGAGGATGAACCATGCTGTGATATCACATGTTGGAGTAGCAAGAAGGATTTAGCAAATGAAGCAAAATTATTCATGAGAGATATGCCCAATATATAGGCACAAGTTACATTCAGGAGTGACCTCATATCTGAGATCAGTAGAGCATTTAGATCCACAAATCACTCCACTAATTTCTCAATCAAGCCCATGAATCTCTCAATCACACTAGAACCTTCTACTCTAGCACACTTACACTCACACACTCCTAGCATAGGACTCCTAGCCCAAAGGCATGTAAGAAAACAATACAACGTCTGTGCTCAATAGATAACATGATCTCGTATGCAAGAGAGAAAAGCAGATAGTCTGGAGAATAAAAAATTTGATTACTGTAAAACTGATACAATCAATGGCGCTGCCTCCCAGCCGTGCGCTCCTGTGAGAGGAGCTTCAATGGCATGCTAGAAACAGTAGAGGATGGAGGCTGGATGCTAACGAATCAGGGTTGCTATAGCCAGTGATGATAACGGGCTTCACATGCTTGCTCTTATATAGCCACCAGTCATAATCGGTTAGGCTCAATTGGGAGACCGACCTAGTCTGCCCAAACAGGTCGACTAGAGGTCGGTCCTAAAATAGGCCACCGACCACATGATAGAATCGTGGCACAGAATAGAGCAATTAACCTACCGTTCGGCCCACAGCCATCCGAGATCATCTGGGGCTCCAAACGGGCCCCGCAACTCGAGAATGGGCTGCCTCGGGAAATGCTCCGTCTACCTTTAGTGCAGTCAGTCATGGGATGCCTTTCCGCACTTGCATATAGCCTAGTTAGCAATGTGCCAACTCTATCTGAAGCCATCCAGCCATCAGGCCACACATGGCCCCCATCTGGTGTCCAAACCAGGACCTACCAGATAACCGAGCTACTCAAATGCCTTCTCCTCATATGGGGGGCTTACAAGTAGAGTTAGCTGGTTCCTGCATAGTTACACGAGAGTGGAGCATTGATATCTAACACCCCCCCTCAATGTCCACTCGCAAGTGAACTTACTTTTTCGGCCCAATGCCAAGTCGATGAAGATGCCTTTCCAGCAAGTCTCTTCCAAGAGCCTTCGTGAAGATGTCCGCAGCATTCTCTGTAGTCGAACGGTACACCAAGTTAACCTCTCCATCCATGATGAGCTCGCATACAAAGTGATATTGAATCTCAATGTGTTTTGTGCGAGCGTGGAACACAGGGTTCTTTGCAATCGCCATGTTACTCTAATTGTCACATGATAACTGCGTAGGCTTATTCTGCACTGCACCCATGTCCCCTAAAATCCTCCTTAAAAACAATACACTTTCGGCTCTTCCGTTCCCATTTGGTCCTGTTAGCAACAAGGACATGCACAAAACAGTCACATCCAAAAACTCTGAAATGTGCAGCTAAAGGTTTCTTACTAGAAAAGGCTTGCAGTGGAGTCATCCCGTTCACAGCCTTCATGTAGCTACGATTCAGAATGTAAACTATCGTGTTACATGCTTCTGTTAATATCAATGCTCCACTCTCGTGTAACTACACGGGAACCGGCTAACTCTACTTGTAAGCTCCCATATGAGGAGAAGGCATTTGAGTAGCTCAGTTATCCGGTAGGTCCTGGTTTGGACACCAGATGGGGGCCATGTGTGGCCTGATGGCTAGACAGAGTTGGCACACTGCCAACTAGGATACATGCAAGTGTGGGAAGGCATCTCATGACTGACCACATTGAGGGTAGATGGAGCAATTCCCAGGGCAGCCCACCACTCTCGGGTTGCGGGGCCTGCCATTTGGAGTCCCAGATGATCCTAGATGGCTCTGGGCTGAACGGGTACCGTAGGTCAGTTACTCTATTTTGAGCACCGGTTCTAACGTGTGGTCAATGGCCTATTTCGGGACTGACCCTCAGTCGGCCGGTTTGGGCAGACTGGGTTGGTCACCCAATTGGGTCTAACCGACTATGACTGGTGGCTATATAAGAGAAAGCCCATGAAGCCCATTTCATCACTAGCTACAACAACCCTAATTCCTTAGCATCCAGCCTCCGTCCTCTACTGTTTCCAGCTTGCCATCGAAACTTCTTTCACAGGAGTGCACGGCTGGGAGGCAACGCCATCTATTGTATCAGCTCTACAGTAATCAAATTTTTGATTCTCCATACTATCTGCTTTTCTCTCTTGCGTACGAGATCCTGTTATCTGTTGAGCACAGACGTATTATTTTCTTACATGGTATCAGAGCCTAGACTCTAGCAAGAAGATTTGGTAGTGTGTTTCTGTTTTTTAGCAGATTGTGAGAGATGGCCCAGCCTGCAAGACTGCGAATCCCACCGTTTGGCGAAAGCGAAAAGTTGGACGGCTCTAACTGTCCACTCTGGAAGTTCAAGATGAAGACCATCCTAAGCGCATACGAGCTTTGGGATACTGCTACTGGGGTGGACGTGAAGCCGGTTGCGCAGCCAATGCAGGACAACAGATAGTACCAATTGCGTATGGGATTCTCACGTGGACAAGAAGAAATGTAGATGCACTGTGTTCTATTGTCTGCATTGTAAGTGATTCCGTCATGGCGTTAATTCAACATGTCATCATAGCGGAGGAGGCATGGATGGTCTCAAAAAATCAGTACGAGACCACGAATCAGACGCGGATTCAGAATTTGGAGACTCAACTCGCAAACGAGAAATTGTCTGAGTCTGAAGTGGTAGAGAAATTCATCACCAAGGTGAAGAATCTGCGCAATCAGATGACTGCGATTGGCATCACCATCACCAGCAAGAATCTAGCATGAAGGTGCATACGGATTCTCCAATAAAAGTACGACGAGCTTGTTACGGCGCTGAATACACAGAACAGAAATCCACCCCTCAACTTTGAGGATTTCAGTGCGATGCTTCTGGAGGAGGAGATGCATCAAAAGACGAGGGTTGGAGAAGATTCGACTTTCTATGCTGGATCAAAGAAAGGTAAGGGTAAGGACTCTGGTAACCCATCTTCTTTTGATGATAAAAAGAGAAAGAAGAAGATCAAGTGCTTCTATTGCAACAAGGCAGGGCACAAGCAGAATGAGTGCCAAAAGAAGGTTACAGATGAGAAGAACGGAGTAAAGAAAGAGTCCAGCAACAGCGCGCAGGCAGTACCAGTAGAGCTGTTCGTAGCAATTGAGGAGATTTGCACGAAGGCAGTTCATGTACCTGCAGATGAACCTTGGATTATTGACAGTAGTGCATCGTGCCACATGACCAGTCAGAAGGATTGGTATACCTCTCTACAGCCGATAGGGAATGACATCCTGGTAGCAGTCGGCAATGATGCAAAATGTCCAGCAAAAGGAAAAGGTACGATTGCTGTCAAGACAGATGGAGTTGTAAAACAATTGTCCGATGTTCTTTATGTGCCAGATATCAAGAGAAACTTGTTGTCTGTTTCTGCGATCACGAATCGGGACCTCAAAGTTCAGTTTGATAAGAATGGTGCATAGATCTTGGATCTTCAAGGGAAGGTCGTTGGTAAAGGTATGCGGTGCAACATCTATGAACTCTTAGCTTTCAGTGCTCGAGCCGATGTAAAGAACACTAAGTTGTGGCATGAGAGGTTTGGTCATCTAAACCTTAGTTCTTTGAAGGAGATGCATAAAAGTGGAAGGATTATAGACCTACCAGAAATTACAGATCTGCCCGATGTATGTGAAGCTTGCATGATGGGCAAGCAGCATCAGCAGCCCTTTCCTAAAGAGGCCAGCAGGGCAAAGGCTCTTCTAGAGCTCGTTCACATAGACCTCTGCGGAAAGATGGAGATGGAAGCTTTGGGTGGTTCCTACTACTTCATGACGCTGATCGATGACTACAGTAGAAGGATATGAATATACTTCCTAAAGACTAAAGATGAGGCTTTTAGTAAGTTCAAGGAATGGCATGTAATGGTCGAGAAAGAAAAGGGGAGTAAGGTGAAGAAATTGAGATCAGACAGAGGTGGAGAGTTCACATCAACTGAATTTGAAAGTTACTGCAAAAGTCACGAGATCAAGAGGCAGAAACCTCCGCCACATACATCATAGCAAAATGGAGTAGTAGAACGCAAGATGCGCATCATCTGTGAAATGGGCAGGAGTACGATGAAAGGGAAAAATTTGCCAAAGTCTTTCTGGGCTAAAGCATGTAACACTGTAGTTTACATTTTGAATCATAGCTACACGAAGGCTGTGAACGGGATGACTCCACTGCAGGCCTTTTCTAGTAAGAAACCTTCAGCTGCACATTTCAGAGTTTTTGGATGTGACTATTTTTTGCATGTCTTTGATGCTAACATGACCAAATGGGAACCGAAGAGCCGGAAGTGTATTTTCTTGGGCTACAGTGAAGAGGCGAAGGGTTACAGTCTCTATAACCCTGTTACCAAGAAGGTAATAGTAAGTTGCGATGTGGTCTTCTCAGAACAGCCGCATCAATTGGAGGAGGATGCTTCCTTCCCAGACAACCAAGACCAGGATATCCATCCGATACCACCACCAACAGTAGACCGAACTACCCCAATGGTGCTTGGGAGGATCCAAGATAAAGAGGATGAAGAAGAGCCTATAGAACCACAATGGCAATGGCCATTGCCGAAGTGGGTAAAGTAGCTTTTGGACAGCAAAGAACCTCCAGCCATTGAGGAGGAACCATCCGAACACCGCCGATCCAAGAGATTAGAGGAGCAAAGAAGGGCGCAGGAACACTTGGTCAACTATGCTTTGATGATAGAGGTGATCCGTGCTGATGAACCCAAGTGTCTTGAAGAGGCACAGGGTGATGATAGGTGGATGGAGGCTATGCAGTCGGAGTATGGCTCCATAATGAAGAACAACACTTGGGACCTTGTGGATCGACCACCAAAACGCAAGGTAATCGGCACCAAGTGGGTGTACAAGACCAAGTACAAGTCCGACGGCACGTTGGATAAGTACAAGGCTCAGCTCGTGGCAAAAGGATTCGCACAGCTTCATGGTTTCAATTATCAGGATACTTTTGCTCCCACAGCTTGACTAACCACAATTCGCAGTGTTTTGGCTTTAGCTACCCAGGGAAGTTGGCTTGTGTTTCAGATGGATGTGAAATCCGCCTTTCTGAATGGAGATCTCAAGGAGGAGGTATACGTGGAATAACCACCAGGTTTTGTGATCCTCAATTCACAAGGTAAATTCTGTAAACTGAAGAAGGCACTTTATGGGCTGAAACAGGCCCCACGAGCATGGTACCAGCGAATTGATGCCTACTTTCTACAAAACAGGTTTAGGAGGAGCCCATTTGATGAAAATTTGTATATCTTCAGAGAAGGAGGCAGGTGTATGATAGGTGTACTAAGCAAGTTTTCCAATAAGCCCCAGGAGAACCATTGGAGGGCAGGGATGCAGGTGTTGAAATACATCAAAGGCACACTTAATTATGGCATCACCTATACCAAGGACAACATCTTGACCGGATTCTGTGACTCGGATTGGGTAGGAGATGTGGACAGCAGGAGATCAGTGATAGGTTACTGTTTCTCACTTGGATCTGGAGCTGTGTCATGGGTCAACAAGAAGCAACCCACAGTTGCTCTTTCTTCTACCGAGGCTGAGTACAAATCAGCATGCTTTGCTTCTTGCGAGGCAGTGTGGTTGAGGAGGATTTTGGGAGACATGGGTGCAATGCAGAACAAGCCTATGAAGTTATCATGTGACAATTAGAGTTGGATGGCGATTGCAAAGAACCCTATGTTCCACGCTCGCACAAAACACATTGAGATTCAATATCACTTTGTACGCGAGCTCATCATGGATGGAGAGGTCGATTTGGTGTACTGTCTGACTACAGAGAATGATGTAGACATCTTCACGAAGGCTCTTGGAAGAGACTTGCTAGAGAGGCATCTTCATCAACTTGGCATTGGGCTGAAAAAGTAAGTTCACTTGGGTGGACATTGAGGGGGGGTGTTAGATATCAATGCTCCACTCTCGTGTAACTACGCGAGAACCAGCTAACTGTACTTGTAAGCCCCCCATATGAGGAGAAGGCATTTGAGTAGCTCGGTTATCCGGTAGGTCCTGGTTTGGACACCAGATGGGGGCCATGTGTGGCCTGATGGCTGGATGGAGTTGGCACACTGCCAACTAGGCTACATGCAAGTGCGGGAAGGCATCCCATGATTGACCGCATTGAGGGTAGATAGAGCATTTCTCGAGGCAGCCCACTCTAGGGTTGCGGGGCCCATTTAGAGTCCCAGGTGATCTCGGATGGCTTTGGGCCGAACGATGACCGTAGGTCAGTTGCTCTATTTTGCGCACCGGTTCTAACGTGTGGTTGGTGGCCTATTTTGGGACCGACCCCCAGTCAGCCAGTTTGGGTGGACTGGGTTGGTCACCCAATTGTGTCTAACTGATTACGACTGGTGGCTATATAAGAGCAAGCCGTGAAGCCCATTTCGTCACTGGCTATAGCAACCCTGATTCCTTAGCATCTAGCCTCCGTCCTCTATTGTTTCCAGCTTGCCATCGAAGCTTCTTTCACAGGAGCACACAGCTGGGAGGCAACGCCATCTATTGTATCGGTTCTATAGTAATCAAATTTTTGATTCTCCATACTATCTGCTTTTCTCTGTTGCATACGAGATCCTATTATCTGTTGAGCACAGATGTATTATTTTCTTACAACTTCAGCCCAGAAAGACTTTGGCAAATCTTTCCCTTTCATCATACTCCTGCCCATTTTGCAGATGATGCGCATCTCGCATTCTGCTACTCCATTTTGCTGTGATGTATGTGGCGGGGGTTTTTGCCTCTTAATCCCGTGACTTTTGCAGTAACTTTCGAATTCACTTGATGTGAACTCTCCACCTCTGTCTGATCTCAACTTCTTCACCTTCCTCCCCATTTCTTTCTCGACCATTACATCCTATTCTTTGAACTTACTAAAAGCCTCATCTTTAGTCTTCAGGAAGTATATCCATATCCTTCTATTGTAGTCCTCGACCAGCATCATGAAGTAGTAGGAACCACCCAAAGCTTCTGTCTCCATCTTTCCGCAGAGGTCCATGTGAACGAGCTCTAGAGGAGCCTTTGCCCTGCTGGCTGCTTTAGGAAAGGGTTGCCAATGCTGCTTGCCCATCATGCAAGCTTCACATACATCGGGCAGATCTATGATTTTTGGTAGGTCTACAATCATTCCACTTCTATGCATCTCCTTTAAAGAACTAAGGTTTAGATGACCAAACCTCTCATGCCAGAGCTTAGTGTTCTTCACATTGGCTCGAGCACTGAAAGCTGAGAGTTCATAGATGTTGTTGCATTGTGTACCTTTACCAACGACCTTCCCTTTAAGATCCAGAATCTGTGCACCATTCTTATCGACTTGAACTTTGAGGTCCCGATCCGTGATTGTAGAAACAGACAAGAAGTTCCTCTTGATATTTGGCACATAAAGAACATCGGACAACTGTTTTACAACTCCATCTGACTTGAGAGCAATCGTACCTTTTCCTTTTGCTGGACATTTTGCATCATTGCCGATTGCTACCAGGATGTCATTCCCTATCAGATGTAGAGAGGTATACCAATCCTTCTGACTGGTCATATGGTGCGATGCACCACTGTCAATAATCCAAGGTTCATCCATAGGTACATGAACTGCCTCCATGCAAATCTCCTCAATTGCTATGAATAGCTCTACTGGTACTGTCTGCACGTTGTTGCTAGACTCTTTCTTTACTCTGTTCTTCTCATCTGCAATCTTCTTCCGGTACTCATTCTGCTTGTGCCCTGCCTTGTTGCAATAGAAGCACTCTTTTTCTTTTTATCATCAGAAGAAGATGGGTTACCAGAGTCCTTACCCTTACCTTTCTTTGATCCAGCCGAGAAAGCCGAATATTCTCCAGTCCTCATCTTTTGATGCATCTCCTCCAGAAGCATTGCGCTAAAATCCTCAAAGTTGAGGGGCGGATTTCTGTTCTGCGTATTCAGCGCCGTAACAAGACCATCATACTTTGGTGGGAGAATCCGTATGCACCTTCGTGCTAGATTCTCGCTGGTGATGGTGATGCCAATCGCAGTCATCTGATCATGCAAATTCTTCACCCTTGTGATGAGCTTCTCTGCCGTTTTAGACTCAGACAGTTTCTCCTTCGTGAGTTGAGTCTCCAGATTCTGAATCTGCGTCTGATTCGTGGTCTTGTATTGATTTTTCAAGACCGTCCATGCCTCCTCCGCTGTGGTGACATGTTGAATTACATGACAGAATCACTTACAAGGTAGACAATAGAACACTGCGCATCTCTGTATTTCTTCTTGTCCATGTGAGAATCTCATTTGCAATTGGTACTATCTGTTGTGGTGCATTGGTTGGATTCGGTTTCGCAACCGGCTTTAGGTCCACCCCAATAGTAGTATCCCAAAGCTCGTATGCAATTAGGATGGTCTTCATCTTGAACTTCCAGAGTGGATAGTTAGTGCCGTCTAACTTTTTGCCTTCGCCAAACGGTGGGATTCGCAGTCTTGCAGGCTGGGCCATCTCTCACAATCTGCTCACAAATAGAAACACACTACCAAATCTTCTTGCTAGAGCCCAAGTTCTCATACCATGTAAGAAAACAATACAACGTCTGTGCTCAATAGATAACATGATCTCGTATGCAAGAGAGAAAAGCAGATAGTATGGAGAATCATAAATTTGATTACTATAAAACTAATACAATAGATGGCATTGCCTCCCAGCTGTGCGCTCCTGTGAGAGGAGCTTGATGGCATGCTAGAAACAGTAGAGTATAGAGGCTGGATGCTAAGGAATCAGGGTTGCTGTAGCTAGTGATGATAATGGGCTTCACAGGCTTGCTCTTATATAGCCACTAGTCATAGTCGATTAGGCTCAATTGGGAGACCGACCCAGTCCGCCCAAACCGACCGACTGGAGGTTAGTCCCAAAATAAGCCACTGATCACACGATAGAACCGTGGCACAGAATAGAGCAACTAACCTATGATCTCCGTTCGGCCCACAGCCATCCGGGATCATCTAGGGCTCCAAGCAGGCCCTGCAACCCGAGAGTGGTCTGCCCTGAGAAATGCCATCCACCCTCAGTGCGGTCAGTCATGGGATGCCTTCCCGCACTTGCATGTAGCGTAGTTGGCAGTGTGCCAACTCTATCTGAAGCCGTCCAGCCATCAGGCCACACATGGCCCCCATCTAGTGTCCAAACCAGGACCTACTAGATAACCGAGCTACTCAAATGCCTTCTCCTCATATGGGGGCTTACAAGTTCTCACATAGCTACACGAGAGTGGAGCATTGATATCTAACAAGGCATTCACCCATACATCAATTTGTCCTTCACAAGCATGGCATATAGTTTTCAAGTGTTCCATGCTCGAACTTAAGCTCAAGCACTAGCGTATACTTTTCAATAAATAGGATAAATAAAGAGGGAGAGAGATGATCAAATTCATTCCAAAATCAAGGAATTTTCCATAACAGTCTTTAGTCTTTGAGAAATTTTTGGATTCACTATTAGTATTTCATTTTGTAAATTTTCTAGTTTGTCCCCATAGCTTATAGTAAAATTGTTAAATAGATACAGAGTCTTAGTCTTTTTGTAAACAATTGGCACCATTTTGTTATTGAAAATTCTGGTTTTACTTAGGGGTAATGTGAACAACTGTGTATGGAATTTGTTAGTATCTTGCCTACTGCACCAAGCTATGCTAGAAAATAACGACATAGTCTTGGTCTTATGGGATGTTACATTAGATACAAGAGCTCACTCCTTTCTGAAAGTTCAAATGTATAAAATTTTGAGTTGGGTTCAGGTCAAGAATCTAGTCCAAATTCCTATTCACGGGGAGTGCCAAGTGTTAAAGAATAAAATAAGTAACCCGACTTTAATATCAAAATGGTCAAGTCTTAACGATTAGAAGTTGTAATTGAAATACCAACCACAGACTTGGATAAAGAAAGAATGTAAGAGATATTAGACTGACAGGGAAATACATAATGTGATGTTCTTATAGGAGCTTACCTGATGGATAAATACAATTCCGACTACTACCTATTCTATGCATTATGTCTCCATTACTATTTTGTTGAGTGTAGTGTTGTATCTATTCCTTATTTCCCTTTGAGCAATGAGAGAGAGAAGTGCATATTATCCTATAGTGATAATATTTTGAAACACTATATTGGAGAATTTGGGAATCTCCCAAGTCCCAGTTTCAAGTAAGGGTTTAAGATTTGACCATGTGGCAAAAAATTAAACCCATATTTGAAAGTGGGTCTTGGGAGGATTCCCTAATATGGTGTTTAGGATGGATTCCAATCTCAAGTAATGGGTTTAGATTTGACCATGTGGCCAAATATTAAACATATTGGGAATTCCCAAACTATACGAAAATTGCCAAATTTCCTAATACAGTGTTTAATTGACTATCTTGTAGATCTCAATTCTTTCCTTTAGCAATGCATAGTTAGTTTAGTTCTCTGTTTACAAACCCCCAAAGAACAGAGTTTTGTATTTCGTTAACACTGCCCACCTCTGTGTCCTAGGTAATCCAACAATAAAATCCATGGAGATAATTTCCCATTTGCTAGATGGAATCTCCAATGGGTGTAGGAGACCTACTACCTTAAGCCAATTAGTCTTATTCACCTAGAAATTTTGGCACTTTAATACATATTCTTGGACATCCTGGTCTATTCTAGGCCGAAAGAATTTCCTCTTCAAAAGCACATACATCTTTTGAATCCTAAGTGTTCATGACTCAAACTATCATGATGCTCTAAAATAATTTGGTGCCTAATGTCATTATTATCCAAGATGCAGACTCTACCCTTGTAGAGTAGGTAGACATTTTTAATAGTATACTTCGTCTATTTGAGTCCTTTATCACCAATATGTGGTGTGCAATCATTTCCATGTGACTCTTTAGTGAAAAATCCTTAATTAGTTGGATCCCTCTTCTTAATTTCTTTCCATATTTCAGAAAAAGGGTCAAACTTTTAAGCACTCTAGGAAATCATTTTGGAATTGAGTAGAACTCAATTCATTAACATGGATTAGGGATTTTGCTACCACATTGAACTTCCCCTTCTGATATGTCAAGTGCATATCAAACTCTTGCATTATTTCAGCACTACCAGCTTTTCTTCCTTTAACGTCTGATGGTTTGCAAATTCGCTTAATGCTTTCTTGATAAAAGATGATCTCAAATTTGGCACCATACAAATAGAGCCTCCATTTCTTCAAAGCATGGACTACAGCATACGGTTCCTTCTTAAATGCCGAGTACTTCCATTGGATACGGTCTATCTTTTTGCTTTCAAAATCCACTGGTCGACCATTTTGTAAAAGTACCACCCAACAGCAAAATCACAGGCATCTATTTCAACCACGAATGGTTCCTTGGGATCCACTACCTTTCAGATAGAAGAAGATGATATAGCCACCTTTAACTTCTTAAAACTAAATTTTGAGGTTCATCCCATTGGATGAATCTCCTATAAAATCTAGACAAGGCTAAGAATGTCTACAATTCTTGTAGGTTTGTAGGATGTGGCCATTCCAATATGGTCCTTACCTTCTCAAGGTCCATATGAATCCCTTCTTGGGATATAATATGTCTCTTGTACTTAAATTCTTTTGCAAAGAATTAACATTTGAATTCTTTTGCAAAAAGAAAGTTATCTCTAAGCAATTCAAACACTTTTATCAAATGTTGCAGATGCTTTTTTCTCATTTTACTATAGATTAGGATATCATCTAAAAATACTACATCAAATTTTCCTAAATATGGCCTCAAGACATTGTTCATAAGTGCCATAAAAGTTGTAAGGGCATTTGTTAAACCAAATGGCATTACTTTACACTGATAATGCCTATACCTAGTACGAAATGATGTCAGGCACATCCTCTTCTATTATTCTTGTGGGGGTTAAAGGTCACTATGCCTTTACCCCGGTTATGTACAATACTCAAACACATATATAAATGAATGAAAAAGAAGATTAGGGTGGTTATGCACCCACAAAAACTTGTGTGGCTCTCTGTCTCTCTCTCTCTCTCCTTCTTCCATTCTTGCTTCCGTTGAGAGCACTCTCAACTGGTATCAGAGCCCGGGTGATCTAGTTGAGCGTGCGTGAATGCTTGAAGCTCAGCAGCTCTGTGGGAAGAAGGAGAAGCTCTGTGGGAAGCTTTGTGGGTGACTTTACTTGCATTCGAGTGTGCAGAGACCTTGGAGGAACCTTTGGAAAAGTCACTTTGGTTTTGCGAAGTGGTTTTGAGAGCCTGTTAAGAGTTTTCAAAGAAAAAGTCGTTTTTTGAGCTTTTCCCTGTTCTGTTCGATGACAGAGACTCCGTATTGACTTGTAGAGGCAACTATTGCTTGCTTTTGGTGTCCACTTCACTTCAAGAGCTTGGAAACACCTTCATTCTTGAATCTGGGATCATTTCATTGGATTTTTGACTCACTGTGTCAGTTTCTGCGTTTTTTGCCCGAGTGTTGGAACTCAAGTTTGGAGCAACCATTTGCAGATCTGTCGATTTCGGTGGACTCAGGAGGTCCTAAAACTTCTATGTTGCTCATCATTCACACTCCGGTGGAGTTTACAAACAGCTCCGTTTCCAAAAACGTTTTTCAGTCCGTGTGTTGGACCCAGTGATTGAGACCACAGTTTCCAAAACCGTCTATCCCATTGCGTTCCGGATGACTAAAAACCCCTACCTGTCAGTTCTTGCGCAATTCGGTGGAGGATTTTCAGAGTTATAGATCTCTGTGTATTCGATTTCGTCTCTCTGTTATGCATTTTTCATTCTAAGGTTTTGAAACCTTAAATTTATGCCACATGGCAGTGGATAAGTGTTGACTCCCATTTCTCACTCATCAGTTGGGATTTTGGAGTTCTGGCAGAAGAGAAATATTTGCAAATTTTATTGCTGAGTCCGATTATGCAATGGTGCCCATGTTTTGAGGCATCTCAGGTTCTATTTTCAGTAGCAATCATTACCGTGGGACTATGATTTCTTGAGCATACCTTATGCAGATCACTTTGGTTGTAATTTGAGCAGTGTGCACTCATTCGTGGTGTGCATTGGGTTGCAGTGGATGATTTATAGGCCATTTGGATGCATTACGGTCCTTATTGGATGCGTTGATAGGCCCAAATTGCCTTGTGGGATGCTATTTTTATGGACGCTTTGCACATGGATGCTATTTTATGCTGAGGGATAGCTTTGACACATTGCAGGTGATGCACTAATAGTGCTATGCTCTCTTGGATGAGATATTATTGATGCATATGCCAGTGGATGGTATTTATGCTTGAGTCATTTGGCACTTATTGGCATTTTCTTTTGGGCCAGATTTGCTCATATGGATGCATAGTATATGCACATGAGTCAGATGCATCTTTTGATGCTTTGAGCTTTGAGTTTTGGTGATATTTCACTCTATTGTGGCATACACATTTGGGTGTACTTGGTATTTGGTGTGATTCTCTCTTGCAGGCACTAGCATTTGGGATTTTGTTTCATTTGCATCATGGCATCCTCTTCCATGTTTGAAAAGGAGTTTTTCAGCATTAAAAAGTTTGATGGGACAAACTTTTCTTTGTGGAAAGAACAAATAAGGGATGTGCTTATTCAAAAGAAGCAGATTAAACCCTTGGTAGGGATTGAAGCTAAGCCTGCAAATATGTCTAAGGATGATTGGAATGAGTTGGATGCATTAGCAAAGTCTACTATTAGACTTCATCTTGCAGAGTCAGTTTATTTCACAGTAGTAAATGAGCAAACTACGGAAGATTTGTGGAAGAAACTGTGTGCCACTTATGAGAAGGAAACTGCCTCTAATAAAGTTTACCTCATGAAGAGGTTGTTTGAGCTGCAGATGAAGGAAGGGGTCTCCATTGCTTCTCACTTAAATGAATTCAATATTATTTTCAGCCAGCTTCAGGCTCAAAAGATGAAATTTGATGCGGAGACTAAGGCAATATTTCTTTTATGTTCATTGCCATCCTCATGGGATACCTTCTGTACAGCTGTCAGTAACTCTGCACCTGGTGGAGTACTGAAATTTGATGATGTTGTGGGTAGCTTGTTGGCCGAGGAGATTAGATGGAAGTCTATGGATGGCAACAAGCAGGATGCAGCCTTAAATGTGCAAAGGGGCAGATCACAGTTCAGGATGAAGTCCCAAGAAAGAGAGAAGTCTCGTAGCAAATCCAGGGCACGGAACATTGTGTGTTACCATTGTGGCAAGAAGGGCCATATGAAAAAGGATTGATACAAGCTGAAAAGAGAGCAAAAGGATAAGAAAAAGAATGCAAATTGGGGTGCAAATCAAAAGGAAGAGAGTCCAAGGGAGGACAAAGGAAAAGTGAAGATCGAGGAGATCAATGCAGTGACACATGATAGTGACAATGACGTTCTCTTCATGTCTAGTTTATCTGCAGAGTTGCTTACCACTTCAGATGATGCATATTCCCAAGATTGGATTTTGGATTTTGGTGCTTCATTCCATGTTACTCCCCATAGGGAATGGTTCTCCACTTATGACAGTGGAAAGACAGGTTGTGTGCATCTTGGAAATGACTATGCATGTGACATAGTGGGAGCAGGTGTGACATAAAGTTTTCTTTTGCAAATGGGCCTGCATTTGTTTTGAAACATGTGAGACATGTGCCTAAGCTGACCATGAGTCTTATTTTAGTGGGTCAGCTAGATGATGCTGGTTTTCACACCACTTTTGGCTTTCAGAGTTGGAAAATTCAGAAGGGCTCTATGCTTTTGGCCAGGGGTGCCAAGTGTGGGACTTTGTATCCCTTACATGTATCAGGGATATTATGTTGTTGCAATAACCGAGCAGCCAAGCACTTCTTTGTGGCATTGCAGGTTGGGGCACATGAGCCAGAATGGAATGAAACTCTTATGCCGTTTGGGTTATGTACCACATTTGAGTTTCTCTGATTTTGAATTTTGTGAGCATTGTCTCTATGGGAAGCAGACTAAATCAGCCCATAAAAGAAGGGGAAAGAAAGAGTTTGAAATTCTTGATTTGGTGCATTCAGACGTATGTGGTTCCATGCCTACACGGTCATTAGGCAGGGCTGAATACTATGTGACATTCATTGATGATGCAACTAGGAAAGTGTGGGCTTATGCTATAGCTCGGAAGAGTGATGTGTTCCAGGTATTTCAGAAATGGCTGGCCTTGGTTGAGAATCAGTCAGGTAGAATGCTTAAATGCCTACGGACTGACAATGGTGGAGAGTATCTCTCTCATGACTTTCAGCATTTCTGTGATACACGTGGGATTAAGAGGGAGCTCACATCCCCTCGTACTCCAGAGCGAAATCCAGTTGCAGAAAAGATGAAGCGTACCATTCAAGAAAGGTTGCAATGCATGCTTTCCAATGCAAGTCTTTCTGGTGGTTTTTGGGCTGAGGCAATGAAGACTGCAGTGCATGTGATCAATAGATCACCTAGTAAGAGTTTGGATGGTGGTATTCCTAAAGAGGCATGGAGTGGCAAGAAGCCCTCTTACTCTCATTTGCGTATATTTGGGTGTGAGGCATATGCACATGTGCCAAAAGAGCTTCGAAAGAAGCTAGATCCTAAGTCTAGGAAATGCATCTTTCTAGGTTATGGTGAAAGTGGAGAGATGGGCTATCGTCTCTGGGATCCAGAAGCAAAGAAGATCATATGCAGCCATGATGTAGTCTTCAATGAGAAGAAGATGCATAAGGCACCCATGAGGGATGTGGAAATGAGGAGAATCACTTTCCAGGATGTGAATCCACCTGCATATGTTGATAGACAGCAAGCTGTCCATGCAACAAATGTGCAAGAAATGGTACCACCAAGTACTCCCACAGGTATACAATCAAGGGTAGATGATGGATCATCTATTGGTGGAAATGATGAGCCAAATGTGGCTGATATGCAGGTGGGACAGCAAGCTGAAATGCCCTTGAGAAGATCGTCTAGAGTGTCTAGACCACCTGATAAGTTTGTTCCAGGGGTAGACTATGTGATGCTTACTGATTGTGGGGAGCCTTCTTGCTACAGAGAGGCCATGATGCGCGAGGATCAACGCAAGTGGGAGTATGCTATGCAATCAGAGATGAGTTCCCTTATGAAAAATAAGACTTGGGACTTGGTTTCTTTGCCACATGGAAAGAAAGCATTGCCATGTAAATGGGTCTACAAAATGAAGGTCACAGGTGATGATGTGCCTAGGTACAAGGCCCGTTTGGTTGCTAAAGGGTTCAAGCAAGAGAAGGGTGTGGACTTTGATGAGATATTCTCTCCAGTTGTGAGGATGACCACACTTAGATGCATGCTTGGACTAGTGGCAGTAGAGGATATGGAGCTTACGTAGATGGATGTCAAGACAATTTTCTTGCATGGGGATTTGCATGAGGAAATCTACATGGTGCAGCCGGAAGCCTTTGAAGAAAAGGGCAAAGAGCATTTAGTTTGCAAGCTGAAGAAGAGTCTCTATGGTCTTAAGCAAGCGCCTAGAGAATGGTATCAGAAGTTTGATGCTTTCATTCGGTCCCAGGGTTTTAGAAGGAGTGAAATTGATCACTGCCTCTACACTAAAAGGGCTAAGGATAATAGCCTGATAATCTTGGCACTATATGTGGATGATATGCTATTGGCTAGCAAGAATACTTATGAGCTAGATGCATTAAAGGCCAAGTTGCATGAGGCCTTTGATATGAAGGATTTGGGACTTGCAGGTCATATTCTTGGTATGCACATCACGCGTGATCAGAGTAGGAAACTCCTTTGGCTTTCACAAAAAGAGTATGTTACAAAAGTATTACAGTGTTTCAATATGGAGGGGGGGAAGGCAGTGAGTACTCCATTGCCTCCATATGTGAAACTGAGTCATACAGATAGTCCCAAATCAGATGAGGAAAGGGCCATGATGGCCAAGGTTCCTTATGCATCAGCGGTTGAGAGTCTTATGTATGCTATGATAGTTACTAGACCAGACATTGCATTTGTAGTGGGAGTTGTTAGCCGGTATATGGCTAATCCAGGAAAGAGGCATTGGGAGGCAGTTAAGTGCATCATGAGGTACATGAAGGGTACCAAGGAGATGTGCATCTGCTTTGGTAAAGGAGACATGCGTGTACTTGGGTACACATATTCATACTATGCAGGGCATGTGGATAGTAGGAGATCCACTTCTGGTTATGTGTTCACCTTTGCAGGTGGTGCAGTGTCGTGGATGTCTTGTGCACAGAAGTGCATTGCTTTGTCTACCATAGAGGCTGAGTATGTTGCAACCATAGAGGGTTGCAAGGAGGCTATATGGCTTGATCGGCTAGTGGAAGATTTGGGGATTCATACAGGTGTACCGACATTGCATAGTGATTCCATGAGTGCTATTCAGCTGGCACGGAATCCGGTCTTTCATGCAAAGACCAAACACATTGAGGTCAGGTACCATTTCATCAGGGAGGTCCTTGACGACAAGCGCATAGAGCTTGTCAAGGTTCATATAGATGATAACCCTGGAGATATGCTGACGAAGAGTCTACCTAGTCAGCGGTTTGAGTATTGTCATGTATTGATGGGCATTGGATAGTATGCTCACTAGTTGTTCTCCCTTAAAGGCACATTGTCCTTTAAGTGGGAGGTTGTGGGGGTTAAAGGTCACTGTGCCTTTACCCCGGTTATGTACAATACTCAAACACATATATAAATGAATGAAAAAGAAGATTAGGGTGGTTCTGCACCCACCAAAACTTGTGTGGCTCTCTGTCTCTCTCTCTCTCTCCTTCTTCCATTCTTGCTTTTGTTGAGAGCACTCTCAATTCTCACTTGGTGATATCATGATCTTACATCAATTTTAGTAAAATACTTCCCCTTGCAAATTGATCAAAGAGCTCATCCAATGCGAGGCATAGGATACATATTTTTTATTGTGATTTTATTTAAGGCTCCCATAGTGCCATCTTTTTTCCTTACCATTAAAGCTGGTGATGACCATGGTGAATTACTAGGTTGAATTTGGCCCTTTCTAAGGTATTCAACTAATTGTCTTTCGACTTCACATTCTTCCATTTGAATACATCTATAGGTGGTTTACAAATAAGAATAGATCCAAGAATTATGTGCATTTTATGATCTACATCTCGATCGAGATCTCGATCGAGAGGTAAAGCATTAGGCAAGTCAGTCAAAAAACATCTTTAAATTTAAACTTTAAATCCTTAAATACTTTTTAATCACATCAATAGAAAATTTATTCTTTTTAGATGTAGAAAAAATAAAATCACCAATAAAAGAAAGCATATAGGGATATTTACTTGCATTGTTATTGTTGTAGAAGTCATTCCAATTCCATCAAACAAATAAGGCAAGAGTTGGGTACATCATGTTCTCCTTGAATATGTAATACTCTACCATCTTTTTCAAACATAATGGAGTTATTTAAATAACTCTGCAGTAAGCTACGCCTAATACTATACAACCATTCTCAACCAAGAACAACATCTGTTCTATTGACATGCATAATTTGGAAATCCAAGACATCTTGATAACCTTGGATATCCACCTCTACACTATGAATCATTGTGTCCCAAACCTTTTTATCACTACCCTTTGCTAGAGATACCACATATTTATGGGCACTTGGACTCTCTAACAACTTCAATTTCCTAACTAGTGAATAGTTTAAGAAATTGTGTGTTGTGCTATCACAAACACCATGATTATTTCTTTTTTCCCCTTAATTTTTCCATCCATCCTCATCAAGTCATGAGAACCAAAGGAGGGATGCCACATTGCAAATGATAGGAAAAACATGTGGGTGCAGTCCTCACAAAAAACCTCTACCTTAGTGTACTTTTTAGTATCATTAAGCAGCAACACTTATACCATGTGCACTTGTTTATGTGGAGGTTTATTTGGGGCTTTAGCTTCCACCTATTTGTTTTTAGGGCAATTCCAAGCAGCATGATCTTTGCCTAGACATTTGGAGCAAAGATTTTCTTGCTTGGCCTTTTCATAATCCTCTTCCTTTAGGAGAGGATATCTTTGCATTTGAGGTTTCTTGGACGATGCTTGAGAAACCTCCTTCTTGAAGTGCCTCTTTCTTTTAAGATTGGGAAATTTGTTTAACTTAGGATAAACATATGTTTGTTCTGAAGTTTTGGATTTCCCCATCGTGTTATTGTATATTGGCATATTTAATTGCTTCTTTGAAGGTCTCGGGAGAATTTCTTCTCACCTCAACATTGCAGGTGTCTTTTAGACCTCTCACAAAACCCCTTATCTTTTGGAAGATGAATTCCTTTTGGCTTAAGGACTACATCCCTATATCAAACTATAGGGACGTAGTCCTTAAGCTGAAAGAAATCAATAAATTCCAAAAGATAAGGGGTTTTGTGAGAGGTCTAAAAGACACCTGCAACATTGAGGTGAGAATAAATTCTCCCAAGACCTTCAAAGGACCAATTAAATATGCCAAATATACGATAACACGATGGGGAAATCCAAAGCCAAAACTTCATAACAAATAGACGTTTCTCCTAAGTTCAACAAATTTCCCAATCTTAAAAGAAAGGGGAACTTCAAGAACAAGGTTTCTCAAGCACTGTCCAAGAAACCTCAAACGCAAAGATATCCTCTCCTAAAGAAAGAGGACTATGAAAAGGCCAAGCAAGAAAATCTTTTCTTCAAATGTTTAGGCAAAGATTATGCTATTTGAAATTTCCATAAAAACAAATAGGTAGGAGCTAAAGCCCTAAATAAACCTCCACAAAAACAAGTACACATGGCACAAGTGTTGCTGCTTAATGATACTAAAAAGTACACTAAGGTAGAGGGTTTTTGGTAGGAAAATACCCACATGATTTTCCTATCATCGGCAATGTGGCATCCCACCTTTGGTTCTCAAGACTTTATGCGGATGCATGAGTTTGGGATAGAATGCAGAGGAAGTCATCCACGGTTGCATGGATACTACGACAATGACTATGCCGAAGATCATGAGACCAAGAGATCCACATAGGTATATGCATTTTTTGTTGGTCAAGGTGCTATATCATGGTTGTCAAACAAACAGACAACTGTTTCTTTGTCTTCGATTGAAGCAGAATATAGAGCACTCACTATAGGTATATGTGAGGCTATATGGCCCAGAAGACTATTGTCAGAAATAGATTACTTTGATGAGTCAAAGCCAACAACAATATAATGTGATAACCAATCGGCTCAAGCATTGGCCAAGAATCCAATATATCACTCCAGGACAAAGCACATTGATGTCAAAGAGCACTTCATCAGAGAAAGAGTGTTACTTGGTGACATCACACTGTAGCATTGTGATAGCAAAGAGAATGTTGCAGACATCTTTACCAAACCACTCAGTAAAGAGCTTTTGAAGAAACACCGACTAGCTCTTGCTTTGATGCAGAGGAAGGACATTCCCATTAAAGGGGTGTGATGGAATGTAATGCTCAGTCCTTCTTTGATTCCCCAGAATCATCATCTTGATGGAAGGCCTACTTCATGATGTTGATCTTGAGGGAAGGTGTTGAGAGATCACGCTCAACATCATGTGATCATATGTGCATAGCACCATCATGTGATCATATGTGCATAGCACTAACCCAATAGAGTGCTATAAAGGAAAGGGTTGGATGCCCTAACCCGGGTTTGTATATGTTCTACATTTTCAACTAAATCTAGTGTATAGTTAGTCATTCATGGTGTGGTCTCTAGCTGTGCCCTCTCTTCTCATCTCCACTCTTCTCCTCTCCCCTCTTCATATTTTGTCACCTTCTAATTCTTTTTTTATTTCTTTTCAAATGGTCTCTTCAATTAAATTTGTCACAAGGAGCTACAGAGGTCATATGATGGAAATATTCTATTCGAGTTGCCTCCAACTTCACAGGAGCAAAAGATAGTATGGTTGGAAAACAAGTTTGATGGTCATGTTTGGAGTGAGGATGTTACAACAAATATCGCTAGCTTCAATGGGATAGTTAGATTGAGAAAATGTGCAAGTTGATTGCGGTGTGATAGTAAGTTGTGTCCTTTCTTTCTGAGATCAAGTGTTAGAAATGAGAGTCGTTGGAAGGGATGATTAATAAATATTCTTGAGATCCACCAAGTCACATGTGGTACTCTCAAATGCTATCATTGCAAGAATACTTTACTTTTCATTGCCAGCTATCCTTGCAAATTGTACATATGTCTTCCAAGAGACACCATGGAGCATCCAGTAAGTAGATGTGTGATTCATGTTGGTTTTCATATGCATTTGGTAGCAGAGGGATCATCTAGGAGTGAGTTGGAGGAGTTGAAAGGAAAGGTTTCTAAAATGGTGGAAAGTAAGCATCCTTTTAGGCTTAAGGCTTTGCAAAAGATGGTGTTGGAAGCTATCATTCCATACAATAAACAATCCAATCCATTGACTGGCAATGAATTGGATTCGTTGCTAAAAAAGATGGAGCCTTTGCTTGAAAAAAAGAGGTGAGGTGTTCAGTGCTTTTTCAATACTCTTCTTCTTGAATGTACAATTCCTACCTTTAAGTTTGATGAGTCTCTTTTGTGCCTATGTGTAGGGTGTCTAGATGGAAGAAGGATGTGGAGGAACAAAAGGGTGGAGGTGAATAAAGCCTTGAGAGTATTTTGGAATTGAACTCAAGGAGTACATACAAATACATCCAAAGTATTGTTTTCCCGGGACAAGTATCTTTTTCATCCTTCAATAGATGCCACATTTTCAAGATGTCTCTACAAAGGGTCTTGGTGTGGACCTAGTCAACAAGATGCGACCCAAGGGACAGCTTGGGCAATGCTGGGTTTGCTTTGATCATGTGAAGAGGATTCGAGGTTGGTCAACCATGGCTTGCCATGTTTACAACCCTCATCTTAAAGAACTCCAAACAATAGCCATTGGGTATTTCAAAGGTGAGGACACAGAGAGTTAGGTGATATTTTGGGAATTGTTGAACCAAGTCATGGAGAAAGAGGGTTTCAATAAAGCAGAGATTCATGGTTTCATGGGGGATGAAGCTTAGGAAAATTGGAGGGCTTTTTGGATTTTATTTAATGGGGGCCCAGAGAATGTGATGCTGGGAAAGGAGCACACTTGTTTGTGGCATTGGGAGGATAATCTTCATAACCATGCTACAAGATGCATCCCACCTCATGACCAAGAGGAGTTCAAGATGAGATGTAGACAATGGAAGAATTCTCCACCCAAGGAGGCTGCCATGCATGCATTCAAATCATCGTGTGAATGGCTTGAAAATGATAATGTAATTGAAGGCAACATCCACTTTATTCAGACATGTCTAATGTGGTGGCACTCAAGAGTTTACCACTTGGGAGAATACATTTTGAAAGTGAGTGACTTGAAAATTTTAACATTGTTAATCCACTAAAATTTTGCATCACTACTTCCTCCTTACCAAAGTTGATTTCTTATTCTTGTGTAGGAGGTGGTGGTTGAAGAACGTTACCTTGTTTCTAGGACTAACCTATTTGAATCAATCCATGATAGTTGGTTGAGCACAAACAATGGCATCAAGTATGTATCGTTGTATGATGCATGCATCACTAACATGGCTGTAGCAATCTTGCAAACTAGTAAACAAGGATTCGACACGAGAGGCAAACATATTGGTGAAGGTTTGATAGTGCAAAAACTGAGAAGAAGAGAATCTATGTGGAGTAAACAATCCTATTCGAAAAGAAATTTTGTTGACCTTACAAATGATGTGGCTACAAAACTTGGAGTCGCAAACGAAGGTGGGATTGACCTTGGAGATATTAGAATAGTGCAGAGGAAAAGACCAAAGTCCGTGTCCTGCAATCCATAAAGATGACTCCCACAGACTTGAGTATCAAACAGTTAGCACACTAGTGCCAAGAATAAGACATTCAAGTTCAGCTGTAATTGACAATAAGAATCTTGATGGTTGTGAACAGGGTGTGGCAGAGGTGCAAATACATTAGACAAAGTGGGCGTTTCAATGTACATAGGCAGGGAGTCAAGTCTGCCTACCAAGGGTATCTGCATCGAAGGGGGGGGAAGTGTAACAAGTTAATTGACTCAAAGGGCAAAAGAGGAGCTTTGGGAGTCCCTGCACCTTCATTTTTTGGGAGGATTAGAACATTGATAGGTGCAAAGTCACAAATGATCTGCTTCTGTGGGGATAGCATGGACCACTCTTTGGAATCCACCAACAACAATTAAGGCATTGCAAGAACCAGTGCCAACAAAGTGGAAGGTTGCTAAAGGAACTAATATCATCTTGCAGAAGGAGGATTTGTTCTGGAAGAACCACTTCAAAAGGGTCAAGGAAATCTGGGCAGGGCCATAAAAAACGTTTGGGAATCAAGCGAGACCAAGATTTTGAGAGGGCCAGAGAGTTTTCTTTAGAAAAAAAAAAACTAAAGATATGCAGGCAAGGATGGATTCAAGAAGGGCTATGGAATGTGAGGTGCTTCATGTGAATGAGGTGGAGCCTAAGGAGCATGTGGAGTTTATTGTTGGTACAACTGGGTCTTGCATGAAGGGGCTTCAATATATACAGTGACCATATCTATTTTTCCATCTTGCACTTGTGAAGACTTCCTATTTAGGTCTGGAAGATTGGATCGTTACATTCCTTGCAAGCACATTTACTACATAATATTGCAGTACTTGGGTATAGATGCAGAAAATCACAAAGAGGTCCACCAAGCATCAATGACAAAACAAGAGCTTTACAATGCACTTTCAAGAATCTCATGATGTGGACATAAGTACCTGCTACTGTAGTATTCTATAGATAGAAAACATGTGTCGAGGCACTGCTCACAACATTGTGGTTTTGTGTACTATTTGTGGTCATGACATGTTTGCATGGGTCTTTTGCTGGCAGTTTTGTGCTACCATTTTGTGGCTATATGGTGCACCTCAAATTGTCACTACACAAATGGTGCAATTGAATTAGTGTCTACATGGTGTAATTTTTTATAGTTTTGTAATTTTATAATATAGCTCAGTTTGGTAAATGTGTTTTCAACATATAACAATGAAAGATTCCCTGACATTTTTAACTACTGGTTGTTTGATATTTTTCTTATCTTGTAATATTGTTGGGTTTGGTACATGTGTTTTAAACATATTGCGATGAGAGACTATATTATTGCATAACCATGCAGGTTAGCAGCAGTGACCTAGAGGGGTGTGCGAGGGTAGGTTAGCTGCAAGGGTTGATGGTTCAGATCTCCAAGCGGTTGTAGTCCTCAATGGCTGCTTCTCTAACCGTCAGACAGTTCTGTATGCATGCTATTACTAGCATTCCGAGATCATTGTATATGCAGATGTTGTCGAGCTATTACTCCAAAATACAGTGTTCTTTAACCTTTTATCTCTTGCATATCTATCTTCCATTCTATATTCCGTTCTTGTGGATGTTGCGCGTATCATTTGTCTATTGCTTTCCGTAGCATTTGCGTGCATTTATGATGCTACACATTGGCATTCACGATGCGCATTCTTACCATCATGCAAGGAATTCATAATCGCACAATTGAGCACTCATGTCATCCGCTCCTTGCCGTCTTTGCAGAGGCACTCCACATGGAGGTTTGCACGGAGTTGCACTCACTCTAGAGGAGACTTGGGAGGAGATTGCTGCAGTGAGGAGACACATTCGTGGATTTCAAGATGAACTCGATCCTTTGTTGACCTTGATTCTATGATCAAAATGTTTCTCTTAGCATTCCTTTACCAAGTTCTGAGTGCATATTAATCTTTGTTTCTCTAAGACCAGGTCTGGATAAGCTCCCTTATGAGTAGGTGGAGATGTGAGGCCTTGGGCCCACACTGGTTTGTTTACCTTTGGATATGGGGACATACTAGGATTATCTAGGTAAGGGGCTCATTTGGATGTATAGGAGGTGGCAAGGGTGGCTGTCTCCTCATTTGAACCATCTTGGATGAGCAACTGATTTGTTCCTTTGCCCACCCTGATGACCTTCTTGGGCTTGGTCTGTGGGGGCTGGTGTGTCTTGAGGATTTGAGATGTAGAAGCCTTGTCCTTCCTTGCTTGGTTCTTCATCTCCTTGCCTAGGACCTTTGCCTGCATCCTTGTGATGACCTTCAGGGGCATTGCTGCTACACCTAACCTTGTTCAATGCCTAGCAAATTGATGCTAGTTCTCTTGAGCAGCATGGTCGCACTCCTCAAGGGAAAATTTTTAAATAAATGCTCCACTCCACATCCAGTGCACAAGGGTGTGGGTCTAGTTGAAGGGGTACTACTGGGGTGAGATCCCTATAAGGACAGTCCTTTAAAAAGTGTGGCCCTTGGCATTTAAAGCATGGTACAGGAGGGTTCGCTGCACCCTTATAGCGGCATTTTCTTGTCTTGTATGGACCTTGATATGTATAGCATTGGATCGGGGGCTTTTGTGCCAAGTAATTCATGTCTCTTGCCCTCAAGTCCATAGATGTTATCTGATATACTGAGACATGCTGGTCCTCATGTAAAAGGTAGTGAGTTATGATGCCACTTCCTTCCTCATGGGGATGATATTGGGATGACCATGATCATGCTCAGGCTCTTCCCAATCACTAGGTAGTTCCTCCACCAATACTTGGTTGATTTGCATTATACAAGGTGGGGGAGGTTGCAAACCTAGTATGGGTGGTGATAATGGAGCATGTTGTACCTTATATTGTCATGGATTGGAGGGGCTCCTTGTGCATTCATCAGGTTGGGTGGGGCTGTCAGAACCCGTTGGGGATTTGGTTGCTAGATTGGTTGGGGAAGGACCTTCAAAAAACATTTAACATGTTGAATGTGATCAAAATGAACCCGTATTTCTCCCAAATTTCCTCTAGGCCTCATTCTATTTACTAGGTCTACTCTAGACATAGGACTAATAGTGAAATTTTAAAAATATGAGACTGATCGCCATCTAAAAGCTGGCCAAGAAATAGTATGCTTTGCAAGAAAGGAAGAAAGTATAAGCACATCATTGTTTCAAAGCTAGAATTGCATTAAGGCCACCATCACCTATGTAGGAATCCTTTCTTGCACATTCCACAAATCTTTGAAAAGATGCCTACATTGGAAAAGTGGGTTCAAGCACCTTATTAAATCTTGAGCCATCCAATTCATCATGTGTGGAACCCTCTTCAACAACCAACATTTCCATCAATATGTTTCTTATCATTAACATCTCAATGTTCTTGCAAGATGAATATAGAGCTAGTTTAGCATGCATTGACACCATGACTTCCACCCATTTGGTTTTCAATCCTGAGTTTCCCACTTCCACTAGGTGATCATGCACCCCCACATGAATTGCATATCTTGTAGAATTTTTTTGTGGTCATGAGGCAAGCAAAAGTAGATCATTGCACTACACATAGCCACACAATCTGGTGGCTCACCACAATGTTTGTAAGCCAATGTTCCAATGTCTTCCAAGAATGGCCCTATTTTAGGAACCCTTTTTAACTTACCCTTCCATTGTGTTTCATTAACCATTCCACTGCACTCTCTATGAGCATAATGAACATTATAGCATTGCAAAAAACCTACACATCTGGTCATTCTCACAATAACTCTAAAGAACTCTTGTGTGCTAATGGTGTATTATTTCCACACATGCCCACTGCTCTATTCCTTGTATAGGAAACCGTGAATTTTTGGTGGTAGCTCATACAAAATTTAGCCATCATATCTTACATGGAGCTCTTGTACCACAGGAACTAACTCTACACTTAAGAAAGTAGCATGTAGAGAACTTGATAGTGGAAGGCATTGCTACATTGCAATTATACTCACCTCCTGAGCAACATTTGTAGACAAAGTTCTGCTATGGGTAGTTACTTTGATATGTTGATACTAACAACTATCCAATTTGTAGCTTGTCTCTCCACCATCTAATTCCACTACTGCTTGTGTGATGGCAACATCTTCGATATATGTATCTTGGTGCATGTCAATCTTAGTTCCTTGGATAACAAAATTCTCTTTAATGTTGACAATGGAAATCACACAAAAATATGTGTCGTATCTAACGGCGAGTGTGTTAGGCTCATGTAAGTGAAGGAAGATTATATTTGGTTGCATTGGAAAGATGGAGATCGGGGAAGAAGAGCATAAGGGAAATATGGAATAGAAATCAATGGTAGAAGAGTATATTAGAAAGAGTTATGGAAGTTTGTTCTTGGTTGTATTTTGTGGACAATGCATAGCAATGGATTCATGGAGTTAAGTGGGGGCAATAAGAAAGTAGATGGAAATCCTTGGAGATGGGTAGAACACCAAGATAAATAGAAGTGGAAGTTTCAAGTAGCTAGAGTAATAGAAGTATATCAAAAGCAATGGAGGAGGGCATGTCCAAAGTCCAAAAATGTTACGTAATACATTTTTGTCCATGCAAGTTCTGCCTCAAACAACTGACCCAATCTAGTCAGTTTTGAATCCTATATGGTTATAGTCACTAAGTGAACCATTGATGCTGCAGGTTTGGGCATGACCCCATACATCTGTATGTAACAAATCAAGAATACCTCATGCTCGAGAGGTACTTCTGCCAAAGTTGGTTTGCTTTTGTTTGCCAAAGTAGCATGCTTCGCAGAGCTTTCCAAGAAACTATAGCTTAGGAATCCCGATTGCCATATTCTAATTCTTGAGATCTAACAAGCTCTTGAAATTGACATGACCATATCTCTTGTACCATTTTGCAGATAGTGGCATCTGTTGCGATTGAGCTGACATGGCATGGAAATCTGGTACTGTAGCTAGCATTATGTACAAGCATCATCCCTTGACACCTTTTCTTGCTAGCTGAAATCTTCTAGAATTGTCTCTGATAGTGCATTCATCTCCATCGAAGATGACTTGGTAGTTGTGTTCCGTCATTTGACCTACTGACAAGAGGTTCTTACTGAGCTTCAAAATGTAGAGTACATCTTTCACCAATCCTTTCGTACCAATGAAATTGTTCATAGGGATAATGCCTGTCCCTTGAATTGGATTCGGTGTATTATCTACTCTGTGTAGATGACATTCTTTTGACCTTCTAATCATTTCAACTCTTTGAACCATTCCTGATGATTTGTCACGTGGGATGATGCACCACTGTCGATGTACCAAGGATCTTGATCTGCTTGGTTGACTTGATAGTAGCTTAAATCCTCTTTTGGATTGCAATTAGTGTCTAGGTACACTATATCAATCTTGTACATTCCTCGTTTGCAAGAAACATATTCCCATGTTCATTTGCAAAATGACTGTGACTAGAATGTCCACCATGATGATTTCCTATTCCACGGAAATTCCCTCAATTGCTACTGGATTGATCGCCATGGTCACATTGCTTCTTGTGGCAATCTCTTTCATAGTGTCCAAACTTATGACAGTAGTTGCACTGGATGTTTGACACATTGGTGGATGCATTCCCTCGTCCTTGGAATCTTCCTCGATTGGATTGATTTCCTCTTTGCTGACTTTGATGTTGCTGAGGATGATGCTGATGCTGACTTTGTTGATGACTCTGTTGCTGATGATTACCACTTTTTTGGAATGATCTACCTCTTCCTCTACCTTTGCTCTGCCTCTGCTTCTGTTTGAAGTTGTGAATGCCTGATCATTAGAATGACCTTTCCATGCATGAATGGTTTGCGTCCTGAGTTCTTCACCAAGTAAGATTGATTGAAGTTCTTCTAGTGGTGGAATTTGCCATTGGATGGCAATACTCTAGACTAGATTCTTGTATCCCTCTCCTAGTCCATTCAAGATGACTAGATTCATGGTCTTTCTTGCTATTGCAAGTTGATTATTGTAGTCTTTGATCCGGAGTATGTAAGCATGACCGGTTTCACTGCTATTGCAGAAAATCTGGTTGATTTGGTTTCTCAGTGTGAGAATCTTGGAAGTGTTCTTGGACTTGTAGAGATCTGTAAACATATCTTAGTTTCTTTGGATGTCTTGATAGTGTTGAGCTATCCTAGCATGACATTTTGCACATTCTGCTTGATCAGATGATATGCATACTTATCTTTCTTATCTCATTCTGCCTACGCTCGGGCGATGGGAGGATCTGCTACAGGTGCGAAAACTATTTGTGTAGCTGGAGATCCCATTGTAGATCCTGCTATTGGTGCTATGACAATAGGTGGAGTAGAGCTACTGCTAGCTCGACCGTCCAATGGTCTAGGTGTAGATCCATTGACATACTCCCATTTGTCATCATGAAGTACAAGAATGGTCTCCATTCGATATTTCCATGTGCCATAATTGGAGTTGTCTAGCTTAGCAAATGCCTCTAGATTGAGGTTGCTAGTCGTAGACATGGTGCAAGAAATGTACTCAAAGTGTCGTGAAGATCACTATTTGAATCAACTGCAAAACACTAACTATAGCAAGTGAAATATGAACTATCGGTGAAGGTAGAACTGCAATATATATAATCCGATCTGAATTACAAGGCTTGTGGCAAATGATGTCGGCTTGTCATCATATTATAGAAGTGCACATTGTACATGATAGTAGTTGACAGTTGTAGATTTTGGGAAAAGTTTACATTGTAAGCCACAATCGATAGGAGAAAAGTATACATGTGTTCGGTTTGCAAAATTTATAGTTACAGATGTAGTGGCCAAAAAATTACACTGATTTGCACATTTTTCAAAAATTTAGAGCATAAAAAAATTTCTTGCTTTGTCACGTGCATGTCTCGATGTCAATTTTGTGATCCACATGAACAATTACATCGTGTGTAATTGTTCAACAAAATGATAAATAACCTGCAGAGTAGCACCACCAACACTAAGGTGGATAGGACGGAGAGGAGAATGATCAACATGGTGTTCAGCCTTGCGAAGGTCTGAAGAAAAACGATTTGAAAAAATGGTTGCATTAAAATCGCGCATCATTTACTTAAGTATTTTAAAACAATTAAAATACACCTCTAAAGAAAATTGATTTGAAAAAGCCCAGCAATCGCGCAACATTTAAGTATTTCATAATAATTAAAAAGAGACAGTTAAAAAAAAATCATAATCAAATAAATTCTAAACATGCTAACAAGTAGCCATCATATTAACTCCAAACACCATTAACAAAATTGGTA
The DNA here is from genome assembly GCF_047967505.1 of Dipteris shenzhenensis. NCBI lineage: Eukaryota > Viridiplantae > Streptophyta > Polypodiopsida > Gleicheniales > Dipteridaceae > Dipteris > Dipteris shenzhenensis. The sequence goes on from NC_141613.1 coordinate 19,084,326, forward strand.
TATGTCATTACAATGAGGCATTACAATATATGGGGCCTACAATCTCCGCAACCAAGGATCCATTGAAAATGTTGCTCCGATGCCAAGAACATCATACAATTGCTTGGCTTGGGGAGCATTACAAGTTGGGCAGGCACTCCTAACCTTCAATGTATTTGCTAGGCATACCAGGTGAAACCAATGATGACACGATAGTTCAAAATATTCAGTCGTCATATCAAAATGATCTTGGCATATTTGACATAAAGGCCCATCATTCACAAAGGTGATACACAACGGAAGGGTGGATGGCTTTCTGGTTGCCAGACCCACAAAATTTGGATCCAAGTTGCACACACGACCGCCATCCTCAATGTGTTGGAGGGTGGCTTGTGCATCGCGCTTGCTAAGAATACGCAGCGGAGATGCGGCATTGCTCCTCATAGGCATTTTCAAGGTCTTGCCTTTGACCAGCTTGTTGGAGTATGGCATTTAGGTGATTGAATTTAGCTTGCAGGCGCTCATTCTTGCTCATCACCCACCGATACTTAGACATAGCATCACGCACTACGATGCTCAAAAAGGTGAGATCTTCTCGTGCAGCACTCTGCATTGTAGCATGTGAACACTCAGCATGTGGGCCCTCTACACCATCTTTCGCGACTTCATGCACGTTCATAAATAATTCAGAGCTCGTCACCGAAACTACACAAGTGCACAATATGGCTAATGAGTACACTATGTATGATATAAAAACTATAACAATCGACATGCAACAAAATGGCATGTACTTCACTTAGCTGCAATTGAGCTTCCCACGTTAGCAGGTGGTGTTGCAACGATGGTGACATCGGTGGTGCCGACTAGTTGTGATTTCATTGGCCTTTCGCCCCGTGTCTTGGGTTTGTCAGCGAAGTCTACAAGCACGTCTAGCTCAAATTTTGCATATAACATCTTTGCAAAGTAAAGTGGCATGGCCCTGCTATGAGGCTTTTCAGATTTGATCATGAAATGAATATAGTATGAATTATCCCTCATAGTGGGGTGGCAACAATTCTTGATGGGCCACCATCCATGTGCGGCATTGGCCAATCCCATACCACTGCAATGTCATTGTTGGAGACCACTGCATTAATGCGGTTGTACTTCCAACCATTTGGATCACGAAAAATGCTTGCATTGGCAATTGCACGTGCCTCATCTCTTCATGTCGATAGGAGGGTAGCATCAGGCACATCCATCATGTGCTTCATGGCTTGCTTTCCCCTCATGCTTGGATCTTGAGATGCATATGCAGCTTGCGTTGAACGTTGCAATGTGAATGCCATGGTGAGTGAGGGAGCAAGAGAAGATTGAACAAGCATGTGAAATCGAGTGAGCGACTTGTTATTGAAACATTTAATTATAACATGCCCATGCCAACCACACCATATAAGAATTTATCTAACTAACAGGATTGTGGATTGACCACGATTGATTAAATTGTACAAATAAAAATGGCAAACTTTGACAAATTGTTACATTTTTAAACCCACAGTTACATTTTTCAAAGACATTAAACTTTGGCAATCATAGTGCGATCATATGGGTCAATCTCAAAAAAGATGTAGCTTATATTCAACAACATGTCTTCATTTCCTCAATGGGTCGCATTGCCACATCCTTGTTTACATTGAAACTATGTAGTTTTGTTAAAATTGCTCCCATGGAAGGTCGCTCCTTTGGATCAATCTTACATAGCGCATTCCCACAACCAACCAAGATCTTGATTGCAACATTGCCCTTCACAGAGTTGTCACTAAGAGCATTTGTAGCATCTATGAGAAAGTTGGCAATTAGCTGAAATAATCATCCAACGACAAAACAATCTAACTCCGGGCGCCCTTGGGATTTGCTCGTGTAGTTGTACTGGCATATAATTCCGGTGCTAACCATGAAAATGCCCTAGGAGGAGCAAAAGCTGAGTCTTGCAGATATCGACTTTCGTCCAGTGGAGGCTTCTTCCCCAATCAATAATCCCAACTCGGACAAACATGTCATCTATTTGATCGCATAGAAATTTTGAGCTTGCATGGGCTTGGATTTCTTCGTCACTTAATCCTATCAAGTGCTCCTTGTCTTACGGGCAAGCATTTGAATCTCAGTCTTCAACTGCTCTTACGTTGCCATCAAAGATGGGTGTGTAGACAGTGTAGTGATCTAGTGCATGCAACAATTGTTTTGTAAGTGCTCAAACTTCAAAATAAATAACATCCAAAATACACATGCAAAATTGCAATGTTGGTGTAAACTAAATTTCACTCGAAAGCAATGTGCAACATGCAACATGCAACATCATTAACGTTTTTGAATAACTTCCGATCCTTAGAAATAAACTACTAACTTTTCAAGGTAATGGTATATTACATCAAGTAATTCGTAATCTTGCAACATAATCCACTATTGTAGTAATAGTGCACTATGCGATCTTCTACTACTATAGAGCGAATTCCGTGAAGTCACTATCAAGTGTCAATCTATCAGCTAGTGGAGGTAAGAATAGAAAACATATAACAGCATCACATAACCAAGATGATCTAGATCAGCTTTGCCAATCACATCCGATTGGGAAGAGTTTTATCAGGAGGACCGGCCGACAAAAGCAAGCCATCATTCGGATAAAACTTGGCTCTACTAACACCTATGTACATAAATAGATATGGTAGATAAGAAGATCGAAGCAGGGGGAAACCACCTGGCAGATGCTAGCCATCAATCGGCTTCGATCTTTACTATTACACACATCAATCGAGGCGGGGTGAATTTGATCGGCCGAAGTCGATCATCTCCTAGCCTGCTGCTGACTGAGACATAAACAAACATCTCTCCCTTTCTCTCTTTTACTCTCCCTCTCTCTATTTTCCTCTCTCTCTTTTACTCTCCCTCTCTCCCATTTACTCTCCCTCTCTTTCCACTCTCTCTTTCACTCTCCCTCCCTCTCTTTCCTCTCTCTCTCTCTCTCTCTCTCTCTCTCTCTCTCTCTTTCAATACCTCCCTTTCCCTCTCTCAAATAGCCTACTCTCAGTCAGCTAGGTGAGGTGTGAATCCGACCGACCGAGGCAGGTCATCACCTAGCCTGACTGACCGACTCTAAAAGCTCTAAAATCTCACCAAAAGGCAAAAAGTGACAACTACGGTGGAAAGCAACAGGTTTGGCAGGGCGGTAGTGGCGGGAGCGGGGTCATTCTATAGGATCTTATCCTTCCCAATCGGACGAGATTCGAGGTGTCACATGTGCCAATTGGACATGTACTGCGTGGTACAGGTAGGTTACCAACGGTGTCTGGTGGTGCCCTAAAAGAAACTGCACAGTAGAGATGAGGGACCGTGCAAGGCAAATGATACCGCTTGGTATGGTTAGATACTACACGCGGTATGCACGTTATGGTACCATGTGCTATGATTGTACACCACACGATATTCTTCCGATCGACAACGGGTGTAAAGAACCGTGTTTTTTTGTGTTTACCACATTAGGCCGCGATCTTTAATAAAAAGTATGCATTTTTATTTTAAAAAACATACATTTAAAATCCCTGGGAGGGAGGGGGAAGGAGGAGCAGGTGTGGAGGAGGAGGGATGGGGAGGGGAGGAGGAGCATGAATGGAGGAGGAAGGGAGGAGGAGGGAAGGAGGAGCAAGTGTGGAGGAGGGAAGGAGGGGGAGGGGAGGAGGAGTAGGCATGGAGGAGGGAGGGAGGGGGAGGAGGAGGAGGGAGGGAGGAGGAGGGAGGGGGAGGAGGGAGTGAGGAGGGGGAGGGGGAGGGAGGGAGGGAATTCAAAATTTGAATTTTGAATTTTGAATTTGCTGGTTCTCACCTAGGAGTAAGAGTTGTGTAAGAGGTGGGGTCACTTTTGGGCTTAACCCACCTAGGTGAGGGGGGTTAGGACTTTTTGGGACCTAGCTTGGCCCTTTCATTAGGACTAATCCATTTCTTAATCCATTCCTTATGAGGGTCTTTTGAGACCCCATTTCTCCCCTAATGGAAGATCAATCAGCCTCTCCTATAGGTGATCTCAATAGGAAGGCACAAAAGCAAAATGCCTTCCGAAGTACTTGAGAATTAAAGGGTAAAGCTCAAGTTGTGGATTTACCTCTTAATTTAAGTAAAGCTTTATGAGTAGATAACTTGGCAAAGGATTCTACAAGTTAGTCTTAGGAAGTGTCAAGCTTTCAAGGAGACCTAAGTCTAAAAATGGACAAGGTGTGGGAGATTTTCCAAAAATGGAGATCAGCCTCAACATAGCAGAGTTACTCAAAATTGCACCTTACTATAGAGAATTTTTGTTACAACAACTTCAAGCTGAGAAACCACCTATCAAGATCATGGATTCACTATTCACTACTCTATTTATTGATACTCTAATGGTGGATGATGAAGTCCTAGTGATTACCATCAAAATCAAAAAGCGAAAATTCTCGAGGGTCACTTTGGATGTGGTTTTGGTGTCAACATCATATTTGTAGCAGCTTGGGTGAGTAAGTAGATAAAACGCCTATGGAACCCATATGTATGATGCTTGATGTTGTTCTTACTATTGGTGGTAGTTATTATATAGAGATTTTATTGGTTATTCCAATGAAAGAGAATGCCTATCCAGGAAGACCTCGAATGAAAAGTGCTAACGTGTTGCATGATTGGGGAACCGGATTGTTGACAATAAAAATGGGAGATAAGGAAATATAGATTTAAACTAATCCATATAAGATGCCTAAAAGTTGTACGCCTCACGATCTTGAAGTCAAGGATCAATTTCCACAAGATGTTGAAACTTGGCTTATGGAGCTTCAGATCTTACCAGTGGGAGAGATTGACTTTTTTTTTCCAAAAATGAGGGTGTATGATTATATTATATATATAAAAAAAGCAAAATACAACTTTATATCTCTCCCTCGGTAAGCCAAAAAGGGAGGAAGGACATATGAACTTGGAAGTAAGAAAAGATGATACTTTCGATAGTCTGGACTACTGTCATCACTACACCTAAGCATAATAGGATAGTTGCTAACCTAAAGCTTAAAAAGAAAAGGAAGACAAGATTGCTACACAACAACACTTATACCCAAGTATTTCCAGTGAGAGAGAGAAATTGCTGGGGCCCAATTCAAAATCACTCCATTAGGTTTTAAAGAACTACTCCCAGAGCCAACTCAGGAATTGAATTTGGGGTAAGATCAGGAACCCAAAACAGAGGTTGTTTTCTCCTCCCCATACTCAAGCCTCACCAAATTCTCAAGAGACCACAACAAGAGGGAAGAATAGTGGGAGTGTGGTTGATACCATCGACATAGGGGAGACCGCCAAGGAAGTCTAGGAGGAGAATGCCAAGGAGATAATGGATAAGAAAACAGCCCCAAGCTGGATACCATAGGAGATCATTCCACTAAGACTATTAAGGACACAACAAAGGTGCCACTAGCTACCCATGGGCCATGATAAGTTGGAGCAAGATAGGATGCTAAAGAGAACGGGAAATTGTTTGAAGAGCAGGAAGACCAGCCATCAACTCGGCAATTTTAGTTTCATCTCCACAACCTATCTAGCATGTGCCTCACCTACCTCCTCTTTGAACTCTTCAACCAGGTGAGGGTATCAATCCCATCTTCTACTTGGAGAATCTATTGAGGTCATAGGTGGTGGCCGAGAATTGGCAACAACTCAGTAAGTCCGTTGTGCGAAAGTAGGCTGGACAACACACCATGTGGTTAAACACATGGGTGCCAGCCCATCTTATTCTATGAATGCCAAGAGCATACAAGTATGTTTGAGAACTACACAATTGGTATGCAGAGACCGTTGGCCTCTTGATGGAGAGAGAGAAGGAGATAGACAAGAATTTATCCTGACTATAGACCGCACATGAGCAACTCCAAGTTGACCATGACTTGGTCATGCATAAGTACCACGAGGCTATGGGCACCTTGAAGATAGCCCAAGAATCTATAGCCTCCTAGAGAAAGCTCATGATGCACCATGAGGAGCAGATTAAGACACTAAAGGGACAAGAGACCGAGTTACAACAAAGTCAAGCAAAGAACGAAGTGCTCCAGCAATGAGTGGCCAAACCCCGGGGGATTCACTCTTCATGAAAGGGGGACGTCACCTGCGTGCATGAACTTCAAGAAAACCCCCTATTTAAGATCCATGTAGGATGATAAAACACCCCTATTTAAGCTTATAAGATACCACCAAAATTCTATTATGTCCCCCCTTTCCTTAAATCTACATTCTTTCTCAAGCATTTAGATCACACAATAAGAAAATTTAGATTACTTTCCCTATGACTATTTAAAACCATACACAAAACCAAACTTGTTTGGACTAGTTATCCAAGGTAGCCTATAGTATGTCCCCCCCTCTTAAATATGGCATGGCCCCCCTAACTTAAATTCAATATTGGGAAAAAATAAAAGGCCCCCCACCCCTAATGTATAAGCTTATGCCTCATTGAAAAAAACCCCCCTATTGTACACTCACGTGATATCATAAGTTTCCTCTTGTGAATCCCCTGGGGGCCAAACTGGAGCAAATCTAGGCCTTGCTACATAATCTAGACCAACCAACCAAATACCTAGGAGTACCCCCCCAGAGACAAGATCTAGATGATGAAGGGGATGGTACAGGCCTAGGTGGCCAAGATCAAACCTTTAGCGATGGCACCACAATCCGAGCAGAAATAGCAGGAGACAATGCAAATATTGTAACCATGGTTCCTCTTCTAATTGTAGTGAGTCCAATTAAGAGCACCCCACATTTGGGTGGGTATGACTTGGCATTTTAAAACTCATCCTCGCGCAAACATTGCTTCTATTGGATCCCGAGTCCTAAGTGGGTGGACCAACACATTATGTTGATGCTAGCACTCAAACATCCCCCCTTGGACTCGTGGAATAAGAGACAGAGCTTGTTGACAATTTTGCTTGCAAGGAGGAGTCACATTTTGATATAGGAGCTGTTCTCTATGAT